>NC_042619.1:369609194-369911343 GCF_901001135.1 Rhinatrema bivittatum
AAGGGCCTTATTTACCAAGGTTATTGCAGGCTTGTGCTGCTAGCGCAAGCCTGTGATAGCCTGCAAAGGTAGCGCACGCCTGCTCTACCTAAATCAGGGTGGAGTCGGGCCCCGGAAGAGGAGGAGTCGGGGCATCACCGGGGCAGACTCCGCGAAGACGGCGCCACCCAGCGAAAAGGTAAGGGCCTTTTCGCGTCCTATTTCGCGCCTAATAACTACAACACCTTCTATGGTGGCGCTATTGGGTGCGAAACCGGCAGCGACTGCACCGCGGCGGTACGATCGCTGCCGGCTTGCGCAGGACCGCCCCCCCCCCTCCGGGTCGACCCCCCCATTAGCGCAATTTTCTAAAGTATCGCTGGCCTGCGATACTTTAGAAAATGAGGCCCTAAGTGTCCTCATTTTATTTCTGCTAACAATATGGCTTATACTAAATTGAACTAAAAAAGAAAAAAACTAAACTAATGGATTGTGCAATATCTTAACACTACCAATCTTCATTAAGAATACACAATGAAAAAATTCTTATTATGAACTCTGAAGTGTACAATGAACGTTGATAAGAGAAATAGGATAAAACATGAACCATAAACCTTTTAAAAACTAGGGTTTAAGAAATAAATTATATAAAAATGCATGTATAGTGGTATTAAAACAAAAGCCAACTTGCACTCCCATCTGAGAAGTAAAGTGGAGCACAATAAAATTATAAGGAAATAATATAGAAACATAGAAATGACGGCAGATGAAGACCAAATGGCCCATCCAGTCTGCCCAGCAAGTTTCGCACTTTTTTTCTCTCTCTCATACTTATCTGTTTCGCTTGGCTCTTAGTAACCTTTTGGTTCTATTTCCCTTCCACCCCCACCATTAATGTAGAGAGCAGTGTTACAACTACATCTAAGTGAAATATCTAGCTTAATTAGTTAGGGGTAGTAACCGCCGCAATAAGCAAGCTACACCCATGCTTATTTGTTTACCCAGACTATGTAATTCAGTTCTTGTTGGTTGTTGTCTGTATATAGATCCACTTTTCTTCATTCCCCCTGCCGTTGAAGCAGAGAGTTATGCTGGATATGCATTGAAAGTGAAGTAGCAGACCTGCCGTTGAAGCAGATAGCTATGCTGGATATGCATGAAGTATCAGTCTTTCTCCCCTACCGTTGTAGCAGAGAGCTATGCTGGATATGTATTGAAAGTGAAGTATCAGGCTTATTTGGTTTGGGGTAGTAACCGCCGTAACAAGCAAGCTACTCCCCGCTTTTTTGTGAATGTAAATCCTTTTTTCCACATTTCCTCTTGCGGTTGAAGCTTAGAGCAATGTTGGAGTCTTAGAGCAATGTTGGAGTCACATTAACCGTGTGTATGTTTATTGAATAAGGGTATTATCTCCAGGTAGTAGCCGTCAGTCCCGCGAGCCACCCACTCTTCGTTCACGTCCTCTAGACTTTATGGATCCACCTCACAGAACTGCCTGCACATCCATATACGCATATATATGGAGCACACATTTGCATGTATTTTGTAATGTGTGTGCAAATGCAGCACACAAAACAAAATCCATGTAACTTTGTGCCAGTTGTGCACTGTTGCATGTAGGTTTTGCATTGTAAATGCAAGTTTGTGCTTACTGTGAACATTCATGTGCACAAGGACATGCACGCATCTGCGAATGCAAAACTTCCGGTTCTTAATGGGTGTGGACGGAGAAAATACTGCCACCAGCAAGGCATCCTAATTTTACCACCAGGGTTATCACCTGCTTGACATACCTGGTGGTGGAGTATGAGTGGGACCTCTTACCCATTGCCAGTGTCCGGAGGAACAAGTTGGCATAGTGTATGGTGTGGCACGATTTAACAGAGGAGTCTTCTACGCATGTAGGCTAAGTAGAATGTGGGTAGTAGGGGTAGGTAGGGATGCGTATGGAGGATTACTAGGGGGGTGGGAGTAGGTAAGGGTGTGCATGGGGGTCCCCCTAGGGCAGTCCCAAAATGGCCTACAAATAGGGCAAGAGCCAATAGATATGTATGGATACTGTAACTGTTATGAAATACGAATATACCACCAAATCTCAACAATTCAATAATGATTAGAGACACACTACGTTCTAATGACCATCATACTACACATCATCGCAAGTAAAACCACTTTCTGACTCAGCCTTATATATAATCATAGGTCAAGAGCAAGTCCAATGTCTATCGGATATCGGCGAAGGCATTCCACAGTGAACGTTTGGCAGTAAACACTCATTTTTTGAGTTTGATATTTGTGAAGATTTGACAACATTGAAACTTGCTGGAAGTGAACTATTTCACATTACAGTATCTTTAGATAAGTGGTTATATATTTATAACATCATAATTCTAATTTTGGTAATTACCATTTTATTTGCAACAAAAAATTCTCAAAAAATGTCTTTCTTGAAACATTGGACTTGTTCATGACCTATGTTAATATATAAGGCTGAGTCAGAAAGCGGTTTCACTCGCGATGAAGCCATAGCGTGTCTTTATTCATTATTAAATTGTTGAGATTTGGTGGTATATTCTTGTGTAATTTTGGTTGTTCCACCTTTCTCCGCTTATATTAGGATGTTTGTGGAGTTTTCTTAGATTACTGAAACTGTTGTACATTCCATTAATAGCATGAATGTTGAGATTACTTACCTGATAATCTCGTTTTCCTTAGTGTAGACAGATGGACTCAGAACAAGTGGGTATAGTGTGCTCGTGCTAGCAGTTGGAGACGGATTTCACGTCAGCACGGATACATATACCCCCACAGGAAGTGAAGCTCTTCAGTAATCTTCCTTGCAAAAGCTGTTATGGATATATGTGTACTGACGATCAATGAAATAGTGAAAACAGGATTCCCCTGACCGATTGTTAGTAGCTGGAGACCGCCAGCATTCCCAACCAGAAGGCGTCGACACCTGGCAGAGTGGACGCACTCATGTCAGAAGTGATAAGGCTTACCTTGAATCGGTGAAACCAATGTAGACAGGCAGCTGGGCGGGATGCTGAGTCCATCTGTCTACACTAAGGAAAACGAGATTATCAGGTAAGTAATCTCAACATTTCCTGTCGTGTAGCCAGATGGACTCAGAACAAGTGGGATGTACAAAAGCTTTACTTCCGGACTGGGCGGGAGGCTGCCTGAGGACCGTGTAAGACTGCCCTCGCAAATGCTGTGTCCTCCCTGGCCTGGACATCCAGACGGTAGAACCTGGAGAAGGTATGGAGGGAGGACCACGTCGCCGCTTTACATATTTCTGCAGGCGACAGCATCCTAGATTCCGCCCAAGATGCTGCTTGGGCTCTGGTAGAATGAGCCTTGACTTGAAGAGGCGGTGACTTCCCGGCCTCTACGTAGGCCGCTCTGATGACTTCTTTAATCCAGCCGGCGATGGTTGGGCCGAGAGGCCGCTTCACCTTGTTTCTTCCCGCTGTGAAGGACGAACAGATGGTCAGTCTTTCGTACTGTTTTCTGTCATTTCCAGATATCTGGGCAGCAATCTGCCAATGTCGAGATGGCGTAGCAAACGCCCTTCTTCTGATTTCTTCAGGACTGACGTAGTTGGCAAGGATATGGTCTGGTTGAGGTGAAATTGTGAGACTACCTTAGGCAAGAAGGATGGAACCGTGCGAAGATGGATAGCCTCAGGAGTGATTCTGAGAAAGGGATCACGGCAGGACAGTGCTTGTAGTTCTGAGATGCGGCGTGCTGAACATACAGCCAGCAAGAACACCATCTTCAAAGTGAGAGAACGGAGAGACAGGCCCCGAAGGGGTCTGAAGGTGGATCCCGCGAGGAAATCCAAAACTATATTGAAGTTCCACAAAGACTCTGGCCACTTCAGTGGCGGACGAATGTGCTTGACTCCTTTCAGGAAGCGAGAAACATCTGGATGCGTGGCAATGGTCTTGCCATCCCACCTGAACCTTGATGGAGCTTAGGGATAGACCCTTCTGAAGCCCATCCTGCAGGAAATCCAGAACAATAGGGATAGTAGTCGCATGTGGATTGGTGCCATTAGTGTCGCACCAGGCTTCAAACACTCTCCAAATCCTGACGTAGGTGAAAGATGTGGAGAACTTGCGAGCTCGGAGGAGTGTATCTATCACTGGCTCCGAGTAACCTCTTTTCTTCAGTCTAGCCCTCTCAATGGCCAGACCGTAAGAGAGAATTGAGCCAGATCCTCGTGAAGGATGGGACCTTGACGTAGCAGGTCCCGGAGCGGAGGCAGGGGAAGGGGCTCCCCTACCAGTAGTCTTCGCATGTCCGCGTACCAGGGTCTTCTTGGCCAGTCTGGTGCCACTAGAAGAACTAGGCCCCGGTACTTCCGAATCTTGTGGATAAGGGTGCCCAGCAGGGGCCATGGAGGAAAGGTGTATAGCACGGCCCCTGGGGGCCATGGCTGAACCAGGGCGTCGATCCCTTGAGAGAACGGATCTCGCTTGCGGCTGAAGTATCTGGGTACTTGAGCATTGGACCTGTCCGCTAGTAGGTCCATGTCCGGAATCCCCCAGTGATCCACAATCATCTGGAAGGCTGTGGGGGACAGCTGCCATTCCCCCGGATTTAGGCTTTCTCTGCTGAGGAAGTCTGCCGTGGTGTTGTCCCTTCCGGCAATGTGGACGGCGGAGATGTCCTGAAGATTTGCCTCTGCCCAAGCCATCAGCGGGGCTATCTCGAGGGACACCTGTTGGCTTCTGGTTCCGCCCTGTCGGTTGATGTATGCCACCGTGGTGGCGTTGTCTGACATCACTCTGACTGCTCTGTTCCTCAGTCTGTGAGCAAATCGCAGGCAGGCTAACCGGACTGCCCGTGCCTCTAGTCAGTTGATGTTCCACCCTGACTCTTCCCTACTCCACCGTCCTTGGGCGTTGAGTTCTTCGCAGTGTGCTCCCCATCCGCTCAGGCTGGCATCTGTGGTGAGCAGAGTCCACGTGGGGAGGACATCTTTGACCCCCTGCTCGTGTGGTTGGACTGCAACCACCACTGTAGCTGAGGTCCGCACTCTGGCCGGTAGAGGTAGATGCATGGAGTAATGCCGGAAGCGGGGGCTCCATCGAGAGAGCAGGGAGCGTTGTAGAGGTCTCATATGGGCCCTTGCACAGGGTACCACTTCCAGGGTGGATGCCATGAGACTGAGAACCTGCAGGTAATCCCAAGCTGTGGGCAGACTGGCTCCCATCAAGGACCGAAGACGCGTCTGAAGTTTAATCTTCTCTTGGTGGTGAGACTGACTTTGTCTGCCTGGGTGTCGAACTGGACTCCCAGATATTCCAGAGATTGGGAAGGCTGTAGGCAACTCTTGTTTAGGTTGACTACCCATCCCAGGCTTTCCAGAAGGGCGATCACTCTGCTGATTGCCCGATGGCTCTCCTCTCGCGATTTCGCCCTGATCAGCCAATCGTCTAGGTAGGGATGGACAAGGATTCCTTCCCGTCTGAGCGCCGCTGCTACCACTACGATCACCTTGGTGAAGGTCCGCGGCGACGTGGCCAGCCCGAAGGGCAAAGCCCGGAACTGGAAGTGGCGTCCCAGCACCTTGAAGCGTAGGTAGCGCTGATGATCCTGGTGAATCGGGATATGCAGGTAGGCTTCTGATAAATCTAAGGCCGTGAGGAATTCTCCTGGCTGTACTGTGTTCTTGACTGAGCGCAGCGTTTCCATGCAAAACCTCGGGACCAGTAAGTATCGATTGACTGACTTGAGGTCCAATACGGGCCGGAAAGTGCCCTCTTTCTTGGGTACCATGAAATAAATGGAATAATGCCCAGAATTCATTTCCCGTGCAGGTACCGGGATTATGGCTTTCAAGGACAGGAGCCTCGCCAAGGTAGCTTCCAATGCTGCCTTCTTGTGGATCGGACACGAAGATTCCACAAACCTGTCCGGAGGTAGATGATGGAAGTCCAGAAAATAACCCTCTCGGATGATGGCGAGGACCCACTGGTCCGACGTAATCTCGACCCATCTGGGGTAGAAGAGGGTTAACCTGCCCCCTATGGCCCCGTCCCCCAGATGGATCGGCTGAATCTCATTGGGAGGCGCGGCCGGGCCCTGAAGCCGAGCCGGCTCCCCTCTTCTGCTGCTTGAGCCGAAAGGACTGGTTCCTGGCCTGAGGTCGGGGTGCCTGATAGCGACCCCTATAGGGAATGAAGCGTTGGGAGCTTCTGCCTCTGGAAGGCTTTGGAAAGGCGCGCTGGTTCCTTTTGAACCTGTCTTCCAGCAGTCGAGGTATAGGAGAGGCACCCCATGTGCTGGCCAGTTTATCAAGGTCGTTGCCGAACAGGAAAGAACCCTTAAAGGGCATTCTGGTGAGGCGTGTCTTCGAAGGAGCATCGGCTGACCAGTTCCGTATCCAGAGCTGCCTCCTGGCAGCTACAGAAGATGAGATCCCCTTGGCTGTTGTACGGACTAGGTCGGATGCAGCGTCCGTGAGGAACGAGAGAGCGGACTCCATGTCTGCCGCCGGAGCATTGTTCCTGACCTGTGACAAACAGGAACGTGTCACCACTGTGCAGCAGGTTGCGATTCGCAAAGCCAGAGCTGCCACCTCAAATGTCTGTTTCAGGATGGCGTCCAGTCGCCGGTCGTGAGGTTCCTTGAGGGCCGCCCCCCCCCTCAACTGGAATGGTAGTGCGCTTGACCACCGCGCTAACCAAGGCATCCACCTGAGGGCACGCCAGCATCTCCTTGATTGCCGGATCCAGGGGGTACATGCCTATCAGGCATGTACCCCCTGGATCCTTTGAATGAGGCCGCTGGTGCGGCCCATTCCAGATCTATCAGTTGCTGTGCGGCTTGCAAGAAGGGAAAATGGCGGGCTGTAGGATGAAGACCTTCCAGCAGAGGGTTCTGTGTAGATGGCACCGTAGTGCTGGGGCCTGTAATATCCAACTCCGCCAGGCACTGAGATACTAGGTCGGAGAGATCTTCCTTGGGAAAGAACCGCCTCATGGTTCGATATGGCTCCATCCCCAAGGGAAGTTCCCCCTCTTCGGAGGGTTCTGATTCAGTCTCCGAGACATCAGGGTCCGCCTGAACCAGACTGCCCGGAGGCGGGTGTCCTTGCCCACGATAAGGGCGCGAAGGTCCAGGGGAAGGATCCGCTGGAGCAGCAACAGGAGCAGCAGCAACAGCCACAGCAGGGCCTGGACGGGAAGCTGATTTCATCTGTACAAATGCATGGATCCCCTTAAAGAGATCCACCCAGGAAATGGAGGTGGTCTCAAGTCGTCGGGGTACCAGGTCCCCCGGGATTCCAGGTTGTTCGAGACTGCCTGCGAGATCCGGGGTGGCCCCTGGGGAACTGTCAACAAACCTCGGTTGAGACTGGTCCTGGCCCGAGGCTCCCACTGCCTCCTCACATTGGGCACAAAGGGAGTCTGGCTCCTCGCTGTGCGTGGCTCTGAGCTGGCATGCTGAGCAGAGGCCGAGAGCTTTCATGCTGGAATCAGGAGGCGCCGCCGGCGGGGACACCGGGGCATTCGATTGTTCCATTGCACGCTGAAGAATATGCGCTGAATAATATGTGGCAGCAATATGCGCTTAATATAATATGCGCTCAATATAATATGCGCTCAATAATAAGCGACAGCTATATACACTTAATACAATATGCGCTCAATAGTAAGCGGCAGCTATATACACTTAATACAATATGCGCTCAATAATATGCAGTCAGCAATATACGCTAAATACAATATGCGCTCAATAATATGCAGTCAGCAATATACGCTCAATACAATATATGCTCAACAATATGCAATATATGCTCAATAAGAAGCACTTAATACGATACAGGCGCCTATCATGGGCGCTCAATACCTGAACAGGGCCGACAAAATGGCGACCTCTGCGGCGTGCCGCATACAGGCAACGCCGCCGATCCTCGAACTTCGGAGACCAAAAGTAAAGTTGTGCGCCTTACCTGATCCTCGGCGCTTCCCGGCTGAAACCCGGGCGGTCTCCGGCTGCGGGGGGAGAGGGGAAATACCTTCACCGCCGCACTTGAGGAATGCACCCGCTGCTTCCCAAGTCCACACTGGGACCGAGGCGCCTCTTAGCCCGACCCAAGCCCTTCCTGCTCGGGGGCTTGGTCCCTGCCGCGATTCGGCCACCGGACCGAGGCCTAAACCTCCGAGGAATCACGGAAATCACCTCGGGAAACTCAACTGGGGGAGGGACCGAATGGTATCACCGCAGGAGTGCGGGGCTCGATGTTCCTGTAGAAATTTAGTAAGTAGAAAGTAGAAAATAGAAAGTAGATTGGAAACACGTTCAGCGAGTGTGCAGGCTCTCCAAACTGCTTTGGAGACGGAAATTACTGAAGAGCTTCACTTCCTGTGGGGGTATATGTACCCGTGCTGACGTCAGATCCGTCTCCAACTGCTAGCACGAGCACACTATACCCACTTGTTCTGAGTCCATCTGGCTACACGACAGGAAATGTATATTTGTTGCCGATGTAATATAATATAACAAATAGCAGGCAAGATGAACAAGGAATGACTAAAGTTATAGTCACAAGTATAGTAATGCTGTAATGATGAGACACAACTTTCTCTGGGACTTTTCATATATTCCACGATGGTACCTACAGCACTAGAAACTTATGACTTCCTTTTAGAAGGCATAGATTAGAGCCTGTCACATCTTTCTTGTTACTCTACAAAGCTATCTTCTCTATGGAAAAGAATATTCCTACTGGCTTGCACTGCACAACTTGCTTACTCATGAACAGAGGTATAATGTTTCTTCATGGAGGCTCCCTGTTGTGGTCTGTTTTAGGGTCAGGTAGCAGCACTCCACTTCTATGTGCATTAATGAAGTCCAAAGAGCCATGCTACTTACTTTAGATATTAGTAGAAATCATTGTTAAATACCAGTATGGAAGTCACATTACTAGCTATAGTGTACACTCAACTTTGTCATTCTATTTCGCCCTATAGATTGAAAACTTCATGGTGGCGGCCCAGGAGCTGCGCTTGAAGAAGTGGTGGTTGGCCTGGCTGCAAGTTAGGCGGGACGGTGCTGGAGGTAAGTTCATTATTTGGCCATCAGGGAGATGTTCACAAGGTCTGTCTATATCCTGCTTCCATACAAATAATCAAGATATGAGAGAAATCAGAGCAGGCAAAAAAGACATGCACATCTCCAACATCATGTAATATATTCTTAAAAAGGACCACATAATCTAGAGATTTGTGCATTTGCTGAACAACTGTTCTAGATTGCATTTCACATGGACTGCTTAGTGTAAGCTGTGCTCATATTTCTCTAATCATTAGTCTCAAATAACCCATTTTTTAAAATATTTTTATATCAAAAATGTGATTTAAAAATTGAAAGGAACTTTTCAACTTATCTTGATCATGCTTGAGTCCACACAATGAAGTGGAAAAACCAGAAGCATCAATTTTGAAATCTTCATCAGTTTTCTCAATATTCCCAAATGAAAAAATAGATCGCAATCTTTCAATACAAGGATGCCATCGATACAAACTCTAGATGTAAGCCCCAGGGAGCCTTATATGCTGGGGCAACAAGCCTCAATTTGAATATTACAAATTATATGATATGTTAGCTTGCTTGATATTTATATAATTAATTGCATATTACAAGCACTTATTTTAAATGTTCATATGTCAGGGAAACAGAATGCTGAGATGATCCACAAGATGAATCACTTTATTGAAAAATGGCGTGTGCCTACATTAGTACACTCTTTAACTTATAACTAAGAAATGGGCCAATTCCTATTTGCATCAAAAAAAGGACCAATCAAAACACAGTTTACAAAAAATGCCAACTAATCTTCTGATTGCTATTAATTGAGTGAATACCATTCAATGGCATCGTTCATGCCCCTTGGAGTCACTATGTCTAGTTGATAAATCCATTGTTGTTGGTTAAAATTAACCTGAACAGGCAACTCACTCCCACGGTTGAATAATATCACCAAATCCATAACTGTCCAAGATAGAGCTTCAAACTTATGCTGGAATAATAAACAGTTTTTGACAATCGGTGCATTCTCTTTTTTTGTATTTAATCTACTTTGATGTTAATAGTTCGAGAATACAGAAGAGAATGTATGGGAAGTGCTAGAAAAACAAAGTGGACAAGGCCATGGGGCTAGATGAAGAACATCCCAGAATATTAAGGCAACTCAGACATGTCCTGACGGGTGCACCGAAAGATCGGTTCAATAGATCCCTGGAAACAGGAGTGATGCCACAAGATTGGATAAGAACGGTTATGGTCCTGCGTCATAAGAGTGGTAGCAGAGAGGAGGCTGGATACTACATGCTGGTTTGCTTCACCTCAGTGGTAGAAAAATTAACGGAGACGCTGCTGAAAGAAAGGATACTGAATTATCTACAATCCAGTAAGTTGCTGGACCCGAGGCAGCATGGATTCACCAGGGGAAGGTCCAGTCTGAAAAGTCTGATTATTTTGATTGGTTGCTAGAGAATTGGATTGAGGTAGAGCCTGATGTGATCTACTTGGATTTCAGCAAAGCTTTTGATATGGTCCCCGCATAGTAGGCTTCTGATTAAAAGGAGAAGCTTGGGAGTGGGCACCAAGGTGGTGGCATGGATTATAAACTGGTTGACTAATAGGAGACAGTGTGTAATGGTAAATGGAATCTACTATGATGAGAGAACCATGTTAAACAGGGATCAGTATTTGGAAACTGATAAAATACGAAAAATAGTTAAAAACAAAAAAACAAAAAAACCCCCAAAAAACAACCAGAAAGGTGCAGCTTTAAAGGTTAAGATTATTGTGCAACAGGCATGGACCTTATAATTGATTAAAAGGAGTTGATTTGTATAATTTTACAATGGATACCTCTGAATGTGTCTGCAACAACACCCCACTAAACCCAACCCACCTTCTGAAAACTCTCCCTGAATCCAAATGCCCCCTTACAAAGCCTACTATATTGTTACGATTTGTAGATAGTGGATCCCCAAATATCCCTCAGCCTTACCTTGTCGCGGTCGTCCCTGATTTCTGCAGCGAGGATAGTCGCCCAGTACTGTGTACCGCAGTACCACGAAGGCGGAGTCCTCTCCCAATTCCGGTCCGCGGGCAGCCAGCATGCAGACACGTCCGGTAGGTACTCCGGGTCAGAGGGCAGGCCGCAGGCAGGCAAGTCCAGAAGACAATCTGGGTCAGAGAGCAGGTGGCAGACAGGCAAGTCTGATGAGCAATCCGGGTCAGAAGTCAGGCAGCAGGCAGGCAGGTCCGATGGGCAATCCGGGTCAGAAGGCAGGCGGCAGGCAGACAGGCAGGTTCAAACACTCCGGGTCAAAAGTCAGGCAAAGGCAAGAAACGCAACTGAGCACCAGCACAGCAAGCCTGTAGCTGAGGCAATGCTGTGCTGGAGTCAGCTCTTTAAATACTAGTTTTTCGCGCGCAAACGCAATCCTCGGGAGGGCGTCTGACGTCAGCTGGTGGGCGGAGCTTGCGCGCGAGTCGCGTCAGCCCGCGCTGCCGCCAGCAGTCTCCGCTGATCATCAGTGAGGACCCTCCCCGCCCGGTGCTGCGAGGTAACAAATATAAAGTATCTGACTGAGCCTTATAAAGAGGCTTGCTCATTCTCTCTCTCCCACCCTCCCCCCTCGATGGACTCCTGTGCCTAACAAGGAGCAGCAGCAAAGTGGCACGCGTTTTCTTTGTGTGTACAGCTCTAGACGTGTGCGTGCAGAGAATGTTATAAACTACATAAACATACATAGCGCATATTTTTGTGTGTGGTGAGATACGCACTTTTATGCGCGGCCCTTTTAAAATTTACCTAAGCTAGATTGAGGACTGGGCGTACAGTCCAACATTGCTCTCTGCTTCAATGGCAAGGAGAAAAGGGGAATTGGATTCAGACAGCAACGAGGGCCCCGACTTTTACAAGACATTCAAGCGTCAAGATTTCTAGCTAGAATTGTCCAAACATATCTGAAAAGGACTCCATATCTTTTGATATTTATGAAATTTCACTCCTTAGAGTGGTTAATTTCTCCTTATATTATATCTGCTTTATTTTAGACAGTAGTACCTGGAAAGAGGGTGCATCCCTTTTTCTCCACCACAGTGCTACAGCCCATCTTGATGAAATCACCACCGCTGTGACAATTTTTTTTTAAGTAGAAAGTCCATCAGCTGGCATATTCAATAAAAGCATTTTTGGATTTGTTAACACTGTTACACCTAGATCCACTTCTAGAAATTGATATACTTTATTCCCCAAAAAATTGAATGATGGGACAGGACCACCAAATGTGAAAGAACTCCCCAATAGCTCCAGAGATCTTCAGCAAAGTTAGATGGAGTTCAGGTAAATTTTATGTAACCTTTGAAGAGCCAAATAACATCTGTAAAATAATTTATTGCCATTTTATACCATTTCAGATGAAATGGGACTGCGCTCCATTGACTTAAAGCATAAATCCCATGTCCCATCATCCTATTCCTTCCAATAAATCACATTCCCAGGCCAGCATATATTTAGCCTTCTGCTTGGAGTTTTATTCAACGCTGTGTACAGTTTAGCGATGACCCCTTACCCCTCACCTTCTCACAATATTCCTCAAATATGGTTTTTTTCTCCATCAAGTCAGCCTTTACTCCCTTCGAATTCACAAAATGGGTTAATTGTATGCAAGCAATTGGTTTTAGATCTACCATAAGTATCAAATAAATCCTGGAAGAGTATCAGTTTTTACCCCACCCAAACTTGTTCCAACCTAGACAACCCCTTAATTTCCCACCTATGAAAAACTTTATAATCCTGTTCTGCTGGAAAATCCAGGCTAGAGCTAAAAGGTGTGCAAAAAAAAAAAAAAGCTCTCTCCCCATTATGATTTTCTTCCATCTTCCCCATACCTTAAGGGTGCAATTTGTACATGGTGATAAATGCCCTCTTGCTCTTCTCTGAGGTTCCTTTATCCAAAACACCCCTCTGCAGCGACCTTATCCCCTCCATACTGTATTCTATTTCAATCCATTGTTTACCATTAACCACATTGTGAAAATCGACCATTACTTTTAATTGTGAGGCAGTGTAATATTTAGCGATATTTGGTATGCCCAGTCCCTCAATCTAGCTTAGATAAATAAAGGATACTCTTTGCTCTTCTGAGAGGTTTCTTTTACAAACAAAAAGAAAAATCTTCCTTTATAACTTCTTTAGTACTGCAATCTGGAATAATGCATAATAATGTTTGAAATAAACATATTTCGGCAGGAATGACATCTTTACTGCTGCCACTCTTCCAGCCATGATAGCATGTATTCTCCCATTTGTCTAAGTCTTGCAATAAAGATTTTATCAACGTACAGTAGTTCAACTTGTACAACTCCCCAAGGGGACAACTCCTAAATATCGTACTTGTCCCCTTGCCCACTTAAAACGGGAACTTCTCTTTCATCCAATTAGCCTACAAATCTGTCAGGCATATTCGCAAAATCTATGATTTATCACTATTCGCTTTAAAGCATGAAACTTCACCAAAAAGCTCCATCTCTCTCAATAAAACACTTAGCAAAGCCTCAGGTTTTGAAAGGGTAAATAGTACATCATCTGCATAAAATGAAAGTTTATATTGCGTTTCATTCACACCCACTCTTATTCTTTCTATACTTGAAAACTATCTAATCCTTGCCTTCCCATTTTAAATCTTTAATAGCCCCAATCACCTCTGTTGTTTTTATCATTTTTCCTAAAGCCTCTTCCATTTCCATACTAAGACCAGGCAATTCAATCCTCTCAAATATTTTTCTATATCTTATTCCATTGCATTTTCCTCCCTTGCATATAATTCTTCATAAAACTGACTGAACCACTTCCTAATAGCCTCATTATCCATTAGCACAGATTCTCCCCCCCCCCCCCCCCCTTCTTGATTTTTATTATTTGGTATTGGGACATCTTAACTTTCAATTTGTGAGCCAAAAGCTTTCCAGCTCCGTTTCCATGTTCATAATAAAACTGTTTGTTTGATCATGTCTCGTTTATATGCTATCTCCTCTGATTCTAACATGCCTGTTTTATGACGTATAGCCGCTAATTTGACTACTAATTCACGTCGAGGATCCCGTTTATGTTGATGTTCCAAGACAGCAAGTTCTTCCATTAATATCTGTTTTCGCTCTTTTCCTTACAGGATGCCAAGTCGATTATGCCACCACTCACCACTGCAATCCTTAAGGCAATCCCAAAGCACCAATGGAGACACTTTGCCTGTGTCATTATGCTGTAAATATTCAGTTATCAGTTTGTATTTGTTGGGCACAATTTTCACCTTTATTAAACTATCACTCAGTTTCCAAGAACAACACCAACCGGCCTCCTGTTATTACACTCCAATTCCCACCAGATCATGATGTGTCCTGACCAAGAAATTAGACCTATATCTTAGTCTTTTGTAAAGAGGTAAATGAGTTTTTCACCCAGAAAATAATCAATTCTGGTATATGTATTAATGCGATTTTGAATAGAAAGAGAAATTCTAGAGCAAGGATAACTAACTCTCCATATATCTAATCAGGTTCCACTTCTCCATTAAAGGAAAATTGGTTCTTACCTGCTAATTTTCATTCCTGTAGTACCAAGGATCAGTCCAGACTGCTGGGTTATACCTCCCTTCCAGCAGATGGAATCAGAGAAAAGCTGAAAGCACCCACTAGATATCCCGGTGTGCCACCTGTGATCCTTCAGTATAATCAATATCAAAGCAGAATGAATTAAATTTAACAACCAATAACTAGATCAAGCGAACATTTTTTTTTTAAAACAATAACCAGCGAAAACTATGTATAAGAGCGTGCACGATACTTCAAAGGCGCCGAAAATCTGAACAGAGAAACAACAAGTTGCTGAGCGTACTCTCCCCGAATATTATACCCCTGGGCGGGCATCTGGACCTATCCTTGGTACTACAGGAACGAAAATTAGCAGGTAAGAACTAACTTTCCTTTCCCTGTTTGTACCAGGATCAGTCCAGACTGCTGGGATGTACCCAAGCTGCCCTAAATGGGGTGGTACCCAGAGAGTCTTGCTCGAAGCACACTGCTGCCAAAAGAATCCACATCCGGAGCCCGGACGTCCAAACGGTAATGCTTAGGAAACGTGTGCAAGGATTTCCAAGTAGCTGCCCTGAAAATTTCCTGAGGCGACGCATTGGCTCTCCGCCCAAGACGCCGCTTGCGACCTGATGGAATGAGACTTGAGACCATCCGGCACCTGTCGCCCATGACATATATACGTCGAAGCAATAGCATCCTTCAGCCATCGGGCAATAATAGTCTTGGAAGTCTTGCACACTTTCTTTGGACCGTTCCATAAGACAAAAAGATGATCAGACAACTGAAAAGTTATTAGTCACATCCAAGTACCGCAGAAGAATCCGCCGGACGTCTAATCTCCTCAGATCCTGGCCCTGAGGAGAACTTGTATCCACCTCCGGAAAAGCCGGTAACTGAACGGACTGGTTGATGTGAAACGCCAAGACCACCTTTGGCAGAAAGTTAGGTACCGTCCGAAGCGAAACTCCAGAATCCGAAATTCGTAAGAACGGTTCTCTGCATGACAATGCTTGAAGCTCTGAAACTCGTCTAGCCGAATAGATAGCCACGAGAAACACCATCTTGATCGTTAAATCTTTCAACGTAGCCCGTTTGATATGCTAAAAAGGCGAACCGCAGAGCCCACAGAGAACCTAATTCAAACTTCACGAAGGACAGACCGTCCGCATCAGCGGGTGCAAATGTTTGGCTCCTCTCAAAAAACATGCTACATCTGGATGCCACGCAATGGAGGTACCATCAACCTTGCCTCTCAAGCAGCCTAACGCCGTTACCTGAACCTGGAGCGAGCTATATGCCAATCCTTTCTTTAAGCCTTCTTGCAAGAAGGCAAGAAATGTGCCCTATAGTGGCCTGCCGTGGGGTCACCTTCAACCCACTGCACCAGAATCAAACACCTTCCACACCCGAACATAGGTGAGAGAAGTAGACGTCTTTCGGGCGTGTAGAAGAGTGGTAATCACCGCCTCCTGATAGCCTTTCTTTCTAAACTGCCTCCTCTCATAAGTCAAGCCGCTAGACAAAAGCGAGCCGCCTGATCAAAAAATACCTGATCTTCTCAGAGTAAATTTTGTAGATGACCCAGACGCAAGGGGCCCTCTACCGCCCGGTTGAGCACATCCACGAACCACGGCCTTCGTGGCCACTCCGGAGCCACGAGAATACCGGCCCCCAGTGGGATTCTATTCGCCTTAATACCTTTCCCACCAACAGCCAAGGAGGAAACACATAGAGGAGAATTTCAGGAGGCCATGGAAGGACCAGGGAATCCACCCCTTCCAATCCGTGCTCCCTTCTGCGACTGAAGAAACGAGCTGCTTTCGCGTTCAGCTGAGTCGCCATCAAGTCCAGCCGGGGGATCCCCGACTGGCGCATCACTAGCCACATCGCTTCCTCTGATAGTTTCCATTCGCCAGGATCTAGCCGTTGTCGACTGAGAAAGTCCGCCTGAACGGTGTCCACCCAGGCTGGAACGGTGTCCCTCTTCACTGGAACGCAGTTGCTGGGGAAGGCCTGCGCGATCGGCGCCAAGCCCCGCCGGGGGAAGGTCAGTGAACTCTCTCCCCACCCGGGCGGTTTCAGCGCCGACCGCGCGACCGCTCCATCCACCACGATTTAATAAAGCAAAAAGAGCTGAAATTGAAAAACGCGCCGAGACCCCCGCCCCACCGATCCAGCGCCCACCAATCAGAGCCTGCCCTGCTGGGCTTTAAACTCGGCTCTGCTAGGCGCCGCGCGCCGAAGGAGCACAACAACCCCTTTGTTGCGCTCCTTTGTGCACACCTGAGGGCACCACTCTCTGAAACTAAGAAATACAAACCAAATTAGACTCAGACTAGACTTGAACAAACATCTTTACGAAAGAGACCTCTACTTCCAATAATTCTCTCCTCAACCATAAGTATCACAACTTGTTATCTAAGCCTATCCTCTCATTGAAATGAACACCTTCCATATCCCTATTCTCAAATACACGAACTTCTCACATAATACCTCGAGATCTAAGCTTATCTTTCATACAACAAATCACTAATTCCTATCATGACTTCACCTTTGTCCCAAATTTTAGGTCTGATGACCTTTTTCCATTTTACTTATAAATACTCAATCCATCCAAAAAAAAGGCTACTCTTCTAGGCGATATCCTTACAGACGAATCCCCTGATATCTGTGCCATAACGGAAACATGGCTAAAAACACAGACATTGCCATTACTAATCAACTACCTACATACACCTACAATATTTTCTCAGTACCTAGACCTAAAAAGAAAGGAGGTGGACTCCTCCTGGCTGCTAAAAAGAAATTCAATCTTACCCTGCAATCCATCATTTCTTCTCCGCCCAAAATCGAGATTGCTCTATTTAAAATCAAAAGCACTACAGATATGCCTTATCTATGCTCCTCCAGGCATACTTGAAAAACAACCCTTCTTTACTCACAGAATATATTTCTACATACATCAACATTAACTCACCTGCTATCATCCTTGGAGACCTTAACCTCCATTTAGACAGACCCACACCATCTCCAGCTTGCGAAGCTACCCTTACCACTCTTAATGCTCTTGGATTTAAACAATTGGTTTCGGGCCCTACTCACAAAGGAGGACACACCCTGGATGTTATATTCACTAATTCTCTTGTTGATACTCTCCACCCAAATGCACCCCCATATCCTGGTCTGACCATTACCGGATTGACACATGCTGCACTATTACATGCAACCCCCAGTCTCCTTGCACCAAAAAAAGTTCCATTACCTTCAGAAAGCAATGCAAAACTGAAGACATTGCTAAAGCGCTTTCAGAAGAATTCCTCAAAGTAGATCTCTCCGATGCCAACTCGGCCTGCTCTTCCTGGTATCACATTACCAGCAACGTAGCTAATGAGCTCTGCCCCCTATATACTAAAGAAATCAACACAGAGAAAAAAGATAAAAAAACCCTGGTACACCCCTGAGCTCAGAAAAATTAAAACTTGAGCTTCCGTAAAATGGAAAAGAAATGGCGTAAAAACCAAACACCAGTGCTACTACAGAAATTTAGATCTCTCCTTCATGAATACCGGAAAACGACTGACGAAACCAAGAAAAACTTCTACGCTACGAAGATCCACCAATACCAGTTTAACTCACGAGCTCTCTTCCAATATGTCTCTAGCATCATCACTCCCCCAGCAAACTTCAATTCTGATAATGATGACAAGAATAGATGTGAAATACTAGCTACTTTCTTTCATAACGAAATGAATGCTATTATGAATCGCATCTCTACTTCACCCCCCCTCCTAACCTCTATACAAAACACTACCTCAACCCCTATTTCCACTACACATAGACCTCCTACATACAACCCAATTCTACACAGTCTCTGCTCAACATCCCTTACAAATTTTGAAACGACTCTAGAAATTGAAGGTTAACTCAAAAAAACTAAACCAGCAACGCACCCTTTTGACATCATGCCAACAAAAACACTCCTAGCCATTCGTCCAACAATTGCAATACCCATAACCAAGATTCTTAACAAATCGATCACCTCTGGAATCGTACCTGCTCAACTCAAAACACGCCCCTAATAAAACCAACACTGAAGAAACCAGATTTGGACCCAACGGAATCAGCAAACTTTCGCCCAGTCCTCGAACCTACCTTTCCTATCCAAAATTTTAGAGAAAGTCATTAACAGGCAACTCACTGAATACCTAGACGAAAATCAATTACTTTCCCCATCCCAAAATGGATTCCGTAAGTACCATAGTACTGAAACTCTTCTCCTATCACTTTCCGACTCAATTCTAAAAGCATTAGACACTGGTCACTCTTATATACTCGCCCTGCTAGACATTTCCTCGGCATTTGATACAGTCAACCACAACATCCTCATAACTCGCCTCTCACAATTTGGCATCACTGGCACTGCACTATGTTGGCTCAAATCTTTTCTGAACGAAAGGAAATACAGTGTTAGAATTGGCCAACATGATCCAAACCTAAAAGTCTGCTACAAGGAGTACCACCCAAGGATCCTCTCTCTCTTCACCTCTTTTCAATATATACCTCACTCCACTCTGTCGACTGTTAACGAAACTGGGTCTCCAGCACTTCATTTATGCAGATGATGTGCAGATCCTAATCCCTATCAATGACTCCCTACCAATGCTCTCAAAATCTGGAATACCGCACTAGCGGAAATTGAGAATCTTCTAACTGAAAATTAATTGGCTATAAATACCAACAAAACAGAGCTTCTCATCATTTCGCCACAAAACAACACCCATGCTTGCCCCACTCAACAATCTCTTTCTGACCATCACATTATACAACAAGTCCGCAGCCTTGGAGTCATAATTGGCAAACATTTTACATTTAAAAAATTTATCACTTCCACCATCAAAAATGGTTTCTACAAACTTCATACTTTGAAAAGGATCAAACCCCTTCTAACCCACAGACTGAACTACAAGCTACTATATTATCTAAATTGGACTACTGCAACTCCATACTACTAGGTGTGCCAAATAACTCACTTCAACCACTACAGATGCTACAAAATGCGGCTGCACGCTTGCTCACTAACACACACCGCCACGAACATATCACACCAGCGCTACAATTCCTACACTGGCTTCCAATCGCTTCAAGGATATTATTCAAAGTGCTTACCCTTATACACAAGTCATTACATAACCAAGATATGCACTGGTTCTCTGATATTTTCACAGTCCATACATCGGACAGACCTATAAGAAAAATGCACCAGGCTAAACTCTCCTTTCCTATGCTCAAAAATACAAAATATGTTTCAACAAGAAAAAGATCATTCACGATAGCTGGAATCAACTTATGGAACAAAATGCCTACAGATCTGCGCCAAGAACCCTGCCACAATAAATTTAAGCAGAACCTGAAAACCTGGCTGTTTAAACAAGCCTACAATTTATGAACACTTCCCTTCAGACTATAACATTTAATAGGCTATTCATACCACTTATTCTACTCATGCCATGCAGTTACTTTCAATCATGCTTAGCACTCCATTTGACCTATATACTTGCAGCTCTCTTAATATTGGAACTGATCCATCAATTTTCTTCTGAACTATATATAATCTACATATCATGTATTATATTGCCCAGAATGTAATTATTTGTACTCTTTACTTTGATCCTCTGGCCAAATGCACATCTTTTGAATTTGATATTATTTATTCTCGAGTTTAATGTTATCAGCTATGTACCCTTATTTCATTTTATGCTCTCCTATTTTAGTTTATAATTTTAATGTTATGTGCTATGTACCCTTATTTATTTGTTTTTGGATTGTAAAGCTTTTGCTAAGTTAATGTTAAATTAATGTTCATTGTAAACCGAGGGTGATGTTCCTAATGTGCCACGGTATATAAAAACCCTTAATTAAATACATACATACATAAATAAATAAATAAATAAATAAATAAATAGATAAAATATGAGATGCTGCTATGTGGGTCAGATTGCGTTCCGCCCATATCAATTTGTCCGCCTCGGATGCTACTGGTCGACTCCTTGAACCCCCTTGGCGGTTTATGTAAGCCACGGTGGTCGCATTGTCGGATAGGATCTGTACCGTCCGGTGACGGGCAAGTAGAAGAAATCGGCGTAGCGCTAGGCGAAGTGCCCTGGTTTCTAACCGATTTATGGACCACTTGGCCTCCTGAGGCATCCAGTGACCTTGTGCAGATCGCGACTGACAGACTGCCCTCAACCGGTCATGCTGGCATCCATTGTCCTATAATCCACTGGGGATTTTCCAGATCTATGCCCTGAAGCAAGTGATCTGGAACCAACCACTAATCCAAGCTGGCCCTGGCCGGTTCCATCAACGACAAGGGTAAGTGGAACTCCTCCGACTTGGGGTCCCAAAAAGAAAGCAACGCCCTTTACAAAGGTCTCATATGAGTGTTATAGTTAAGCGGTATTTGGGTGGATTCTTGGGTACTGTGGCAGATGACCATGGGGAGGAGCCCCGTGGGGAGCCATAGTACTGGGCTAGACTCAGGACGCACAAACACAGAGTTAGTTCTTTTATTATACAGCTTGAAGTATACCACCAGAGGTGGCAGTAGTGAGTTAGTCTGGATGAGGCAGTCTCAGGACCCTCGGCAGAGGGGACCCTTCTCACCCCGTTGGTATAGTGGGATTCTGGTGTAGGATTCCCAGTAAAGCAGTACTGTGGATGAGATAAACAGAGTTAGATTACTCACTAGATGGTTGCTGTAGATGGTACAGGCACTGAGGCAGGGAGAGCAGACCCTCGAGGAGCTAGTACCTGAGCCCTGTAAGCCACCTGAAATAAAGCACAGGGCCCCAGAGGAGCGGGTACCCAGGTTAGCAATTACCCCGAAGGACAGAGAGAGAGCTTCCAGCGGCAGCACAGAAGCGGCAGAGCAGTAACGAACTAGCAAAACAGTACAGGCTATATACCCGGATGGCGTGAGGTCAGTAGAGGGGGACGCCCCCGAGGTTCGCGCCAATGCTGGAATGAAAACATGGGTGGCGCGCGCATCCTAGTAGGTCCTTGGGAGGAGCATGGTGGGAGGCAGCACCATAGCTGTTCCGGGGATGCCGGAGAGGGTGGCTTGTAGACGCGGCGGTAGCCATTTTCCCAAGGTAAGCGGGAGGAGCCATGAACAAGGTGAGGCAAACGGGGCGAAGCCGTCTAGCACCACAGGATGCAACAGTACCCCCCCTTCAAAAGGGCGTCCTCCATGCTTCCTACCTGATCTTGGTTTCTGAGGATGCATTCTGTGGAATTCTTGAAGCATCTCTTTATCCAATATATTAGCCAAAGGTATCCAAGAGTTATCTTCAGGTCCATAACCTTCCCATGACAGGAGGTATTCCCATATTCTGCCTCTTTTTCTTACGTTAAGGATAGCGTCTACCTTGTATTCGATGTCGTCTTCTGCATCTATTGGTGTAGGTTCAGGTGTCTTGTTAGAGAACTCACTAAGGATCAATGGCTTCAATAGTGAGACGTGGAACACATTATGAATCTTCAATGTTGGTGGTAGTTTCAGACTATAAGTGAGATTGCCTAATCGTCGGAGAATGGGAAAAGGTCCAACGAAGCGTGGAGCGAAGCAAGCTGAAGGTTGTTTAAGACTTAAGTGCTTAGTGGATAGCCAGACTTTCTCACCAGGCTGGAAATCTGGAGCCTTGCAGTGGTGAGCATCGTATCCTTTCTTAGCTCGCAGTCCTGCTTTGAGAAGCATCTCTTTGGTCTGAGTCCAAGGTTGTTGAATATTTTGGCAGTAGATTGAGCTGCCGGGGACAACACTGACAGTGGAAGTGGCAGCAATGGCAGTCATCCGTAAACCACTTTCGAATGGTGTTGATCCAGTGGATATTGCTGGATGAGAGTTGATGGCGAATTCAGCCTAGGGCAACAGTTTAACCCAATCATTCTAACGAGTGTTCACGTAGGCACCAATGATCTGCTTGACTGTCCTATTCATTATGAACTGCTTGAGTGTCCTATTCATTCTCTCTGTTGGCCCGTTAGATTGTGGATGGTACGCAGAGTTGAAGTTGAGAGAAATATCAAAGTTGTTGCACATGCCTTCCAGAACTTTCGCAATATAATGTAAATGGGAATATTCTGTGTTACAGTTAATAATATGCAATTTTATGCAAAATTAAATTTCAATTTACCTTACATTTAATTTAAGTTCAACATGCCATTGGCCTAATTTTAATTAAATTACGAAAATATTTAAGGATTTATTGTTATTGTTCAATGTTCTTTGTATTATGAATGTATTATATGTTATTGTTCAATGTTCTTTGTAAAAAAAAACCCTGATCTGACTTCCCAGACCAGGGCTATCTTTTCGTTCCATGTAAACCGGACTGATTTGTATTGTATACAGGAATTCCGGTATATAAAAATTAAAAATAAATAAATAAATAAATAATGTAAATAATGTAATCCTAACTGCTCGGCTCTCTTATTCTAATTCTCTTCCCAGTTTTAAGACCCTTGTTGTAATGTAACTTTGATCTCTTTGCACTTGTTTATGTTCCGTTTTTGTTCTCACCCCTTGTTGCATGTAAACCGGCATCTAATCACGAATGCCGGTATAGAAAAATAAATAAATAAACTTTGCTGTGAATTGGGCTCCTCAATCAGAGACTATGTGCTTAGGCATGCCATGTAGACGGAAGATGTGTGTGATGAAGAGCTTAGCAAGCTCCATAGCTGTGGGTAAGCCAGGGAGAGCCACAAAGTGAGCCATCTTTGAGAACCAATCTACAATTATCCAAATCGTGTTGTTTCCTCCTGAGAGTGGTAAGTCTACCCAAAGTCTGTAGCAATATGTGTCCATGGCTTGTCTGGTACTGGCAAGGGTTGAAGTAGGCCCCAAGGATGACCGGGTGGCGTCTTCTGTCTGGCACAATAAGCGCAGGAAGCAATGTAGGAGAATGTGTC
The DNA here is from genome assembly GCF_901001135.1 of Rhinatrema bivittatum. Classification (NCBI taxonomy): domain Eukaryota; kingdom Metazoa; phylum Chordata; class Amphibia; order Gymnophiona; family Rhinatrematidae; genus Rhinatrema; species Rhinatrema bivittatum. The sequence goes on from NC_042619.1 coordinate 369,632,778, forward strand.
TTCCTTCATGGTGGGCCACCAGTAAAACCTTTGCAGTTTAGACAGAGTTCTGCGTTGACCAGGGTGTCCAGCCAGTTTGGAATCGTGAGTCCATGCTAGCAGATTTTTTCTGAGGTTCTTGGTACGATGGTTTTACCTGCAGGTACTGAGTGAGTAGCTGCCAAAATAACTCTCTTCGGGTCGATGATATGTTGTGGTTCCTCTGGGATGTCCTTGGAGAGGAATGAGCAAGATAGGGCATCTGCTCTGATGTTCTTATCTCCAGGGCGGTATTTCAGCACAAAGTTGAATCTGTTGAAAAACAGAGACCATCTCGCTTGCCTATGGTTTAGGCGCTGTGCGTGGCGGAGGTACTCCAGATTCTTATGGTCTGTAAAGACTGTGACCTGATGTTGCACTCCTTTGAGCCAAGGGCACCACTCCTCGAATGCCATCTTTATAGCAGGAGCTCTTTTTCTCCTATTTCGTAATTTTTCTCTGCTGGTGAGAAGTGACGGGAGAAGAATGAACATGGGTGTAAGGCATTGGAATCACCGGCCTGGCTTAGCATGGCCCCCTACGCCGACATCTGAGGGCATCGACCTCAACGATGAAAGGCTTAGTAGGATCCGGGGTATCTGAGACACGGCTTGCTCGAAAAGGCGTCTTTTAGTTTATGGAATGCCGTTATTGCCTCCGTTGATCAATTAGCAACGTTGGCACCTTTCTTTGTCATAGCTGTAAGCGGAACAGTGAGTGAGGAGTAGTTCTTGATGAAAGTTCTGTAATAGTTGGTGAAACCTAAGAAACGTCTGAGAGCCTTTAGACCAGTGGGTTGTGCCCAATTCTTAATGCTCTCCAGCTTCTGTGGGTCCATCTGAAAACCTTGGTTGGAAACAATGTAGCCCAAGAAAGGCACTGATTCCTTGTGAAATTCACACTTAGACAAATTGGCGTATAGATGATTCTCACGGAATCTTTGCAGCACTCTTTTGACATCCTCCAGATGAGTGGTCATGTCTTGAGAGAATATCAAGATGTATATAACGACATATTTATAGAGGAGGTCCCGGAAAATGTCGTTCATTAAATTTTGGAAGACAGCCGGGGCGTTGCACAGGCCAAAGGGCATCACTAAATATTCAAAGTGACCGTCCCGGGTGTTGAAGGCCGTCTTCAATTCATTGCCAGAGCGAATGGGAAGTAACTTGTAGGCTCCCTTAAGATCAAGCTTGGAGAATATCTTGGCTCCTTGTAGTCTGTCAAATAGCTCGGAGATGAGAGGTAAGGGATAACAATCTTTCACAGTTATCTCGTTGAGACCCCTGTAATCTATACATGGACGCAACGTTCTGTCCTTCTCCTCACCAGCAGGAGACTTGGAGGATCTTATGAAGTGCCTTTTTGAGAGATTTTCCTGAATATATTCGGGCATGGCTTTATTCTCTGCCACGGAGAAAAGGGTAAACCTGTCCCTTTAGTGGCTCAGTGTTAGGCTTCAGATTAATAGCGCAGTCATAGGATCTGTGAGGTGGAAGTAAGTCTGCAGCTTCTTTAGAAAAAACACAAAAACAAGGAGAGGGAAAGCAAATTGCTTACCTTGTAATAGGTGTTATCCCAGGACAGCAGGATGTAGTCCTCACATATGGGTGACATCAGTAATGGAGCCCTATGTACGGAAAACTTCTTTAAAAGTTTCTATGAAACTTTTGAATGGCACCGGAGTGCCTACTGAGCATGCCCAGCATGTCATGATATTCCCTGCCACAGGGGTCTCTCTTCAGTCTTGTTTTGTAGCAATAAGCGTTAGCCAAAAATAAAATAATAAACGTATGGGACCCAACTCCGCGGGGTGGCGGGTGGGTTTTGTGAGGACTACATCCTGCTGTCCTGGGATAACACCTATTACAAGGTAAGCAATTTTGCTTTATCCCAGGACAAGCAGGATGCTAGTCCTCACATATGGGTGATTAGCAAGCTAGAGGCTGAGTCATTTTGTGCTGAAGTAACCGTAAGGTATTGTTATTGAAATGAATCAGCCGAAATCACAGCAGGTTGGATGTAGAAGGAGTTGGGATTACACTGGAAACAAGTTCTTTAAGACGGATTGTCCATAGGCTGAATCTTGTCTTCCCTCTTTGTCTAAGCAGTAGTGAGCTGCAAAAGTGTGAAGAGAACTCCATGTTGCTGCTTTACAAATGTCCAGAATAGGTACAGAGCGAAGGTGTGCTACTGAAGTTGACATCGCTCTTACTGAATGTGCTTTTACTCGCCCTTGAAGAGTAAGGCCTGCTTTTTCATAACAAAATTGTATGCAATCTGCTAGCCAGTTTGACAGAGTATGCTTACCCACTGCTTTACCTGGCTTGTTTGGATCATAGGATACAAACAGCTGACTGGATTTTCTTTGGGCTGTAGTGCGGTTTAAATAGAAGGAGAGTGCACGCTTACAGTCCAACGTATGTAGGGCTCTTTCACCTTGATGGGAATGAGGCCTAGGAAAGAATGTAGGTAAAACTATTGATTGATTTAAGTGAAATTCCGTGACAACCTTAGGAAGGAACTTTGGATGTGTCCGGAGGACTACCCTGTCATGTAAGAACTTTGTAAAAGGTTCGTATGTGACTAGTGCTTGTAATTCACTGACCCTTCTGGCCGAAGTGATGGCTATGAGAAATACCGTTTTCCAAGTAAGGTATTTAAGGTCACAGGTATTTATGGGTTCAAAGGGAGAACGCATAAGTCTAGTTAATACTACGTTCAGATCCCATTGTATGCTTGGGGAATGAACTGGAGGTTTAATGTGAGTTAGTCCTCTCATGAATGTACTGACGAGAGGCTGTGTGGAGATAGGAGCGTCGTCCAGCTTATTATGGTAAGCTGAGATTGCACTTAAGTGTACCCTTACAGACGATGTCTTAAGACCAGAGTTTGAAAGATGGTAAAGGTAATCAAGTAGTGATGTAGTGGGGCAAGTGAAAGGATCTAAATCCTGCTGAGTGCACCATAGCGTAAACCGTTTCCATTTGTAGGAATAATTCTTTCTAGTGGAAGGTTTACGCGCAGCTATAAGTACTTGAGATATAGTGGATGGGAGGTTGAATGGCTGTAAGATCAAGCTTTCAACATCCATGCTGTCAGGGACAGGGATTGAAGGTTGGGATGGCGCAACTGACCCTGTTCCTGAGTTATGAGATTGGGAGCTACTCCCAGGCGAATCGGGTCCCTGACTGAGAGATCTAGCAGTGTGGGGAACCATACTTGTCGAGGCCAATATGGGGCTATGAGTATCATAGTCCCCTTGTCCTGTTGTAGCTTCACTAGTGTTTTGGTTATAAGTGGTATCGGAGGATACGCATATAACAGGCCTGAGTTCCAATGGCGAGCAAATGCGTCCTTTGGTAGGCTGTTCTGCTGTCGGGAGTAGAGAGCAGTAATTGTTCACCTTGCAGTTGAGCTGGGATGCAAAGAGATCTATCGTCGGTTGCCCCCAGCGCTGGAAGATCTTGGACGCTATTGTTGGATCCAAGGACCATTCGTGTGGTTGGAACTGACGACTGAGGCGATCCGCCACTGTGTTGTGGATGCCCGCTAGGTAGGTGGCCCGTAGAAGAATTGCATGTGTCAGGGCCCAGTCCCAGATTTGTGCTGCTTCTTGACAAAGGAGGTACGAACCTGTCCCTCCTTGTTTGTTGATGTACCACATTGCTACTGTGTTGTCCGTCCAGATTAAGACAGTCTTGTGTGATAGGCAGTCTTTGAACGCATGCAGCGCATAGCGTATAGCTCGAAGCTCTAGGAAGTTTATCTGAAAAGTGGCTTCGAGTCGTGTCCACTTGCCCTGTGTCTTTAGATGACCAATATGCGCTCCCAACCCTAAGGTGGATGCATCTGTAGTTAACGTCACTTGTGGCACTGGTTGCTGAAAAGGTAGACCTTTGAGCAGGTTGGGCATTAGCGTCCACCAGAGAAGTGCGGCTTTGAGCTCTGGTGTGATGTAAATAGGAGTGGACATTGGTTGAGTGGCTTGTACCCACTGTGTTTTGAGTGTGCATTGTAGAAGTCGCATGGTCAGTCTGGCCATGGGAGTTACATGAACCGTGGAAGCCATGTGCCCTAGAAGAATGAGGCACTGGTGAGCCGTCACCTTGAATCGGTTGCGGAGATCGTGAGTTAAGAGGACAAGTGTCTGAGCACGGTCTTTTGGTAGAAACGCGGTCGCTAGCGTAGTGTTTAGCTCTGCACCTATAAACTGTAGTAGATGGGTTGGTGACAGATGGGATTTCTGGTAGTTGATGAGAAATCCCAAGGAATGAAGGACTTGGATGGTGAGCTTGAGGGAAGCGACAGCACCTTCTTTTGAATGACTTCTGATGAGCCAATCGTCCAGATAAGGAAACACGTGCACCTTTTGTTTGTGTAGGTGTGCCACTGCTGCAGCCATGCATTTTGTGAATACTCTGGGTGCTGATGTGAGTCCAAATGGCAGCACTCTGTATTGAAAGTGTTGATCTAGTACCCGAAATCGCAGGTACTGGCGATGAGGAGGGTAGATGGGGATGTGAGCGTAGGCATCTTGAAGATCCAGAGAGCAGAGCCAATCTCCCCTTTGAAGAAGAGGCAGAATGGAGCCTAGGGATACCATTCTGAATTTTTCTTTCTTGAGAAATTTGTTGAGATTCCTGAGGTCTAGGATAGGACGAAGGCCTCCTGTTTTCTTTGGAATGAGGAAATATCGAGAGTAGAATCCTCTGCCCTTTTGAGGACCAGGAACTGGTTCTATGGCTCTGGCTCTCAGAAGGGTGGATAATTCTGTTTGAAGAATTATGGAGTGTTGATTTATTGAATGAGAGTGAAGTGGTGGATTCTCCATAGGGGTAGTTGAGAAATCCAACCTGTAACCGTGAGTCGTGATGGATAACACCCACTGGTCGGTGGTGATGGAGGCCCAATTGCTGAGGAAGTGTTGAATGCGGCCTCCTACAGGTGTTTCGGGGAACGGATTTATGCTGCTGCTCTCTGGGGATGTTCAGAAACCAGAAGTGGCTGTTGTTTGTGGAGGCGGCTGAGGCCTCGGCTGCCTTTGCTTAGGCTGCTGGCGCTGTGCTGGGCTGCTAGGTCTCTGTCTACCTGCTGGGGGGGTAGTATCTTCGTTGGCGATAGTAAGGCCGTCGAGTGTCTCTTCTTGGAAACTTTCTAGAAGAGGCCTGCGACTCCTGAGGCTGAGACGACAATTGCTTTAAAGTCTCTGAGTGGTCCTAAGTGTCGCTACCGCTTCTTTTATCTTGTCTCCGAAGAGATTATCCCCTAAGCATGGTAGATCAGACAAATGATCTTGGACTTCTGGGCGAAGATCCGATGCCTTCAGCCATGCCCATCGTCGTGCAGCTATAGCTGATGCTGACAACCTTGCTGCTGTCTCAAAACAGTCGTAAGTGGCCCTGACTTCGTGTTTCCCCGAAGTCAAGGCCTTTATGTACCAGTGCTTGAAATGCCTCTTGGTATTGATCCGGTAGGGCCAGAGAAAGCTCCTGAACCTGTTTCCAAAGGTTCCTTTGGTATTGGTTCATGTACAGCTGGTAAGATGTAATTTTTGATACCAGCATGGAACCCTGGAAAACTTTTCTGCCTAGGTTGTCTAACAACCTACTGTCTTTCCCAGGCGGCACTGAAGCATGAGATTTCTGTCTCTTCGCCTTCTTTTGGGCGGATTCTACCACCACTGATTGGTGGGGCAGTTGTGGTCTTTGGAATCCTGGAGTTGGCTGTACTAAGTACGTGGCCTCAGCTCTTTTATTAACCGGGGAGACAGAACTTGGATGCTCCCAGATTCTGTGTTGAAGTTCCTGTAAGACTTCATGAACTGGGATTGCCAACATCTCCTTTGGAGGGTCTACAAACTGTAAGACTTCCAAAGTCTTTTGTCTCTGATCCACCTCTGTTTGTATAGGGAATGGAATGGTATCAGCCATTTCCCTAACAAAGTTTGTGAAGGAGAGGTCTTCCGGTGGAGACTTTCTGTGATCCTCAGTTGGAGATGGTTCTGAGAATAAATCTTCTTCCGAAGAGTATTCTGAATTGGAATCATCCGGTTCCTGCTGTGGCCTGGGATAAGGAACTGACGGTCTTACAGGCGAGCGTGGCCGAGGGGGCCCCGGCACCCCTGAAGGGCCTGGAAGTGGATCCTGCGGTGCTTGCCTTGTCAGGATTCCCAGTAGTGTGTCCAATTTGTTAAAAACTGGGTGCAAAATGGGAACATCCTCCTGAGGAACCGGTGTTGGCATCGGCCTTCTTGCTGAGGGCACCGGCATGGGCATCTGTGGCACCGAAGACGGAATCGGAGGAGGCGTATGAGGTAACGGTGAATGCACCGGGGTTGGAATCGATGTCGGTTCCCGCGGCATCGTCGATGACCCCGGAATCGTTGGTGCGGAGATGGGCATCGATGGTTTGTGGAATCGGCATCGATGGCGGAATTGCGTCTCGGAGAGCCTGTTGCACCGCTTAACGTATGAGCGAGTCAAGTTCCACTCGCACAGCTGGTGAAAACAGAGCAGCTGTGGAGGGAGGCGGTGTTGGCGATGCCGATTCCTCCTCAGGGCCCTGAGGAGGTTCGGAATCCGGCACCGATATCGGTGGGGATCGCCCGTCAGTAGGCCTTGGAGCCTCTGCTTCCGTCTGGGTTTTCTTAGCTGGAGAGGCCGTACCTGTGGTAGTGTCTCCGGACACCGACTCCCGCCGCCGTCGATGTCGATGGCGATGCTTCTCAGGCTGTTTGTCGCTTCCTGAAGTGGATGCCTTCGATGAAATCGACGGGGATGGAGTGGAAGCGTCCCCCGCAGCCGGAAGTTTCTTTTTTAATAGCAGTTGCCGAACCGAGGCCGATGGCGAAGATTGAGCCGAAGTTGACGGTCTTGGTAGCAGCTGGACTGAAAAAAGCTGCTCCATCTTCTCGGCCCTTAGGCGCCGACCCTTTGTGGTCATTTCAGCACAAGATGAACATGTCTGAATGTTGTGATCCTTGCCTAGGCAAAGAACACACTCAAAATGCGGGTCGGTAATAGACATTGTTCTATTACAATTCGGGCACTTTTTAAACCCGGAGGCCATGGCGCCGGACGGCCGTCGACGGCGAAAGCCCGAATTTTATCGTTCCCAGCCGGGAATCGAAAAAGAAAAGTTACCAGCCGGTAACAAATGGGAAAAACCCCTTCGGTGAATATATTTTTTGTCGAAATTTTCCGAATTTTTTGGAGATGAAAATTCACCTCAGACTCCAATCAAACCGCGAGGCTAACCGCTTCGCGGAAAAAAGAAGACTGAAGAGAGACCCCTGTGGCAGGGAATATCATGACATGCTGGGCATGCTCAGTAGGCACTCCGGTGCCATTCAAAAGTTTCATAGAAACTTTTAAAGAAGTTTTCCGTACATAGGGCTCCATTACTGATGTCACCCATATGTGAAGACTAGCATCCTGCTTGTCCTGGGATAAAAATATATTCCCAATCAAAATGTTATAAAAATATTTTTTCAATTTTATATAAGGAGAACGGTATCAGAATCAGAGTGCCTATCAGTTTCAATCCACTGTCTCCCGCCCACATAGGGCCCCAGACAGTATCAGCTTTTATGGCACCATAAATTTTAATCACGTACCATCTCCCTTATATGGTTTTATTTAATTGAATTTTTATTTTATTTTCTGTTTTTCTACTTTATTAACAGTTAAATACCTAAAATGCAATAATATTTTATTTTGCTTGTAACCTCCAATTACTTAAAATTCAACAGATACTTAGCTCATATATCCAGCGTATGAATGCACTATTTTGACACTGTATCAATCCAATCAATCCAATTATTCATAAATTGTTCCCAACACGGACCATGTTTCGGCTAAATTAGCCTTCATCAGGGGATATTTTTAATTGAATACTTTCATTACGCCAAAACCTCTTTGTATCTCCACACCCTTCTGCGGAACCAAATAGTTCTCAAAACAGAGCACCCTTGCAAACGTGAATTTAACAATGGCACCTTAGCGCTTCTTTAGAAAAGACATCTTGAAACTATGCATATTGAGGTGGCATCACTGGGGAAGTTGGCATGCAGGGTAAAAGAACGACTCCATCAGGCATTTACCATGGCAGTCTGGGCCCCAACGTGAAAGCTCCAGAGTAGCCCAATTGAATTGAGACATATGCTGCTGCAGCCACGGTCGCCCCAGTACTATAGGGTGCAAAGAAGGAGATAGTTTTAGAATGGAGAGCACCGGTCCGTAGACATACTGGTTCGGTGAGCTGGGTTACTTCATCCGGTAAGGGCTCTCCATGAATTGAAGATAGGAGTAGTGGAGACGTCATAGTGGTAGTGGAAATCCGCAAGTGCTCCACTAACCACTGTAGAATGAAATTGCCTCCTGCCCCTGAGTCCACTAGGGCAAGAGTCTGATACTCTAAAGGTCCGCAGATCAAGGATACAGGAAGAGAGAGCGGAGGAGAGGGTGCAGTAAGACCTAAGAAGAGTCCTCCCGCAGGACTTAGGTCTTCCAGGTTCCCAGACATATATGGCATGTTTGAACAGCATGGCCAGCTTGTCCACAATACATGCACAGCCCCAATTTCTTCCGTGTTCTTCTCTCTTTTAATGTCAGATGGCTGCGGTCTAATTGCATTGGTTCTTCTTTGCCAGCAACTGGACCCAAGGGAACAGGCCTGGGTGTGGACTTAACTCGAGCTTCACCCTGAAAGGGTCTACTGGGAGTCTTGGTCTCTTGAACCTTGTCATGAAGTCGGCAATCAATCCTTGATGCCAACTTCACTAGTTCAGCCAAGTTCTCAGGCATTTCACGAGCAGCGAGCTCATCCTTCAAACAAGAGTTCAGTCCTTCAAAGAAGAGGGTCCTCAGGCATTTAGGGTCCCAATGTAATTCAGACGCCAGTGTCTTGAATTCGATAGTGAAGTCAGCTAAAGTTTTAGTACCTTGCTTCAAGTGAACCAATGAAGATCTTGTAGTGGTAAAAAATTGATTTGAACAGCTCGAGGAATCCTTCAAGGTTATGTAGAATAGGATCCTTGCGCTCCCACAGCGAAGAGGCCCAAGTCAACAGTCTTCGGTCCAGATAAGACAAGATATAGGTGTTCTTGGCATAAGCTGTGGGGAAATGGCTAAGTTGCAGGGAAAAGTGCATGCAACACTGGTTAATAAAACTTCTACATCTCCAGACTTCCCCCGAGAAGCGTGCAGGAGCAGATAGAGGTACAATAGTCTTGACCGTCACTTCTGGTGGTGTAACTTCTTTACCTGTGGTGGTGGGTAAGTTCATCTGTGTGTGCAGCAGGTTGAATGCAGCAGTCAATCTCTCCAGCGCATTCTGCTGTTTGGAGATTCACTAGGCCAGGCCTGGAATGGCCTGCAATGCAGTGAGTTGAGCCAAATCCATGGAGTTAGCAATCTGTTATGGGCAGCACCAGTGTCTTCTCTGGACGGGATTTCTTTGTCGGTGGCTCTGCCTATGCTGATGCCGAGGGCTTGCCTGGATCAGCGGATTGAGCCTTCCGATGCCGGTGTTGACGCTTTTCATGATGTTCTCTTCGGTCCTTCTCCTGAGGTGATGAGGAAGATGTCGACACCTTCGGAGTAGTCTATGCTGGTCGGGCAGCACTGATGTCTCGCTGCTGGCGAGAGGTTGATGGCACCAGCTCAGACGAAGTTGGAGCGGTCGATGGAGTCGGGTGTTTTGAATGAAAAAGAAACTCAATTTTTCTAAACAGGTTTTTGGCCCTTCGGCATCATTTGGGCACATTTGGTGCAAGTTAGGGTATCATGGCTGGACCCCAAATACAATACACAAACTCTGTGCGGGTCTGTAATGGACATTTTCAGAGGACAATCGGGCACCAACGAAAACCCGATGCCATGGCTTCAACACAAATTTAGCTGTGGTGTGGTCGATGGCCAGTAGGCCCAGACAGGAAGTTCGACGGGAATTGACCGCAAAAGGGATAGCAAATGTTGCTTACCTGATGTAACAGGTGTTCTCACAGGACAGCAGGATGTTAGTCCTCACAAATGGGTGACATCGAGGATGGAGCCCACCACGGAAAACTTCTGTCAAAGTTTAACAGAACTTTGACTGGCCCCTACTGGGCATGCCCAGCACGGCACTGACCCTGCAGCCAGCAGGGGTCTCCCTTCAGTCTGATTTTCAAAGCTACAGGCAGTGCCTAAAAAGTAAAAAATAAAACGAACCCAACACCGCGGGGTGGCGGGCGGGTTTCGTGAGGACTAACATCCTGCTGTCCTGTGAGAACACCTGTTACATCAGGTAAGCAACATTTGCTTTCTCACAGGACAAGCAGGATGGTTGTCCTCACAAATGGGTGAGTACCGAGCTGAGGATGTCCTGACTTGCACCAAATGCCCCCAACGACGTGCAACAGGCACAACAACTGGGGTAGAATTTGGTAAAGGGCATCCGCACCCTACCGGGAAGGTGAAAGGGTGTTGGTACATCAGGTTGGAAAAAGGTTACGCAAGACAGATTGGCCGAAGATGGAGTCCTGTCTTCCAGCTTTGTCCAAACAATAGTGGGCTGCAAAGGTATGGAGAGAACTCCAGGTTGCAGCTTTGCAGATGTCAGGAAGCGGCACCGATCGAAGGTGTGCTACTGAAGTCGCCATGGCCCTCACAGAGTGTGTTTTTACACGGTCTTGGAAAGGAATGCCAGCTTGCTGATAGCAAAAAGAAATGCAGTCCGCCAACCAGGAGGAGAGACCCTGCTTACCCACAGGTTGTCCTAACTTGTTAGGATGGAAAGAGACGAATAATTGAGTGCTCTTCCTGTGAGAAACTGTACGGTCTAGATAAAAAGCTAGAGCCCGTTTACAGTCTAGGGTATGCAGAGTCTGTTCCCCAGAGTTGGAGTGGGGCCTGGGAAAGAAGATAGGTAGTATGATGGATTGATTGATATGAAATTCCGAAACTACCTTAGGTAAAAATTTAGGGTGAGTGCGGAGTACCGTCCGGTCCTGCAGGAGTTTAGTGTAAGGCGGATAGGTAACTAGGGCCTGTAATTCACTAACCCTGCGAGCTGAAGTGATAGCCAAAGGAATAACACTTTCCATGTGAGATATTTCAGGTCACAGGAGTGGAGAGGTTCGAAAGGTGGTTTCATTAGACGACCAAGAACCAGATTTAGGTCCCAAGATGGGGCCGGAGGACGTAAGGGTGGCTTCAGATGGAGCAAGCCTTTAAGAAAGCGTGTTACCAGGGGTTGTACTGAAATAGGGACACCCTGTATACCTTTATGGAAGGCGGCTACCGCACTGACATGCATCCTAATGGAAGAGGTTTTAAGACCGGATTCTGATAGATGCCATAAATAGTCCAAGAACTTAGAGATTGGACAGGAAAGGGGATCAAGGGACTGAGAAGTGCACCATGATGTGTACCTTTTCCATTTATATGAATAGGATCTTCTGGTGGAGGGCTTTCGTGAAGCTATCAGGACACGAGAAACCGAATCCGAAAGGCTAAATGGCTGAAGGACTAACCTTTCAACATCCATGCCATCAGGGACAAGGCTTGGAGGTTGGGATGGAGGAGGCATCCGTCGTTTTGAGTGAGCAGATGCGGATCCGTTCCTAGAGGGATGTGCCTGCGGATGGAGAGATCCTGAAGTATGGGAAACCACACTTGGCGTGGCCAGTGGGGTGCTATCAGGATCATGGTTCCTCCGTCCTGGCGAAGCTTCACTAGAGTCCTTGACAGAAGAGGAAGTGGAGGGAATGCATAGAGCAGACCTGTCGTCCACTTGAGGGAGAAGGCATCCCTCGGCCGAGAGTGCTGGCTCCGAATGAGAGAGCAGTAAGTGTCCACTTTGTGGTTCTGTGGAGAAGCAAAGAGGTCTATGTGGGGATAACCCCACTTGTGAAACAGAGAGGTCGCTACCAGAGGATCGAGTGACCACTCGTGTGGTTGGAAGACACGGCTTAGCTGGTCTGCCAACACATTGTCTACTCCCGGCAGGTAAGTGGCCCTGAGGTACATGGAGTGGGAGAGGGCTTCTGCCCAAATCTGCGCAGCTTCCTGACACAGAAGGAAGGAGCCTGTGCCTCCCTGCTTGTTTATGTACCACATGGCCACTTGGTTGTCTGTCTGGACTAAGATTATCTGATTCGATAGATGATCTTGGAAAGTTTTGAGCGCGTAGCGGATTGCTCGAAGTTCCAAGAAATTTATCTGGTGCTCGACTTCCTCTGGTGACCATAACCCTTGGGTTTGGAAATCGTCCACATGGGCTCCCCAACCGATGTGGGAAGCGTCGGTGGTTAGGGTTACTTGTGGATCTGGGAGGAGAAAAGGCAATCCCTGAAGGAGGTTGACTTGAGTCGTCCACCAGGTTAAAGACAGGCGTAGCGCTTGTGTAACTGTGACTATGGAGGACAGAGGCTGAAGAGCTTGAATCCATTGGTGTCGCAGAGTCCATTGTGTTACTCTCATGGCTAGTCGGGTCATGGGAGTGACTTGAACCGAGGATGCCATGTGTCCGAGGAGAATGAGGAATTGGCGAGCCGTGGCAGTGTTCTGAGACTGTAGCTGGCGAGCAAGGGACATGAGAGTTTGGACCCTTTGAAGCGGAAGGTAGGCCTTTGCCTGTAAGGTGTCCAAGTCTGCCCCAATGAAGGATAAGGTTTGAGATGGGACTAAGCAAGATTTCTCGTAATTGACAAGAAACCCTAAGGAAAGGAGTGTGTGAATTGTCAATTTTAGGGAGGATTGAGCAATCTGAGGGGTGGAGGCCCTGATTAGCCAATCGTCCAGGTAGGGGTAGACGTGGACACCTTCCTTCCTGAGGAATGCTGCTACTACTACGAGACATTTGGTAAAGACTCGTGGAGCAGATGCCAGACCGAAAGGTAGTACCCGGTATTGATAATGGTCGCGGCCTACCAGAAACCGCAGATACTTGCGATGGGATTGTGTAATCGCAATGTGGGTATAAGCGTCCTTGAGGTCGAGAGAGCACAGCCAATCCCCCTGTTGCAGCAGAGGGAGCAGCGTGCCCAGGGTTACCATCTTGAACTTTTCTTTTTGAAGGTATTTGTTGAGGGCCCGAAGGTCCAAAATGGGACGTAGTCCCCCTGATTTGTTTGGGATGAGGAAGTACCTGGAATAGAATCCCTTCCCTCGTTGAGAGGGAGGGACGGGTTCTATAGCATTTGATTGCAGAAGAAGGGATACTTCCTGTTGTAATTGAGTCAAATCGCTGGTTAGACTCCATGCTTGAAGAGGCGGGGAGTCTGCCGGAAGAGTTATGAAGTTGAGGTGGTAACCCTGTGCGATAATTGCTAGCACCCACTGGTCTGAGGTGATCTGTATCCAGCGTTGTAAAAAGTGGTACAGTCGACCCCCTACAGGGATGTCTGGGAGTGGGATGTGGCATGTGCTCCGTACAGGGAAGTCAAAGGCCCGCCGCAGGCCCAGGAGGTGGGGCTACAGCAGGTCTTTGTTTCCTAGGCTGACGTGGCTGAGGTCTGTTGGAGGATCGAGCAGGACGAGGCCTGGCCGATGGAGGATAGTAACGACGTGGCCGAAAGAACGACTTTTTAGAGTCCTTCTTAGGTGGTTGTTTGGAGGACACCTCAGATGGAACAGATGAAAGTTGTTTCAACGTCTCGTGGTGATCTTTTAATTCTGCCACAATCTGCTGAATTTGTTCTCCAAACAAATTGTCCCCTAAGCAGGGTAAATCAGCTAGACGATCCTGGACCTCTGGGCGAAGGTTGGATGACTTTAACCAAGCCCAACGTCTGGCTGAGATGGCAGTAGCTGAAACTTTTGTGGAAGCGTCGAAGATGTCATAGGCCATTCTGATCTCGTGCTTCCCTGCCTCAAACCCTTTGTTAAGAAGGGTTTGAAGTTGTGGCTGGTATTGGTCCGGCAAAGTGTCAGCGTAGTCTTTCATCTGTTTAAGGATGGCTCTGTTATATTGAGACATGTAAAGTTGGTATGAAGCTATGCGTGAAATCAACATAGCCCCATGATACACTTTCCGTCCCACACTATCCAGGAATTTATTGTCCTTGATAGGTGGAGTGGAAGAGTGTGGCTTTAGACGCTTGGCCTTCTTTTGCGTGGACTCAACCACAACAGAGCGATGATCCAGTTGAGGCTTCTGAAAACCTGGTGCTGACTGGACGAGGTATGTGGAGTCAGCCTTCTTGTTAACTGGAGACACAGATGAAGGAGATTCCCAGTTTTTCTTTAAAAGGTCAAGAAACACCTGGTGAATGGGGATGGAAGCGATGATTTTTGGAGCATCCAGAAATTGGAGCAGTTCCATCATCTGGTGTCTGTCATCGGTCTCAGATTGCAGCTGAAAAGGTACAATTTCTGACATCTCCTTTACAAAATTAATAAAGGAGAGATCCTCAGGAGGAGATCGTTTTCTACTCTCTGTAGGAGATGTGGTGAAGGTAAATCTGTGTCAGAAGATGTATCATCACCCCAGGTATCGTAAGGATCATGTGGGGCTTGAAGCCCTGAAGGACCTGGTTGAGGATCCGAAGGCATCGAATGAAACCGTGATGGAATCGGTGCTGCAGGCGGAATTGAGAATGGCATCGAGGGTTTCGGGCCTGCCGATGGAATCGGTGCCGGTCTTGGAATCGATGGAGCCGAAGGATAGATCGGTGGAGAGATATGCGAAGGCACCGATGGGACCACCCCGGACGGGGGAATCAGAAACGGTGTTTCTCCTGCCGATGAAAATCCTGTCGGAGACGATGGTGTTGTCGGTGCTACTGGAATCACCGATGGAAGGGCCGTCACAAGTGCCTCCATGCGGCGCAGTAGCGGTGCTAGAGCGTCCAACCAAAGGCTCGGTGGTCGGTTCCCTCCTCGGTGGCGGAGTCGGTGCCGGGGGTCGGTGCCGGAATCGACGCCGGAGACGGTGCCGGTGGAGGTTGGAACCTTCGCATCGCTTTCCTCGATGGCCCCCCTGGACAGGCCGGTCCAGTTCTGCCCGGAGACCAGGTAATTAGATACCCGGCTCGACGGGAGAGGGAGGCTGAGGCAGAGCCAGAGGGACCACCGTAACCGGTGGGATCACGGCTCCCGCACCCTGAGAGGGTGAGGGTTTCCTCGGTGCCTGCGAACGAGACGTGGACGGTGCCAGGTCTGACCGAGGCTTTTTAGTCGGTGGCTCGGCCTGTTCAGAGGTCGATGGTTGTGGATCCTCGACGGGCCGAGACTTGTGCCGTCGATGGCGATGCTTGTCCTTCCGGTCTCCTCGCCCATCCGGGGAGGGGACAGGAGTCGACGGCCGGGAAGTCATCGATGGTGGACGGTCACCGGAGGGTTGACGGTGGTGGTGCCACTTCGACGGTGCCGGTTCCGATGACGTCGATGCTATCGATGGCGTTGGGGTGGGTGCATGGAAGAGGAGCCCCATCTTCTCCATCCTGGCTTGCGACCCTTAGGTGTCATTAAGGCACATTTGGTGCAAGTCAGGACATCATGCTCACTACCCAAACACAAAACACAAACCCTATGGGGGTCTGTGATTGACATAGTCTGGGTGCAATCCGGACATCGACGGAACCCCGTCGCCATGGCCTAGGGCCAAATTTAGCCGCGGGATCGGTAAGTGCCAACAGGCCTCGAGGGCCAAAAATCGACGGCAGTCGATAAAAAACGGCAAAAACTTACCGGATTCCGCGAAGGTGACAAAAATTTGTCGAAGGGAGACCCCTGAGGGGCAAATTTTCTTCGGAAAGAAAAAACCGAATTCCTGTCAGGAACGTGGTAAGAAGAGCTCCTTTCACCACGTGGCAACTGCTGCGCGGAAAAAAGAAGACTGAAGGGAGACCCCTGCTGGCTGCAGGGTCAGTGCCGTGCTGGGCATGCCCAGTAGGGGCCAGTCAAAGTTCTGTTAAACTTTGACAGAAGTTTTCCGTGGTGGGCTCCATCCTCGATGTCACCCATTTGTGAGGACAACCATCCTGCTTGTCCTGTGAGAAAAAACCTTATCTTTCAACCATGGAGTATCGATATCAACAGGGGGACCCCTATGGGGTAGAAATTTTTGAAAATTTTTAAAGAAGTTCCGTGAGGAAAATTCCAGTCAGGAATCTCTGAAGAGCTCCTTAACTCGCGTGGCTACTGCTGCGCGGAAAAAAAGATACTGAAGGGGGAACCCTGCTGAATGCAGGGTTTGTGCATTACTGGGCATGCCCAGTAGGTACCAGTCAAGTTCTAGAAACTTTGACAAAAGTGTTCCGTGATTGGGCTTCACCCTGTGATGTCATCCATATGTGAGGATTACCATCCTGCTTATCCTGTGAGAAAGAGGATTTGCATTCAGATAACAACCAAAAAGGACAGAACTTTACAATCTGGGTAAACAAATAAGCGTGGGGGTAGTTCATTATCTTGGCGGTTACCTACATAAACCAATTAAGCCTGATATATCACTTTGAATGCATAAACAGTGCTGCTCTCTGCTTCAACGGTAGGGGGAAATGAGGAAAACAGGATTTACATTCTGTGCAGTCTGGGTAAACAAGCATCGGGGTAACTTGCTTGATGCGGCGGTTACTACCCTTAACTACAACTCCAACATTACTCTTTGCATCAATGACAGGGTATGGCAGGAAATTTGAATCAAACAGTTACCAACAAGGGCCCTGAACTTGGTGGTTGATGAAACAGATAAGTATGGGAAAATAAGTGTGGAAGCTTGCTGGGCAGACTAGATGGGCCGATTGGTCTTTTTCTGCTGTCATTTCTATGTTTCATTTCATTTCATTGTCTCCAAGTTTCTGGAAACAGCCAAGACTCTGTCTCCCCTGATTCAAAATTCAATAGGCTGCGGCAGTAAAAAATAAAAAGCAAACAGAATTTTAGGAATTATAAGGAAGGGAATGGTGAATAAAACAAAAAATGTCATAATGCCTCTGTATCGCTCCATGGTAAGACTGCATCTTGAGTACTGTGTACAATACTCAAGATGCACTGGAGAAGGTACGGAGAAGGGCGACCAAAATAATAACGGGGATGGAATGTCTCCCCTATGAGGAAAGGCTCAAGAGTTTAGGACTGTTCAGTTTGGAGAAGAGACAACTGAGGGGAGATATGATAGAGGTCTTTAAAATCATGAGAGGTCTAGAAAGGGTAAATGTGAATTGGTTATTAACTGTTTTGGATAACAGAAGGACTAGGGGCACTCCATGAAGTTAGCAAGTAGCACATTTAAAACTAATCAGAGGAAATTATTTTTCACTCAACACACAATTAAGCTCTGCAATTTGTTGCCAGGGGTTGTGGTTAGTGCAGTTAGTGTAGCTGGGTTTAAAAAAAGTTTGGATAAGTTCTTGGAGGAGAAGTCCATTAACTGCTATTAATCAAGTTGACTTAGGGATTAGCCACTGCTATTACTGGCATCAGTAGCATGGGATCTATTTAGTGTTTGGGTACTTGCCAGGTGCTTGCAGCCAGGATTGGCCTCTGTTGGAAACAGGATGCTGGGCTTGATGGACCCTTGGTCTGAGCCAGTATGGCAATTTCTTATGTTCTTATGAGGTGCAAGCATATACCCCATTGGTGCGCCTTCTCGGCTGCCCGATCCGGGCCCTCAGCCCTAGCACAACTGCTCTGTGATGTCTCACTAATGGATAGCCCCACTATTTTTTTTCAGCATGGGCCTATCATAGCATATTCTCGAGCTGTGAGAACTCCGCAACCCAGGCAGGCACTGGTGGAGCCGTCCACTACAGCATTAGGATCCCCACCATGGCTCCAGGTCCTCGCCACCTAGACCGAATTATCTTCTGACAGCAACAAGAACATCTGGGGCACTGCCAGACTTTCGGCCACAGATGCAGACCTACAGCCCACACAGACAGAAAAGCAGCCACCAGTTAAGCCTAAATGCACAGTTGCCCTCGCGGCATGCCAGAGAGTAAGCCTAGCAAACTCGCAATTTTGTTTTTTTGTGGGATCTTGGCTCAGGGTGGGAGGGAGAGTGGGTAAGTGGCATAGCATGGCACAAACCAAGATGACTGTACATGGCCCACAACAAAAAGCATCAGGGGAGGATCCTGTGGCATGAAAGCACACCAACCTCATTTACCCCACCCCCCACCTTCCACTTCTGCCCACCTTGCAGGTGTCTGAGTCAGTGAAGAATAGTGCCTGAAGGTAAGCACTTGCAAAAATTGCTGAAAGAAGAGGCTGGTGGGCGGACTAGTCCAGGCTTATGCTCGCTGGTCCACCCCCAAGCCTCCTCCCTAATCCTTGACCCAGGAGGGAGAGCACCTCCATGGTTATGGTCTTCCCCCTTTTCCTGGGTTATGGGTGTGGGGAGTGGTGATGCCTCCTGATGTTTGAATCCTGAAATTGTAGGGATCTCATTTTATTGTTTACTTTAATATTTTTTATTAGATGATCTTTAAAAAAAAAATAAAAGTGGTTTACAATCAAATGTAACATATAGTCTTACAGATAATCAAAGTATGAATACAGAATACAAATAAAATCAAACATACAGGGGTAGATTTTATAAATTTACGCGAGCGCGTACTTTTGTTCGCGCACCAGGAGAGAAGAAAAGTACGCTGGATTTTATAAGATACGCGCGTAGCCGCGCATATCTTATAAAATCCAGGGTCGGCGCGCGCAAGGGGGTGCACATTTGTGCAACCTGTGCGCGCCGAGCCCAGCGCACGCTGCATGTTCTCTCCGAGGCCGCTCCGAAATCGGAGCGGCCTCGGAGGGAACTTTCTTTCCACCCCTCCGCACCTTCCCCTCCCTAACCCCCCCCCTGGCCCTATCTAAACCCCCCCCCCCCCACACCTTTGTTGGCAGATTTATGCCTGCCGAAAGCAGGCGTAAATCTGCGCACGCCAGCGGGCTGCTGGCGCGCCATCCAATCCGACCCGGGGGCTGTCCAGAGGCCTCGACCACGCCCCCGGGCTGGTGCCACGCCCCCGGTCCCGCCCCTGACCCCCCCGGACACGCCCCGCCCCTTTTACGAAGCCCCGGGACTTGCGTGCCGGCGGCCTATGCAAAATAGGCGCGCGAGTGCCCTGCGCACGTAAATCCAGCCGGATTTACGCGCACAGGGCTTTTAAAATCCGGCCCATATTATAAACATCACCCTAAAACTAGAAATAAAAACATTAAAACTCTAAAAAGACATGACCCACAATACTAGAAATATTAAGTCTTGTAATAAAATCCTTAAGCCTCCTGGTTCTATAATCTCCAGTTACCTGTATTAGATTTGAGATTCATATACTATCTATTTAGATCTGACACTTATATGAAACTCTCATGCTTGCCTAAATAATTTTGAGGTACATATTTAAAAATGCCATATCCAGAGATTTATCAAACTACATTCTATTTTGTTTCTATGGGGCATTTTTATTTCCAATTATTGTAAGGCCAAGGAGATCGCTATGACCCCCATTGTGGCCAGTTCTCATGTTGTAAGATTTGAGGAGACTTTGGTATTGGTATGCGAACGTCAGGAAAATATTCTGATGTAATGTTGATGTATCAACAACATATTTGTCCTTTGGAATGGCATAGGAGAATTTCTATGTTGTCATCAATTCACATGATCAAAAATCAGACTTTACTTTGGAATACAACAGAGGTACAATATATTTTCTTAATATCTTGATTATATAAGAACAATTCCAGTTTGGAACAACCATGTTCAGCAAATTTCCAGTTTCCTGCACAGTTCTTCACTATATTATACTTGAAACCTTTAATTGATGCTGTTTGGTCTGTGAAAAGTTTAGGTTTTCTATTCAAGTCAACTCTCAAGTTAAAAACTGCACAATATTAAATTTTGTATTTTCATAGTTGCTTCTTAATTTCAGTGTTAAAATGTGGGTACATTGCTATTTTTGCTGAGTTATACTTGGGATGACTTATTTCTGGTCTGGAAATATGGACAAACAGATGCATGTGTTATGGTTTAGTGGTTAGTACTGAATCAGGTAAAATAAATCATGCATCCAGTACAATCTGAATTGCACCTAATTTATGTTAGGAAGCATTTCCCCAGTTATTGTATTAATCATTCCTAGTATCTTAGGACTTAAAGAATTATCTTCTAGAAGAACTAATCCATTTCTCTGGGAGGGGAGCAGAGTGATGTAGTTAGCAGTAATTGTGGGGTTTTGCTGCACCATGTGGGAGATTCAGATAATGTGCTCTCACAGTTTATAAATCCCTGCCACTTTCTCAGGATATGGATTCTTAGTTTGATTTTCCTGATATATCCTCTCTCAGGGTCATCTTGTCTGATAATTTTTCTTGGGAACAGGGCTCTAGGGTCTTGCGGGACTGAGGACTGGGTGAAGAAATGCTGACAGATTGCCTTACCCTATATTTTAATCATGGTTTTGGAAACCTGTTGGCTGTTTGAAGAGAAATGTTTTTTCCACCCTTCTTGCCTCTTGTTTGGTTTCCTCTCTGAGTAAGATTTTTTTCCCTTTTTTTGTTTACTTAGTTCCCTAGGGAATCAGATTTTGCATTATCTAGAAGTAAGTGGTGTCTTTCACTTAGAAAGCCGACAGTCACTCAGCAGTGCATGGTTCGGAGAAATGTATCCTTGAAGGATACTGATGAAACAGGAGAGTTAGGGCATCCCAACAGAGAGATTCCATTAAAAGCAAACATAGTTCATATGCCTATATGTAAAAAATCACCAAAGCTAGTGATTTCCGAATTATCCCAAACAACTGAAATGTAGAGATTACTTACCTGATAATCTCGTTTTCCTTAGTGTATGCAGATGGACTCAAAACAAGTGGGTATAGCGTGCTCGTGCTAGCAGTTGGAGACGGATCTGACGTCAGCACGGGTACATATACCCCCACAGGAAGTAAAGCAATTCAGTAATCTTCCTTGCAAAAGCTTTATGGATATATGTGTAACTGACCGATCGATTAAATGAACAGGATTACCCTGACCAATTGAAGGTAGCTGGAGACCGCCAGTGTTCTCAACCAGAAGGCGTCGACACCCGGAAGGGTGGATGCCCTATCATAAGAAAACATGGCTTACCGTGAGTCGGTGAATCCCTATGTATGCCGGCAGCCGGGCGGGATGCTGAGTCCATCTGCATACACTAAGGAAAACGAGATTATCAGGTAAGTAATCTCTACATTTCCTAGCGTGTAGCAGATGGACTCAAAACAAGTGGGATGTACAAAAGCTACTCCCGGACTGGGTGGGAGGCTGCCCGAGGTCCGTTCAGGATTGCCCTCGCAAATGCTGTGTCCTCCCTGGCCTGGACGTCCAGAACGTAGAATCTGGAGAAGGTATGGAGGGAGGACCACGTCGCCGCTTTACATATCTCTGCAGGCGACAGCATCCTAGTTTCTGCCCAAGAGGCCGCTTGCGCTCTGGTAAACTGAGCCTTGACCCGTAGAGGTGGTGGTTTTCCCGCTTCTACGTAGGCTGCCTTGATAACTTCTTTGATCCAGTGGGCGATGGTTGCCTGTGAGGCCGCTTCCCCTTGCTTCTTCCCGCTGTGGAGGACGAACAGGTGGTCCGTCTTTCGTACTGCTTCCGACATGTTCAGGTATCTGGACAGCAGCCTGCCAATGTCGAGATGGTGTAGTATTCGACCTTCTTCCGACTTCTTCAAACCTTCCGTGGTAGGCAAGGATATGGTTTGGTTGAGGTGGAAGTGTGAGACTACTTTGGGTAAGAATGAAGGAACCGTGCGAAGATGGATAGCCTCTGGAGTGAGTCTGAGAAACGGATCACGGCAGGACAGCGCTTGTATCTCTGAGATGCGGCGTGCTGAGCATACGGCCAGCAGGAACACCATCTTCAAGGTTAACAAACGGAGGGACAGGCCTCGAAGTGGTCTGAAGGCGTGTCCCGCTAGAAATTCCAAAACTAGGTTGAGGTTCCACAGGCGCACTGGCCACTTCAGTGGCAGGCGAATGTGTTTGACTCCTTTCAGGAAACGTGAAAAGTCTGGGTGTGTGGCGATGCTGTTGCCGTCACTCCGGGGACCGTAGCAGGATAGCGCTGCCACTTGAACTTTGATGGAATTGAGGGACAGACCCTTCTGAAGTCCATCTTGCAGGAAATCCAAAATGATAGGGATCTTAGCGGCATGTGGATTGGTGCCGTGAGTTTCGCACCAGGCTTCGAATACTCTCCAGATCCTTATATATTTTATTTATTTTATTTATTTTAAACTTTTCTATACCGACATTCATGTGCAAAAGAAAATATCAGATCGGTTTACAGTGAAAGAAAAACTGTTAATAAGTGGACCCTTGATCCGGAGAAAAGACACCCACCTGAGGAAACAAGGTGCCTAACGCCTCTGGAAGGTGGAAGTCTTGGTACTGCAACCCCTCAGTACCCCTAGGGGCCATAGCCAAACAGGGTACAGGCCGGAGCCACACAGATGCAGTGTCCAGGTTCCAGGCAGCGGGAGGTCCGATCCGAATCAAGACAGGCAGTGAGTAAGGCAGGTGAAAGTCCAAACCGGAGTCCAGGCAGGCGGCAGGCAAAGGCAAAGTAAAGTCCACTCCGAGGTCTAGGCAGGCAGCAAGCAAGGCAGGTCAAGTCCAATCTGGGTCCTAGGCAGGCGGCAGGCAAAGCAAAGTAAAGTCCACTCCGAGGTCTAGGCAGGCAGCAAGCAAGGCAGGTCAAGTCCAATCCGGGTCCTAGGCAGGCAAGCAAGCAGGGTCGAGGTCCAATCCGGGTCTAAGGCAGGCGGCAGGCGAGGCAAGCAGGGTCTAGGTCCAATCCGGGTCTGAGGCAGGCGGCAGACAAGGCAAGCAGGGTCGAGGTCCAATCTGGGTCTAAGGCAGGCGGCAGACAAGGCAAGCAGGGTCGAGGTCCAATCCGGGTCTAAGGCAGGCGGCAGGCAAGGCAAGCAGGAGTCCAACCACAACACAGCACAGCACAAGACCTGTTGAGAAGGCGTCCGAGTCTACACTGAGGGAGTTTAAATCTCCCCCTCAGCTGGCATCCATTTCCGGGGCCGGCCTCGTCTTCGCGGCCCGGCCCCTTTAAGGAGCAGGGCCAGCCGCGGCTTTCCCGATGCAGTCTTCAGACGGTAGGACGCCGTCACGCCGTGGCCCGCGCTCCGCGGACCCCCGGGGGAGGAGTCCCATCTCGCCTGCAGAGAAGAGGTAGGGAGGCCCGATCGCATGCGGTCGCGATCGGGCCTCACAACAGAAACAGCATTAAACGAATGCATTACATTGAACAAGGGGTAAATGAACTGGGATCAAGGATAGCAACTGAGCAAAAGCATACTTAAGGAGTAAAAAACATTTTAAGTGTACAGATAACAATAGTTTATATTTGAATATCGAAGACGAGAGATGACAAGCGGATAATGACAAGCGGATAACAATACAATATAAATTACAGGAAATTGCAGATAAACTTAAGAAATTGCATGTCAGTATTAGTAAATCAGCGATGGAGAACAGAGATTAGGATAATTTATGTAGGTGTCTAAAGGAGGGTAGAATTGCGGATTAAGTAAAGGCTTGGCTGAAGGTCCGTTGGAAGGGCGTTCCAATGATGGGGGCCAGCTGTAGAAAGGGCTCGTTTTCTGAGAGAGGATTTGGCAGGAGAGGTGTATATGTTAGTGATGTGGAGAACTTGCATGCTCGGAGGAGTGTATCTATAACCGGCCCCGAGTATCCTCTTTTCTTCAGTCTAGCCCTCTCAATGGCCAGACCGTAAGAGAGAATTGAGCTGGATCCTCGTGGAGGATGGGACCTTGCCGCAGCAGGTCCCTGTGTGGAGGCAGGGGTAATGGATTCCCTGCCAGTAGTCTTCTCATGTCTGCGTACCAGAGTCTCTTGGCCAGTCCGGGGCCACTAGAAGAACTAGGCCTCTGTGCCGCTGAATCTTGTGTATAATGGCGCCCAGCAGGGGCCATGGAGGAAAGGCATATAGCAGAATCCCCTGAGGCCATGGCTGTACCAGGGCATCGATCCCCTGGGATAGAGGATCCCGCCTGCGGCTGAAATATCTGGGTACTTGAGCGTTGGACCTGTCTGCTAGTAGTTCCATGCCCGGCGTCCCCCACTGATCCACAATCATCTGGAAAGCTGTGGGCGACAGCTGCCATTCCCCCAGACTTAGGCTTTCTCTGCTGAGGAAGTCTGCCGTGGTGTTGTCCTTCCCGGCGATGTGGACGGCGGAGACGTCCTGGAGATTTGCTTCCGCCCAAGTCATCAGGGGGGCTGTTTCTAGGGATATCTGTCGGCTTCTGGTTCCGCCTTGTCGGTTGATGTATGCCACTGTGGTGGCGTTGTCCGACATCACTCTGACCGCTCGGTTTCGAAGTCTGTGGGCAAATCGCAGGCATGCTATCCTGACTGCCCGTGCCTCTAGTCGGTTGATGTTCCACCCCGACTCTTCTCTGTTCCACCGCCCTTGGGCGGTGAGTTCTTCGCAGTGTGCTCCCCATCCGTTCAGGCTGGCATCTGTAGTGAGCAGGGTTCAGGTTGGGGAGGACATTCTTGACCCTCGGCTCATGTGGCCAGGCTGCAACCACCACCGTATCTGAATCCGCACTCTGGCTGGTAGAGGTAGGTGTACGGTGTAGTTCTGTGATCGTGGGCTCCACCGAGATAGGAGGGCACGTTGTAATGGTCTCATATGCGCCCGTGCCCATGGTATCACCTCCAGAGTGGATGCCATGAGGCCGAGGACCTATAGGTAATCCCAAGCTGTGGGCCGGGTGACGCTCAGCAGGGCCTGCAGACGATTCCGGAGCTTTGACCTCCTCTTGGATGTCAGACGGACCTTGTCTTCCTGGGTGTCGAATCGGACTCCTAGGTATTCCAGTGACTGAGAAGGCTGTAGGGAACTCTTGTTCAAGTTTACTACCCATCCTAGGTTTTCCAGAAGAGCTATAACTCTGTTGGTTGCCTGGTGGCTCTCCTCCGGTGATTTTGCCCTGATCAGCCAATCGTCCAGGTAGGGATGGACGAGGATTCCTTCCTTCCGG
Organism: Rhinatrema bivittatum; assembly: GCF_901001135.1. NCBI lineage: Eukaryota > Metazoa > Chordata > Amphibia > Gymnophiona > Rhinatrematidae > Rhinatrema > Rhinatrema bivittatum. Next base: position 369,657,789 of record NC_042619.1, read on the forward strand.
AGGGACGCCGCCACTACTACTATGACCTTGGTAAAGGTCCGCGGCGCGGTGGCTAACCCGAAGGGTAAAGCTCGGAACTGGAAGTGTTGGTTCAGGACTTTGAAGCGTAAGTAGCGCTGTTGATCCCGATGGATTGGGATATGCAAGTAGGCTTCCGACAGATCTAGGGATGTGAGAAACTCCCCTGGCTGTACTGAATTTTTGACAGACTGCAGAGTTTCCATGCGAAAGCTGGGGATCCGTAGGTGTCGGTTGACTGACTTGAGGTCCAGGACGGGCATGGAAGTGCCCTTCTTCTTGGGCACTATGAAATAAATGGAATAATGTCCAGAATTGATCTCGTCTGCAGGCCCTGGGATTATGGCTTTTAGGGACAGGAGCCTCCGCAAGGTAACTTCTAGTGCCGTCCTCTTGAGGGGTGAACAAGGAGATTCCACAAACTTGTCCGGCGGGAGCCGAAGAAAGTCCAGGTAATACCCTTCTCAGATGATGGCGAGGACCCACTGGTCCGAGGTGATCTCGACCCACCTGCGGTAGAAGAGGGTTAGCCTGCCCCCTATGGCTGCTACCCCCGGATGGGTTGGCTGATTGTCATTGCGGGGTACGGCCGGGACCCGAACCCGGGCCAGTTCCCCTCTTGTTGTGCTTAGTCCGAAAGGACTGGTTCCTGGCCTGCGGACGAGCTGCTTGGTAGCGAGTCCTGTAAGGGTTGAAGCGCTGAGAGTTTCTACCTCTGGATGGTCTAGGAAAAGGGCGCTGGCTCCTTCTTGACCTGTCTTCTGGTATACGGGGCAATGGAGAGGCGCCCCATTTATTGGCCAGTTTCTCGAGGTCGCTGCCGAACAGGAGGGATCCCTTAAAGGGCATTCTTGTGAGACGTGTCTTGGAGGAGGAGTCGGCCGACCAATTACGTAGCCAGCGCTGTCTCCTGGCTGCCACTGAGGATGACACTCCCTTGGCTGCCGTACGGACTAGGTCGGAGGCTGCGTCAGTGAGGAACGAGAGAGCTGATTCCATCTCTTCTCCTGGGGTGTTGTTCCTAGCCTGTGATAAACAGGAACCCGTCACCACGGTGCAGCAGGTCGCAATTCATAGGGACATGGCTGCCACCTCAAACGCTTGTTTCAGAATGGTGTCCATGCGCCGGTCATGTGTATCCTTGAGGGCTGTCCCCCCTTCCACCGGAATGGTGGTGCGCTTCACAATTGCGCTAACTATGGCGTCTACCTGGGGGCATGCCAACAGCTCCTTGGTTGCCAGGTCTAAGGGGTACATGCCAGCCAAGGCCCGACCCCCTTTGAATGAGGCCTCCGGCGCATTCCATTCCAGATCGATTAGCTGTTGTGCTGCTTGTAGGAGGGGAAAATGGTGAGTCGTTTGGCGCAGGCCCTCTAACAGGGGGTTCATTCTAGGTTCCCCTGGGGTGTCATGGCTCGGGAGAGCCAGTTCCGACAGGCATTGAGAGATCAGGCCTGGGAGATCCTCTTTCAGAAAGAAGCGCCTCATGGTCCGATATGGTTCGATCCCCGAGGGAAGTTCTCCCTCCTCGGGGGGCTCGTAGTCTTCCTCAGGGCAATCTGAATCCCCATAAGTGGGGGTTCCGGGCGGCGAGTGGCCGTGCCTAGGCCTTGAGGGTCCAGGGGCCGGGTCATCCGGTACGTATGGACCCGTTCGGGGAGCAGCCTGCATTGTGACAAAGGCATGAATCCCCTTGAATAATTCCACCAAGGAGAGCGAAGCAGGATCTGGCCTTAGGGGCACCAGGTCTCTCAGGTTCCCTGGTGCTGCTCACTGCTGCCTGCTAGGTCCGGGGTGTTCCCTGAGGAACCGGCAAGTACGCTGGGCTGCGACCGGCCCTGGCCTGGAACTCCCAGGGCCTCTTCATATTGGGCACATAGGGAGTCTGCTTCCTCGCTCTGTGTGGCTCTGAGGTTGCATGCAGAGCAGAGGCTTATGCCTGATTCTGGAGGTGCCGGCTCCGCTGACGCATGGGCTCTCGTATGCTCCATCTCATCTGTTAACTCAGCTGGAGTCTGCGCTTTGTAATATGCGCGAAAGATGTGCGCCTACCAATATGCACTTATCAATGTGCGCCTATCCACTGGCGCCTATCAGCGGGCGCCTAAGGACGTGCGCCTATCAGCGTGCGCGTATCAATGTGCGCTTAGCAACGGGCGCCTATCAACGTGCGCTTAGCAACGGGCGCCTATCAACGTACGCTGTGACGAACCAGGGCAGAAGGCGACGGCGAGCAGGCAGGCATAATGGCGACCCCCTTGGTGCGTTGCCACGTAGGCAGACTCTGCTACTCCTCGCTTCCTCGGAGACTACAAGTAAAGATGTACGCCTTACCTTGTCTTCGGCGCTTCCCGGCTGCGACCCGGGAGGTCTCCGGCTGCAGCGGGAGAGGGTGATTACCGTCACCGCCGCGCTTCAGGAGGTACACCCGCTGCCTCTAGGCCGTGCCTGAACTCGTCTCGCTCGGGGGCCAAGTCCACGCCGGGACCAAGGCTGCCTCTATGCCGCGCCCGAGCTCTTCTCACTCGGGGGCTAGGTCCCTGCCGCGAGTCGGCCACCGGACCGAGGCTCTTACCTCCGAGGGACCACTGAAATCGCCTCGGGAAACTCAACTGGGGGAGGGACCGAATGGTATCACCGCAGGAGTGCGGGGCTCGTCTTCAGGTAGGTTTCTTCTATGAATTTAGTCGTTAGAATTTGGAAAAACGCTCAGCGAGCGTGAGGTAGCTCCAAACTGCTTTGGAGATGGAAATTACTGAATTGCTGCACTTCCTGCGGGGGTATATGTACCAGTGCTGACGTCAGATCCGTCTCCAACTGCTAGCACGAGCACGCTATACCCACTTGTTTTGAGTCCATCTGCTACACGCTAGGAAAAGCAGGTTGTTAAAACAAGCAAAAACCACACTTTGAAATGTCTGTATGCCAATGCCAGAAGTCTAAGAATTAAGATGGGAGAGTTAGAGTATATAGCAGCAAATGATGAGATTGACATAATTGGCATCACAGAGACTTGGTGGAAGGAGGATAACCAATGAGACAGTGCTATATCAGGGTACAAATTATATCGCAATGATAGGGAGGATCAACTTGGTGGGGGTGTGGCACTTTATGTCCAGGAGGGTATAGAGTCCAACAGGATAATGATCATACAAGAGAGTAAATGCTCAGTAGAATCTATATGGGTAGAAACCCCATGTGTGTTGGGTAAGAGTATAGTGATAGGAGTATACTACCTGGACAAAATGGTCAGACAGATGATGAAATGCTAAGAGAAATCAGGGAAGCAAACAAATTTGGCAGTGCAATGATAATGGGGGATTTCAATTACCCACATAAACATAGTGCAAGAACAAAGATACAGTTCCATCCAAACTTCACAATTATTTTTATTGTAAGTTCAGGTATTTATAGTGCATTTAAGTGAGGCAACTCCAATGAAGTGAACATAAAGAATACTTATAAAGTCCCCCGACGCGGTCCGCGTTTCGGGTGAGCTGCATCAGGAGGGACCACAGCAAAATTTGTGTCTCTAAAGAAGGCGTTTGACAAAGTCCCTCATGAGAGGCTTCTTCGAAAACTAAAAAGTCATGGGATAGGAGGCGATGTCCTTTCGTGGATTACAAACTGGTTAAAAGACAGGAAACAGAGAGTAGGATTAAATGGTCAATTTTCTCAGTGGAAAAGGGTAAGCAGTGGAGTGCCTCAGGGATCTGTACTTGGACCGGTGCTTTTCAATATATATATAAATGATCTGGAAAGGAATACAACAAGTGAGGTTATCAAATTTGCGGATGATACAAAATTATTCAGAGTAGTTAAATCACAAGCAGACTGTGATACATTACAGGAGGACCTTGCAAGACTGGAAGATTGGGCATCCAAATGGCAGATGAAATTTAATGTGGACAAGTGCAAGGTGTTGCATATAGGGAAAAATAACCCTTGCTGTAGTTACACGATGTTAGGTTCCATATTAGGAGCTACCACCCAGGAAAAGATCTAGGCATCATAGTGGATAATACTTTAAAATAGTCGGCTCAGTGTGCTGCAGCAGTCAAAAAAGCAAATAGAATGTTAAGAATTATTAGGAAGGGAATGGTTAATAGAACGGAAAATGTCATAATGCCTCTGTATCGCTCCATGGTGAGACCGCACCTTGAATACTGTGTACAATTCTGGTCGCCGCATCTCAAAAAAGATATAGTTGCAATGGAGAAGGTACAGAGAAGGGCAACCAAAATGATAAAGGGGATGGAACAGCTCCCCTATGAAGAAAGGCTGAAGAGGTTAGGGCTGTTCAGCTTGGAGAAGAGCCGGCTGAGGGGGGATATGATAGAGGTCTTTAAGATCATGAGAGGTCTTGAACGAGTAGATGTGACTTGGTTATTTACACTTTTGAATAATAGAAGGACTAGGGGGCATTCCATGAAGTTAGCAAGTAGCACATTTAAGACTAATCGGAGAAAATTCTTTTTCACTCAACGCACAATAAAGCTCTGGAATTTGTTGCCTGAGGATGTGGTTAAGTGCAGTTAGTGTAGCTGGGTTCAAAAAAGGTTTGGATAAGTTCTTGGAGGAAAAGTCCATTAATGGCTATTAATCAATTATACTTAGGGAATAGCCACTGCTATTAATTCTTAGTGTTTGGGTAATTGCCAGGTTCTTGTGGCCTGGTTTTGGCCTCTGTTGGAAACAGGATGCTGGACTTGATGGACCCTTGGTCTGACCCAGCATGGCAATTTCTAAGGTTCTAATGTGTCATCATGAAGGAATATATTTACAAGAAGTTAAGTGTATCATTTAAGAGCATATCACTACTGAGCCAGGTGAGAAAACACTTGGGAGGAGATGAGTTCCACAGTGCTAATTTGGTTTTGACCAGGTAGAAGAGAATAGGGAAGACTACAGGACAGGTACGAGAACTAGAAATTTTCATTCTGTTAAGTACTCTGAACCAAATTTCTAACCATTTCACAATGGGAAGAAGCTATCACTAAATGTATAGATGGGATTTGAGGAGAAGGTAAATTACTAAAAAAAAATTGGCTTTATTCAATTAAACGTTATTTGCTGGAAATAGGTGGTCAAATTTATTTAGCATTCTGATTGTAAATAAATTGGACTTTAACATCAATGTAAAGAACTTTTTATCCATCTTATCAACTATCAGTAAAACTGAGTTGAAACCATCTAGCTTCCAGTGTTATTGCTGCTAACTACTTCTATGAGATTAGTTGTGCTGTTTACAATAGTCTAAAAGAGCTTAAATCCAAACAGTGCAATTCAGGGCCTAGAAATTTATCTTGCCCCCACTCAGGGAATTCTGGATGTTTACAGCGAATTGGCATCTTTTTTGAAAACTGAGTACTTAATATCTGAACTGAGGTATATGCCCTTGGGCCTCTATTCGGGACTGTCCGCTTGAGGGTTACACTAGCTAATCAAAAAATTTTTTTAATTGTTTATGTAAACAACTATAACCAGTACAGAGGTGAGACATATTAGACCCATTGTGCATTTTATCTCCAAACAAACTTTTTTTTGTCTATTAGCAAGGCCATCATTTTTTCAATTGATGGCTTATTATTTGTGTTACACCATCAAACTTAATGCCAAGTTTTATTTATAATTTCTGTTCATCCTCCATTATTCAATATTTTTACATACATTTAGAACTGATGGCATGAAATGTATGTAACATGTAAAATTAATAGAGTGTGGTATAAATTGTTGTTGTGCTAGTTAACATTGATTCAGTATTAATATCTTTGATCTATAACTGCCGATTTCAAAATTATTTTTGTTTTAGTTTCTCTCATTTCAAAAACTAGCCAGATAAGCTACCGTATTTTTCGCTCCATAAGACGCACCTGACCATAAGACGCACCTAGGATTCAGAGGGGGAAAATTAAAAAAAAAAAAAATTGTGCTAAACCGGCTCTGCGTCTGGGCGTCTTATGGAGCAAATTAGGGGAGTGCATAGCTTTTTTTTTCTCCCCATTTTGTTTTCAGGTCTGGGGAGGGCCATTTCGGTCCACTCCCCAGATCAGAAAACTTTTCTTTCTCTGGGAACCCCCCAAACCCCCCCCCCCCCCATCCCAACCCTTTAAATTAACAACCTCCACCCCCCTGACCCCCCAAGACCTGCCGAATTAATTTCCTGTAACCCCCCACCCTCCTGACCCCCCCAAGACCTGCCGAATTAATTTCCTGCAACCCCCCACCCTCCTGACCCCAAGACCTGCCAAACGTCCCTGGTGGTCCAGCGGGGGTCCAGGAGCGGTCCGGGAACGATCTCCTGGGCGTGAGCCGTCGGCTGCCAGTAAACAAAATGGCGCCGACGGCCCTATGCCCTCACTATGTCACTGAGACCGACCAATAGCAGCGGTCGGTCTCAGTGACATAGTGTGGGCATAGGGCCGTCGGCTGCCAGTAAACAAAATGGCGCCGACGGCCCTATGCCCTCACTATGTCACTGAGACCGACCAATAGCAAGCGGTTGGTCTCAGTGACATAGTGAAGGGCATAGGGCCGTCGGCGCCATTTTGTTTACTGGCAGCCGACGGCCCACACCCAGGAGATCATTCCCGGACCCCCGCTGGACCACCAGGGACGTTTGTCAGGTCTTGGGGGGGTCAGGAGGGTGGGGGGGTTGTAGGAAATTAAGTCGGCAGGTCTTGGGGGAGTCGGGGGGGGGGGGGGGTTTGTTAGATTTTTGTTTGGTTTTTTTTTTATATTCGCTCCATAAGACGCACATACATTTTCCCCCCACCTTTGGGGGAAAAAAAGTGCGTCTTATGGAGCGAAAAATACGGTAATCATTAGCAAGTAGTGGGCAATAAAATCTACGTACAATGTTAATAATGAATGTATTGCAATATATTCCTCACATTTGCGACTGCGTTTTTATAAGGTAAAGAATCTTTCTAAAAACTTACAAATCTGACAGCAGATGAGGTGATAAACCAAATAGCGGTTCAGGTTGCTCCTTATCCAAGGATATTGAGGAAGTAGGTGCTAAACAATAAAATAAGTAAATAAATTGAATAGAACAAAACATGATGAAAAAGAGTACGTAACTTAACATGACCATCCTTACCTACATCAGTCTCCTTGTAGTCATCCTCTTCCTTTACACCAGAACTTTCATCACTCTACAGTGTATTATAAAAAAAAACAAATTAAGATATTGCAGGTGAACTAACTTGGATTTGTGACAAAATCATAAAATGTGATCATGAAAAAAAATTACTTAGGAGTAAACTGTTGGAGTCTAAACTAATAATGCTTTGAAAATATGACAACTGCAGAAGTATCCATGGATGGAATGCAGTATATATATTTAGAACTATGTGGTTTCCACTAGAGATGGATTTCTGCTACATTAGTTCAATTGTTTAATTGTTATGTAGTGGCTGTCTTGGAGAAACATGACAGATATAGTTGTACTGGGTTACAATCTATTTAGGAAGGACTAGGTAAGAAGAGAGGAGATGTGGCACTCTGTATAAAGTAGAGTTGCTTATTAACAGGTTTTTTCCTAGGATAGCAGGATGTTAATCATCACACATGGGTGACATCATCCAATGGAGCCCGGCACAGAAAACTTATGACAAAGTTTCTAGAATGTTGGCTAGGCACACTGAGTATCCCAAGCATGCCCTATTCCCTGCACCCACGCGGGGTCCCTTTTCAGTCTTGTAACATAGAATTAGATAAGAAAAGCAAGTTTGCTTACCATAAACGGTGTTTTCCGTAGATAGATGAATTAGCCATGCTGTCTGGGTATGTCCCCCGTGCCACTAGGTGGCGAAGTTCTCCAAGATCACCCAAAGTCTATGGATGAGATGCTCCCTCCTGCCTGTCCCTGTGCCTGCTCAAGGCTCCTCAGTCCATGTCAAAGCAAGACGACATGCAATGCTGGAACTGTCCGGGGAGGCGGGAGGATCAGCATGGCTAATTCATTTGCTATCTACCGAAAACACTGTTTACGGTAAGCAAACTTGCTTTTTTACCATAGATAAGTAGCTGAATTAGCCATGCTGTCTGGGAGTCCCCAGCTGAAGTATTGATAGTAGTAGGCATGTGGTCATTTGTATGTCATCATTGCTCAATACAGAATAGGAGGCGGACAGTTCTGACGTGAGTGAACTAATTAAGTGTTCTTTTGGAGAATTATCCGCCCCATTTTTGCGTCATCCCCCGACTGTTTGTCCAAGCAGTAATGGGATGTGAAGGTGTGAGGGGAAGACCATGTGGCTGCTTTGCAGATATCTAAGAGAGACACATCATGAAAGTGAGCAAGGGAAGCAGCCATGGCACGAATTTGGTGTGCTTTGGGTGTGGTACTTAAGGATTCCGAATGCTTTTGGTAACAGAAACGTATGCAGTTGGTAAGCCAGGAAGATAATGTTCTCTTTGAAACTGGAAGACCTGGCACATTTGGATTAAATGAGAGGAAGAGTTGCGAAAGTCTAACAGGAGATTGATTGCATTACAGTCTAAGGAATGAAGATGGCGCTCGCTGTTGTTTGCGTGCAGTTTAGGATGAAAGATCGGTAGGGTTATGGTTTGGTTTAAATGAAAGTTGGAAACTACCTTAGATAGAAAGTTAGAGTGCGTACGTAGTGTAACTTTGTCATGGTAGAATTCCAAATAAGGTGAATAGTGAACCAGTGCCTGAAGTTTGCTGATTCTTCGTGCCGAAGTGAGGGCGATTAAAACCAGCACTTTCCGGGAAAGGTATCTAGGATGGCAGTTGTGCATTGGTTCAAAGGGTGGTAGCATAAGTTGTTCCAAAACTGGGTTAACATCCCATGGTACTGGGGGTTTCTTGATTGGAGGTCGTAAATGTAGAACACCCTTCATAAATCGGGAAACCAGAGCATGACATGCTATAGATTCTCCATTGAGTGGAGTGTGATACGCTGATATCGCACTGAGATGAACATGTAAGGAAGCGGTGGCTAAACCTTGTGCATAAAGGATGTGGAGGTAAGTCAGATGTCTTTCAGGTGGACATGTGAGTGGATCTATGTCCATAGAAGAACACCATGAGGCATAACGTTTCCACTTCCGTTGATAGTTCAGTCGAGTGGATAGCTTCCTTGATGCCACCAAAATATCTTCCAGTTATGGAGATACGTTTAGGTTTTGGAACATGAGCCGTTCAATCTCCATGTAATGAGATTCAAGGATGCGTGGAGTGGATGGAGAAGTGAACCTTTCTGTTGGGTGAGAAGAGTGGGGCATTCCCCAGAGAAACTGGTTTGCAGATTGATAGTTGGAGTAGGTAAGAGTCCCATGGTTGACGCGGCCATGCTGGCACAATTAGAATTAGGTTCGCTTTGGCCTCAATGCACCTCTGTATTGTGCGAGAGATCAGGGGAATTGGTGGAAATGCGTAGAGCAGATTTTGAGACCAATCCAGTAGGAATGTGTCCTGTATCAACCGGTGAGCACTGGGATAGACTGAGCAAAAGAGGGGAACCTTTCAGTTGCATTCCGCTGCAAAGAGATCTATGTGGGGAGACCCCAAATTGAAAAAATCCGGTCAGTCACGTGTTGGTCCAGTTTCCAGTTGTGCTGGTGAAATATTCTGCTCAACTTGTCCGCTTTGGAATTGTTGATTCCCGGAATGTATGTGGCTTGTAGAGAAATTCCCTTGCTGTGAGACCAGTCCAGAATCTCTACCGCTTCTTTGCAGAGATTCCATGAACCGGATCCTCCTTGCTTGTTTATGTAAAACATTGCCACTTGGTTGTCTGTATGGATCATGACGACATGTCATAGCTTATGTTCGAAAGCTCGAAGAGCATATTTGATGGCTCGTAGTTCCAGGAGATTGATGTGATAATTGTGTTCCTGGAATGACCACAACCTTTGAGTTTGTAGCTTGGCAAGATGTGCTCCTCATCCTGTGGGGGAGGCGGGCTAATCCACCAGTGAAGGTCTGTTTTCATACTGTTCGTTAATCTTGCTTGGGTGGACAAGGGATTTCAGAACTGAGACCATTGGTGTTTTAAACCCCATTGAAGTCGACGGATGTGGAGTCTTGAGTTCAGGACCACATATGTACATGCTGCCATATGACCCAGGACAGTCAAGATTTGGTGGGCAGAGGTAGTGGTAAGATTTATTAGTTGGGCTACAGAAGTAAGTGCTATTGCTCGGGGTTGTGGCAAGAAAGCTTTGTCCTGTATAGTGTTTATGGATGCCCTTATTAAGTCCAAGGTCTGAGTAGGTTGAAGATGGGATTTTTTGGAATTTATAGAAGACCCAGATTGTCCAGGCAATTGATTGTTTGAATTATATTGTCTCGGAGGAGAGAGGGGGGTTGAGGTTACCAGTAGCCAATCGTCGAGATAAGTAAATATCTGACTCCCCTGACGACGGAGGTGTGCCACCACTACCACTAGGCATTTCGTGAATACTCTGGGAGCAGATGAGAGACCGAAGGGAAAGACTTTGTATTGAAAATGTCTCTTTCCCATCTGAAAGCATAGGTAATTCCAAGATTTTGGATGCATTGGAATATGAGCATATGCATGCTTTAAATCCATGGAGCACATCCAATCCATAGGTTGCAGGAATGGAAGAATTGATTTGAGAGAGGTAATTTTGAATTTTTCTTTCCGAATGTGTTTTTTGAGGAAGCATAGGTCCAGAATTGGACACAGCCCTCCGGACTTCTTGGGAATGAGGAAGTATTTTGAATGAAATCCCATTAGATGTTGGGAGGGGGGTACTTCCTGTACACAGTGTTGTTGAAGTAAGTGATTGACTTCTCGAAGGAGAGTCTCCCGATGAATACTCTGAGATCTTGTGCTAATCAAGTGCGGAAGATGAGGTGGGGAAATAAAACTGAGGGAATATCTGTCCTGTATAATATTCAGGACCCATGAATCCGTTGTGATGGTGCTCCATTGTGCGAAGAAGTTGGTTTTTAGGGGGTTGAGGTTCTGTAGTCTGGCTTGGTTGACAAGGAGCGCTTGGGAGCTGGCAAGAAGCTGGTTGTTGGTAAGGCTGTTGGCGGTTTGATTGAAATGTTGAGGCCTATAGGTAGTGTAAAGCCGTTATTGACGTCTCTGGTAAGGATTTTTGTATGAACCGAATTGACGTTTAGAGGATGATGTATCATGTTGAGTTAAGGAAAGTACAGCTACTTTCTGCTCTTTTAATTTCGCCACAGTTTCTGTAAGTTTATCACCGAATAAGTTATCCGGGTGACAGGGAATGTTGGTCAGCTTATTGTGAACGTCCTCCCTTACCATTCTTTGTTAATCAGAACAGCAGTGAGTAACTCAGGAAAACTAAAGTGTAAATCTCCAAAGGGATTGTTTTGCACTACTTTACCTTAGAAGCACATTATATATTAAAAGGGAAGTGTTAAGGTTGTGTGTTTTATTTGATTAGGTACCATTCTTTCTTAATCAGAACAGCAGTGAGTCACTCAGGACAACTAACTGAAGTGTAAATCTCCAAAGGGATTGTTTTGCACTAATTTATCTTAGAAGCACATTATATAGTAGAAGGGAAGAGCTCAGTATTCCACATTCCAGTGGGAGCACTGAAGAGAGAGGATCACCTTGCTGGGAGGCTGAAAGGAATCAGTAAGTTTTTGCTTGGGACATTGTCTTTTTTAAAAGTATTGGGGCAAAGTTAACTATTTGGGAATATTTAGTGTGTTTGTGTGTTTAATAGTCAGTAAGGCAGTGAATAAACAAGTTAGACTGTATTTTAAACAGTCAGTCAATAAGGCAGATAATAAGCAGTAGGTAGTGTGATTATTTTTAAAAGTCTGTAAGGCAGCTAGTAAGCAGAACTGAGTGTTTGTATTTAAAAAAAACCAAACAAACCCAAAAAGTAGCCAGAAGCTAGAAATAAGCTAGGAGCAGTGCATACCTAAGTAAAAAGGTTGAAAAGTTCAGCTCAGTTACTCACCTTGGAAAGGTGTTGAGGTAGTGAGATTTGGTTTGAATAGGTACCAACATTTGTTAATCAAGAGAGCAGTGAGTCACTCTGGCTGACTAACGGAAGTTAGACTGTTTGTATTTTTTAACCACCGGTGAGAACTTGTACATGTGCATGCAATGCAAAGAGATCCTGGTTCTCAGAGAACGAGTCTGATCTCTGGAGGCTAGAGTGGCAGACCTGGAAGAGCTGAGGCAGACAGAGAGATATATAGTAGCCAAGTCCCAACTTCAGACTGGCAGCCCTGGTGCTGCCTTGGGGGAAGAAGGTCTCATGATTGGAGAGCATCAACCGGGTGCAGCAGGAAAGGATCCTGTAGCAAGGACCTGCTCTCCAGGTGATGCACTGTCCTTTCGCACTGAGGATATCTCCCCAAGGCCTACTGCCCAGGAGGGAAGGGTTAGGTCGGCCGTCATAGTTGGTGATTCGATTATTAGGAATGTAGATAGCTGGGTGGCTGGAGGGTGTGAGGATCGCCTGGTAACATGCCTACCTGGTGCGAAGGTGGCGGACCTCACGCGTCACCTAGATAGGATTTTAGACAGTGCTGGGGAGGAGCTGCCTGTCGTGGTACATGTGGGCACCAACGACATAGGAAAATGTGGGAGGGATGTTCTGGAAGCCAAATTTAGGCTCTTAGGTAGAAAGCTTAAATCGGGAACCTCCAGGGTAGCATTCTCTGAAATGCTCCCTGTTCCACGCGCAGGTCACCAGAGGCAGACAGAGCTCCGGAGTCTCAATGCGTGGATGAGACGATGGTGCAAGGAAGAGGGATTCAGTTTTGTTAGGAACTGGGGAACCTTTTGGGGAAGGGGGAGTCTCTTCCGAAAGGATGGGCTCCATCTTAACCAGGGTGGAACCAGACTGCTGGCGCTAACCTTTAAAAAGGAGACAGAGCAGCTTTTAAACTAGAACAAAGGGGAAAGCCGACAGTCGCTCAGCAGCGCATGGTTCGGAGAGAGCTTTCTTCAAAGGATACTAATGATGCATTAGAATTAGGGCATCCCGACAGTGAGGTTCCAATAATTAGAAAAATAGTCCAAGTGCCTGTAACTAAAAACTCACCTGAGCTAAAAAATTCTAACTTATCCCTATCAATTAAAAAGCAGAATGAAAATACAAACAAAAAACAAACTTTGAAATGTTTGTAAGCTAATGCCAGAAGTCTAAGAAGTAAGATGGGAGAATTAGAAGGTATAGCAGTGAATGATGACATAGACTTAAATTGGCATCTCAGAGACATGGTGGAAGGAGGATAACCAATCGGATAGTGCTATACAGGGGTACAAATTATATCGCAATGACAGAGAGGAATACCCGGGAGGCGGTGTGGCGCTTTATGTCCGGGATGGCATAAAGTCCAACAGGATAAACATCCTGCATGAGACTAAATGCACAATCGAATCTTTATGGGTAGAAATCCCTTGGGTGTCGGGGAAGACTATAGTGATAGGAGTATACTACCGTCCACCTGGTCAAGATAGTGAGATGGACAGTGAAATGCTAAGATAAATTAGGGAAGCTAGCCAAATTGGTAGTGCGGAAATAATGGGAGACTTCAATTACCCCAATATTGACTGGGTAAATGTATCATCGGGACACGCTAGAGAGATAACGTTCCTGCATGGAATAAATGATAGTTTTATGGAACAATTGGTTCAGGAACCGACGAGAGAGGGAGCAATTTTAGATCTAATTCTCAGTGGAGCACAGGACTTGGTGAGAGAGGTAACGGTGGTGGGGTCGCTTGGCAACAGTGATCATAATATGATCAAATGTGAATTAATGACTGGAGGAGGAACAGTATGCAAATCCACGGCTCTCATGCTAAACTTTCAAAAGGAAAACTTTGATAAAATGAGAAAAATTGTTAGAAAAAAACTGAAAGGAGCAGCTACAAAAGTAAAATGTGTGCAAGAGGCGTGGTCATTGTTAAAAAATACCATTCTAGAAGCACAGTCCAGATGTATTTCACACATTAAGAAAGGTGGAAAGAAGGCAAAACGAATACCAGCATGGTTAAAAGGAGAGGTGAAAGAAGCTATTTCAACCAAAAGATCTTCATTCAAAAATTGGAAGAAGGATCCAACAGGATAATGCATAAACGTTGGCAAGTTAAATATAAGACATTGATAAGACAGGCTAAGAGAGAATTTGAAAAGAAGTTGGCCGAAGAGGCAAAAACTCACAGTAAAAGCTTTTAAAAATATATCCGAAGCAGAAAGCCTGTGAGGGAGTCAGTTGGACCGTTAGATGATCGAGGGGTTAAAGGGGCACTTAGAGAAGATAAGGCCATCGCGGAAAGATTAAATGATTTCTTTGCTTCGGTGTTTACTGAAGAGGATGTTGGGGAGGTACCCGTACTGGAGAAGGTTTTCATGGGTAATGATTTAGATGGACTGAATCAAATCACGGTGAACCGAGAAGATGTGGTAGACCTGACTGACAAACTGAAGTGTAGTAAATCACCTGGACCAGATGGTATACACCCCAGAGTTCTGAAGGAACTAAAAAATGAAATTTCAGACCTATTAGTAAAAATATGTAACCTATCATTAAAATCATCCATTGTACCTGAAGACTGGAGGATAGAGAATATAACCCCAATATTTAAAAAGGGCTCCAGGGGCGATCCGGGAAACTACAGACTGGTTAGCCTGATTTCAGTGCCAGGAAAAATAGTGGAAAGTGTTCTAAACATCAAAATCTCAGAACATATAGAAAGACATGGTTTAATGGAACAAAGGCAGCATGGCTTTACTCAAGGCAAGTCTTGCCTCACAAATCTGCTTCACTTTTTTGAAGGAGTTAATAAACATGTGGATAAAGGTGAACCGGTAGAGGTAGTATACTTGGATTTTCAGAAGGCATTTGACAAATTTCCTCATGAGAGGCTTCTAGGAAAAGTAAAAAGTCATGAGATAGGTGGCAATGTACTTTCATGGATTGTAAACTGGCTAAAAGACAGGAAACACAGAGTAGGATTAAATGGACAATTTTCTCAGTTGAAGAGAGTGGGCAGTGGAGTGCCTCAGGGATCTGTATTGGGACCCTTACTTTTCAATATATTTATAAATGATCTGGAAAGAAATACGACAAGTGAGGTAATCAAATTTTCAGATGATACAAAATTGTTCAGAGTAGTTAAATCACAAGCAGATTGTGATAAACTGCAGGAAGACCTTGTGAGACTGGGAAATTGGGCATCAAAATGGCAGATGAGATTCAATGTGGATAAGTGCAAGGTGATGCATATAGGGAAAAATAACCCATGCTATAGTTACACAATGTTAGGTTCCATATTAGGTGCTACAACCCATGAAAGAGATCTAGGCGTCATAGTGGATAACACGTTGAAATAGTCGGTTCAGTGTGCTGCGGCAGTCAAAAAAGCAAACAGAATGTTGGGAATTAGAAAGGGAATGGTGAATAAAACGGAAAATGTCATAATGCCTCTGTATCGCTCCATGGTGAGACCGCACCTTGAATACTGTGTACAATTCTGGTCGCCGCATCTCAAAAAAGATATAGTTACGATGGAGAAGGTACAGAGAAGGACTACCAAAATGATAAGGGGAATGGAACAGCTCCCCTATGAGGAAAGACTAAAGAGGTTAGGACTTTTCAGAGTGGAGAAGAGATGGCTGAGGGGGGATATGATAAAGGTGTTTAAAATCATGAGAGGTCTAGAACAGGGAGATGTGAATCGGTTATTTACCCTTTCGGATAATAGAAATACTAGGGGGCACTGCATGAAGTTAGCATGTGGCACATTTAAAACTAATCGGAGAAAGTTCTTTTTTACTCAACGCACAATTAAACTCTGGAATTTGTTGCCAGAGGATGTGGTTAGTGCAGTTAGTATAGCTGTGTTTAAAAAAGGATTGGATAAGTTCTTGGAGGAGAGGTCCATTGCCTGCTATTAATTAAGTTGACTTATTTATTTAGATTTCTTCTATACCGACGTTCCTGTATGAGATACAGATCACACCGGTTTACATTGAAACAGAATAGTCGCTTGGTGGCGATACAAGGAACAAATACAATTTTTTGCAATTTAAGACAGGCAACAAATTAGAATACAAGTAGATAAATAACTTCAGTATAAATTACAGAGAGGATCAGTAACTTCAGTATAGAAATGAATAACATCGGAGCAGTTTGAAATATTATGTTACAATCAAGAAATGGACCTGGAACTAAGGAACAATAGGAGAGAGAGACCACAAAGGGAAGCTAAAGTTGGCTGGAATATGATGAGGGCTAAGGGGTATGTTAGATTTGAGGGGAGGAGCCCTAGAGGGAGCTGAGAGGATTAGATTCGAGGGAGCGGCCAGGCCTAGTCTGGGGAGCGGCTTCGAAGTGAGTCTAACTCTTCGGTAAAGGCTTGGCTGAATAGTCAAGTTTTGAGGTTTTTTTTTTTAATGTCTGGTGGCGGAGTTTTTGTCGAAGCTTGGGTGGAAGAGTATTCCAGAGGGCGGGACCCGCTGTGGATAAGGCTCGCTTCCTAAAGGAGGTTTTAGCAGGGGGGGCATAGAGAGTGCGTTTGTAGGCTCTTCTGATAGGTCTGTCCGATGTGTGTGGACGTAGCTGGATGTTTAGCTTGAGGGGGGAGATGTTGTGAATGTCTTTGTGGATCATCATGAGGACCTTGAAAAGAATCTTGAATTTGATGGGTAACCAGTGGAGTTTCTGAAGGATGGGAGAGATGTGCTCTCTTTTGTTTGAGCTGGTGAGAATCCTGGCAGCGGCGTTCTGAACCATCTGCAGGGGTTTAGTGGTGATTGCAGGGAGACCGAGGAGGAGGGAGTTGCAGTAATCGACTTTCGATAAGATGATGGATTGCAGTACCAGCTGGAAGTCTCGGAAGTGCAGGAGAGGCTTCAGTGTTTTGAGGACTTGCAATTTGAAAAAGCATTCCTTAGTGGTGTTTTGTACAAATTTCTTTAGGTTTAATTGGTTGTCAAGCATAACCCCTAAATCTCGAACGGATGAAGAGTGATTGATAGATGTTTTGGCAAATTGGGAGGAGCTTGGGGAGTTGAGGAAAACGTTGTTTTCATCCGGCAATATGAAGAGAATCTCCGTCTTATTGGGGTTGAGGACGAGGTTAAGGCTGGTGAGGAGGTGGTTAATTGCTTGAAGACAACTATTCCAGTAGGACCAAGTTTTTTGTAGAGAGTCTGTGATTGGGAGGAGGATCTGGACGTCGTCCACGTAGAGGTAGTGGGTTAGATTTAGATTGGTGAGTAGCTGGCAAAGTGGGAGAAGGTAGACGTTGAAGAGGGTGGGTGAGAGAGAGGAGCCCTGGGGGACTTCGAGGTTGGATCTGATATGGTGAGATTCTTTGTTGTTGATCTTCACCTTGAAAAATCTGTTGTCGAGGAAGGATTTGAACCAGTTGAGCGCACATCCCTTAACGCCTATGTCTGTCAGCTGTTCTAGTAAGATTTCATGGTTCACAGAGTCAAAGGCCGCTGATAAATCGAGAAGTGCTAGGAGATAAGGTTGTTTTTTTTCCATGTTAAGGAGGATGGTGTCCGAAAGGGAAGCAAGAAGGGATTCCATGTTTAGGGTTTTGCGGAAGCCGAACTGGGATGGGTAGAGAAGATTGTTGTCCTCCAAGTATTCAAACAGTTGCTTGTTAACTATTTTCTCCATGATTTTAGCAATCAGAGGCAAGTTTGCTATAGGGCGGAAGTTAGCTGGGTCCGTGGTCGATAGGTTGGGTTTTTAAAAAAGGGGTTTAAGTATTGCGAGTTTTAGTTGGTCAGGCATCCACCCTTGGGCCAATGAGCAATTAATGATATCTGCGATGGGCCTAGATATAATGTTCGGAATGGAGAGAAGAAGATTGGGAGGAATTGGGTCCGCCGGATGTGAGGAAAGTTTGAGCTTCTTCAGAATGTTTTCAATTTCCAGAGAGGATGTGGACTCAAAAGAGTCAAGGGAGGAGTTACGTAGAGGTAGGGTTATGGGTGGGGGGGTTACAACTCTGACTGGAGGCAGTGAGGGATGTGATAAGGTTGGTGATTTTTTTATCGAAGTAGTTGGCCAGATCTGAGGCTTTGCTGAGAGCTAGTTCGTCCGGTATGATAGGTGGGGATGGTTTGGTGAGGGCAGAGACATAGGAAAACAAGGCTTTGGAATAAAAAAAAAATAGTGGATCGTTTTAGAGTAGACATCTTTCTTGGAACTGTGGATGATGTTCCTATAGGCATTTAGTTGGGCTTTATAGGCCGATAGAGTCGAGGATCCAGTGTTTTTGCGGCATCTATGTTCTTTGCTTCGAAGGTTTTGCTTAAGGGCCTTTAGTTCCGGGGTATACCAAGGTTTCCTGTTGTCCTGCGTTGCATGTACTTTTTTGGTGATTGTTGGGCACGATTGGTCTGCCACTTTGTTTGTGATATTGATCCAAGAAGTAGTCGCTGAGTTGGTGTCTTTCAGGTCGAGTAGGGCTAGTTCCTTGGTGAGCTGAGTGCTGAGGTGGTCTATAGAGCAGGGTTTCCTAAATTGGATTGTGGTTTTGGGGTAGGAATGGGGGGCGGGGTTTTCTTTGATCTGTAGCATCGTGGTTATGATCTGATGGTCTGACCAGGGGACTGGGGTGCATGTAGGGTAGGTGGAAGAGGAGATGCCCTGGTTGATGAAAATGAGGTCCAGAGTGTGGCCCGCTTTGTGCGTAGGACTGTTGACAATTTGTCTGAAGCCCATGTGGTTGAGGGTGGTAAGGAGAATTTTGCAGTTCGGGGATTGTGGTGAAGCGTCCACGTGAAGATTGCCTGAAGGTTAGCCTGACTTCAGTGCCAGGAAAAATAGTGGAAAGTGTTCTTTTTTTTTTTTTTTTTTTTTTAATAATTTTTTTATTAACAGGGGTGGCAGAGACAACCAGCAATGACACCATGAAAACTTGTAAAACACAGTACTTAAGCACATAATTACAACAATGCAAACAGTGTAGAACCAACAAGACTCATCACACTGCCCATCCCAATTTTCTTTTTTCTCCCCCCTAGTTTCCCCCTCCCTAAACCCAATCCCCACACCCCAAACACCACTCATCCATCCAGCATTCATACCTGACTTCCCCCCCTCCCTTTCCCCTTCACTTTATAGGACCAATTTAGAGTATACCCATTGCGACACAGTTCCTCCTGCAACGATTTAGGGAGAGTAGCAAAACAAATGTCCCAACAGGCACAGTACATTGGGTCTGGCTTCCTCTTGCCTGCCAGGTAGGCCAGTCGTTCCATTTGTGCTAGAGAGGCCATTCTCCCAAACCAGGCGGCTATTGTAGGCGCAAGCAGTGGCTCTGTCCAACCAGCCAGGATAGTGCGACATGCCATCAAAACAGCTACCCTCTCAAATCGGGCCTTAGCACAGCTGCCAGGTAGATTTCGAGGAGACATACACGAAAATAACATCCAGGCAGTGAGCCGCAGAGGCACACCTATGCATTTCCCCACCACCTCCAGCACTTCGTGCCAAAAGGGTTGGAGTAACGGGCAGGTAATCAGTTGGTGCACCAATGTACCATCAGCAGTTCCACATTTAATACAGGTAGGTGAGGTAGCCAACTTCATCTTGAACCGCCGAACATCATCGTAATAAAGAGAATGAAGAAGCTTAAACTGAAGCTCCCGAAGACTGATATCAGGTAGCAGTCTATATAGGTCTCGACACCAGCTAGACATCTGTCTCTCGGCGATCGGGGATTCCAAAACTGCAGACCACCGAACAGCCATACGGCGAACGGGAGCAGCATCACCAAGCTTCTGTCCCAGTCTCTTCCAACTGGTGATGGTGTTCCGGAGATACGCAGTATCAAAAATGTTATTGGCGAACCGTATTTCAGCGTCAAGCTCCAGACGTGTCCAAGCAAAGGCATTCAGGTAGTGGCGGGCCTGGAGAAAGGCAAAAAATTGCTTGGCAGGGAATTGGAAGGTCCGCGCCAGCGTAGCAAAGTCCAACAAAGTACCTGAAACAGGATCATACATATGAAAGGCAAACATCACCCCCTGCTCTGCCCATTGACGAAATACTGGTCTGCAATCACG
Organism: Rhinatrema bivittatum; assembly: GCF_901001135.1. Classification (NCBI taxonomy): domain Eukaryota; kingdom Metazoa; phylum Chordata; class Amphibia; order Gymnophiona; family Rhinatrematidae; genus Rhinatrema; species Rhinatrema bivittatum. The sequence goes on from NC_042619.1 coordinate 369,677,840, forward strand.
CCCAGGGAGAAATTCCACATTATTCAAAAAGGGGAGCAGTAGAGATCGCCCTCCCGATAATTTATACTTTCCCCGCATCCATCTCCACGCTTTGATGCAGGGGGTTAGGAGAACTGTAGGATAAGATGCTACCCGACGCTGATCCACCCTCATTTGAATGAGGTTCAGCGGAGACCCAGGGGTAGACATACGTCCCAGCATCTCTGCATCGCAGTAACGATAGGACCCCGTTAACCATTCTCCCACGAACCTCATTTGACAGGCCACATTATAAAGCCGGAAATCCGGCAAATTCAGCCCCCCCACACTCTCGCGGATATTCCATAGCCACATATGCTAATCGTGCGCGTTTCCCTCGCCATAAGAAATTTTGAATGGCAGAACGTAGGCGGTGCACCTCGGCTACTGTCAGCCAGCAAGGGAGCATGTGTAAAAAGTACAAAAGTTTTGGCACCAACACCATTTTTACCAGGGCGCCCCTGCCAAAAAACGAGAGGGGCAACATTTTCCACATCCCCAACTGAGCCTGGAATTTGGCAATGCAGGGGGCTATATTTAAGGAGTGCAGCTGCCTTAAGTCCCTCGGGATCACTACCCCCAAATACTTAATCTTGCCGGCGGCCCAACGAAAGGGAAACTCCGCTCCCCACGTAGCTGGAAGAGTCTCATGTAATGACAAGGCTTCCGATTTATCATAATTAATTTTGAGACCAGCAACCAATTTGAACCGATCAAATAAATGAATAATGGCAGGTACACTTGTAGGCGGTTTCCCCACAAATAGTAAAAGGTCATCTGCAAACATGGCCAGCTTCAGGGGATGCCCATCCAGACTGATACCACTAATGGGTTTTGCACGCCGTATACAAATGGCCAAGGGCTCCAGCGCCATAACAAATAACACAGGAGATAGGGGGCACCCCTGTCGCACCCCCCTGGAGATCGGAAAAGCCGCAGTGGGCAGGCCATTAATTAAGATAGTGGCGCTAGGGTGTTGGTAGAGTACCTGTAGCCATTTTAGATATGCCCCTGAAAAACCATATTTTTGCAACACCCAGAACAGGTACTCCCAGGAAAGCGAGTCAAACGCTTTTTCCGCGTCCAAGCTCAGGATCAAGGCTTCAGCCTCAGCCTGATAACTTAACGCAGCTATTAAACGCCACACATTCCTCACCCCCTGACGACCCTGGATAAACCCAGTTTGGTCCTCATGAATGATACTCGGCAGGACGGTAGACACCCTGGCAGCTAAAACAGAAGCCAATATTTTAAAATCCACGTTTAGCAACGAGATTGGGCGGTAAGAGCCCACCTCCGCAGGGTCTTTCCCGGGCTTAGGGAGAACTACGATGACTGATTGATTGGAGGCTGGCGCTATTTTACCAGTATGTAGTAAATCAGCATAATAAGCTTGCACAGGCTCAAGCACCCCAAAACTAAGAATTTTATAATACTCAGACCCCAGCCCATCGAGGCCCGCCGCTTTGCCCAGTTGAAGCTTTTTGATAACCGCATAGATTTCTTGGGTAGTTATCGGGCTATTCAGCATCTCTAAATGGTCTAGAGTTAACTGCGGCCAAGGTAAGTCTACAAACATCTGATCTGCGAGTCCCTTATCCATTGGCTTCGAGGCATATAGGGTCGTGTAATATTCTAAAAACCGGTTCGCTATTCCCTTAGGAGGTGTTTGGTGCACCCCATTCCTATCTTTAATTCCCACAATCGAGGCACGCTGACCTCGAGGTCTAACCAGATGGGACATAAGCCGACTGGCTCGGTTGCCGTACTTATACAGCTGGTATCGGTAATATATAAGGGATTTAGAAGCCCGCTGATGTAGCAGGCTATTTAAAGCTTCCCGCGCCCGATCCAATTGGGCTTTAGAATCCTCAGACAAAACCCCCATATGGCACTTTGGGCCGCTTTAAGAACTCCCGTAAGCCTCAAAATTTCAGCGTTGCAGCGTCTATTTTTCTTAGCCACATAAGCAATAATGGCCCCTCGCATGACCACTTTCCCCGCCTCCCACACAGTCGACGGGGTAACCTCCGGGGTCGTGTTATTGGCTACATAATCCTTCCAGCAGGCCTGCAGGTACCCATGAAATTCCTTGTCTAAGTAGAGATCGGGCCGCATGCGCCAAGAGTGCGAGGGTCGAGCCGTTAACCCCCAATGAAGGACCATGGTCACTGGGGCATGGTCAGATAACGAGATAGTCCCTATATTAGCTTCCTGTATTTTAGCAAAGCACTGATCTGAGACAAGCAAATAATCCAGCCTGGAATATACATTGTGCGGATGAGAAAAGTGAGTGAAATCTCGCTCTTGCGGGTGCAATACGTGCCAAATGTCCAGCAATTGGAGCTCGTGACACAGTAAGTTTACACCCTCCTTACCCTCCCCTCGGGACGTGAGCTTGGGGGGTGCATGATCAAGCTGGCAGTTTGCCACTATATTAAAATCACCGCCCACTACGAGACTGTAATCCGAAAACTCAGTCAGGAGATTGATTAGTGATACAAAAAACCCCCGGGAGTATACGTTAGGGGCGTAAGCAGCACAGAAAACAATACGTTGTTGGAACAAAGTGCCCGCCACAAGAACATATCGGCCCTCCTCATCCTGGCAGATACGCTCCAGCTGAAACGGCAAATTTTTGAGAATAAGAATGGCAACTCCCCTTTGGCGCCTATTATAGGACGAATAATATGCTTGTCCCACCCAATCCCTTTTTAATTTTGCATGTTCCGCGTCCTCCAAATGCGTCTCTTGTAAGAGCGCCACTTGCGTTTTCATATGTTTGAATAATGCAAATAATTTGGTCCGCTTGATTGGGGAGTGGATACCGTCCACATTCATAGTAACAATTTTAACAGGCTCCATCACGTTTTAGCAGTATTACAATCATTAGGAAAGAGGGGAGGGGGTAGCCGAAGCCGCCCAATCCCCCTGCCTGGTTTGTTGGAATCCCTCCTGGCCTCCCAGCCTAGGCCTTGAAGGGAAGTTGCAATCCATACTCATGCCACCAATAGAATTCGTGAAGACCAGAAACCCTGATTCCCCTTCCCTTCCCACCCCAGTCCCTTAACACTCATACTCACATACATACAACACATCCACATCATCAACATAAGTTTCCCCCTTCGTTCCATAGAGCTCAACTGCTGTGCTCCATAGGAACACCCCTATTCTCTCCTACTCCCATCTCCTGTCCCGCTCCCCACCGTCCGCCGCCTCTAACCATAATTAGTAGAGCCCCCAAAAGAGCCTATAACCCCCGCCTCCGAACAGCAGATGCATGTGTGGGGTCCATCCGTTGGGAGCTAGACAAGTTCCGCAGAGTAGATCCTGAGATATTGGGCTCTGAGGCACTTAAACAACTGGCCAGGGTTCCACAAAGGTAAATAACTCAGTGGGGTAAAAATCCTTCCCCAGCAACAGTCCCAAAGCCTCTCGGAACAGGAGGCGCCAATCCTCAGCACTGAAACCATACGATCAGGACCTCTTAACCTTAGATAGTGATAGTCCAACATCAGAGTTCCAAGAGAGAGGAAAAAGGAAAAACTGTGGTCATTGTAAAAAACAAGTAAAAGACCATCCCAATTGTGAGTAAGTCCTCAAAGGTTAGGCCCCTCACTCTCCAGCCGCATGAGGAAGGCTCGCCACAAATCCTTCAGCCTCCTCCTTAGAATTGAAAAAAAGGGTTTTATTTTCATGCTGGACCCGCAGTTTAGCCGGGTATAGCAGGGCAAAGCGAATACCACGCTGATGTAGAGCTGTGCAGGCCGGAGCCATCTCCTTCCTCTGCGCTGCCGTGGCGGCTGAGAAGTCATTAAATAACAACAATCTGTGGCCATTATAGTCCACCTCCTTCTTTTGGCGATAAGACCTTAAAAGGCGGGTCTTATGATCCCAGTTAAGAATCCTGGCCATTACCGGTCTCGGGCGCCCCAGGCTGTCCCGCATGGGCCCCACGCGGTGTACCCGCTCACACTGGATCCTGTCTCCGGGAAGAAGGAGGCCTACCTGCTGTGGGAGCCACTGCTCAACGATTTCTTTTAGATCCCCTTCCTTCACCTCCTCCGGGAGACCTATTATTTTCAGATTGCTCCGGCGTCCCCTGTCCTCTTGTTCCTACATCTTAGCCAGGAGCTCTTGCTGTCTGCCCTGCAGGCCCACCAGACGCTGCTCCGTCGTAGCCAACCGGTCCCCCAGGTCTGATATAAGGCCCTCCGCGGTGTCTAGCCGCTTAGCATGGCCCTCCACCGCCGACTTGATATCTTCCATCGCCGTCTGTAATTTGTAGAGGTGGCCATCCAGCGCTTCTGTTACGCGCTGCGATATTTTTTGCAGGGCCTCCTCTGTGACCGTAGCAAGCAGGGGCTCTCCAGATTGGGCTGCCGTGGCCATCTTGGCTACACGCGGTCGGTGCGGTCGGCGCTCAAGATTGCCACGGGTGTTCGACCTGCGCATCACCCGCGGGTCTACCCGGTCTCAGCTGTGCGGTAGCACTTCCAGCAGCCGATCCAGTGGTCAGGGCGGCGAACGGTAAGCTGTTAATAGTTATTTTTGCTGATACAGGGGAGCAGAGCCTCGGAGCTTTCCCCTTTCACTTCAGTCTCCCACACGTCATCGCCGGAAGTCCAGTGGAAAGTGTTCTAAACATCAAAATCACAGAACATATAGAAAGAACAAAGTCAGCATGGCTTTACCCAAGGCAAGACTTGCCTCACAAATCTGCTTCACTTTATTGAAGGAGTTAATAAACATGTGGATAAAGGTGAACAGGTAGATGTAGTGTACTTGGATTTTCAGAAGGCGTTTGACAAAGTTCTTCATGATAGGCTTCTAGGAAAAGTAAAAAGTCATGGGATAGGTGGCGATGTCCTTTCGTGGATTACAAACTGGCTAAAAGACAGAAAACAGAGAGTAAGATTAAATGGACAATTTTCTCAGTGGAAGGGAGTGGACAGTGGAGTGCCTCAGGGATCTGTATTAGGACCCTTACTTTTCAATATATTTATAAATGATTGGGAAAGAAATACGACAAGTGAGATAATAAAATTTGCAGATGACACAAAATTGTTCAGAGTATTTAAATCACAAGCAGATTGTGATAAATTGCAGGAAGACATTGTGAGACTGGAAAATTGGGCATCCAAATGGCAGATGAAATTTAATGTGGATAAGTGCAAGGTGATGCATATAGGGAAAAATAACCCATGCTATAATTACACAATGTTGGGTTCCATATTAGGAGTTACCACCCAAGAAAGAGATCTAGGCGTCATAGTGGATAATACATTGAAATCATCGGTTCAGTGTGCTGCGGCAGTCAAAAAAGCAAACTGAATATTGGGAATTATTAGAAAGGGAATGGTGAATAAAACGGAGAATGTCATAATGCCTCTTTAAAACTAATCGGAGAAAGTTCTTGTTTTAATCAATGCACAATTAAACTCTGGAATTTGTTGCCAGAGGATGTGGTTAGTGCAGTTAGTGTAGCTGTGTTTAAAAAAGGATTGGATAAGATTTTGGGGAAGTCCATTACCTGCTATTAATTAAGTTGACTTAGAAAATAGCCACTGCTATTACTAGCAACGGTAACATGGAATAGACTTAGTTTTTGGGTACTTGCCAGGTTCTTATGGCCTGGATTGGCCACTGTTGGCAACAGGATGCTTGATGGACCCTTGGTCTGACCCAGTATGGCATGTTCTTATGTTCTTATGCTACGAGAGGCAAAAACTCACAGTAAAAACTTTTTAAAATATATCCGAAGCAGAAAGCCTGTGAGGGAGTCAGTTGGACCGTTAGATGATCGAGGGGTTAAAGGGGCACTTAGAGAAGATAAGGCCATCGCGGAAAGATTAAATGATTTCTTTGCTTCGGTGTTTACTGAAGAGGATGTTGGGGAGGTACCCGTACTGGAGAAGGTTTTCATGGGTAATGATTTAGATGGACTGAATCAAATCACGGTGAACCGAGAAGATGTGGTAGACCTGACTGACAAACTGAAGTGTAGTAAATCACCTGGACCAGATGGTATACACCCCAGAGTTCTGAAGGAACTAAAAAATGAAATTTCAGACCTATTAGTAAAATATGTAACCTATCATTAAAATCATCCATTGTACCTGAAGACTGGAGGATAGAGAATATAACCCCAATATTTAAAAAGGGCTCCAGGGGCGATCCGGGAAACTACAGACTGGTTAGCCTGATTTCAGTGCCAGGAAAAATAGTGGAAAGTGTTCTAAACATCAAAATCTCAGAACATATAGAAAGACATGGTTTAATGGAACAAAGGCAGCATGGCTTTACTCAAGGCAAGTCTTGCCTCACAAATCTGCTTCACTTTTTTGAAGGAGTTAATAAACATGTGGATAAAGGTGAACCGGTAGAGGTAGTATACTTGGATTTTCAGAAGGCATTTGACAAATTTCCTCATGAGAGGCTTCTAGGAAAAGTAAAAAGTCATGAGATAGGTGGCAATGTACTTTCATGGATTGTAAACTGGCTAAAAGACAGGAAACACAGAGTAGGATTAAATGGACAATTTTCTCAGTTGAAGAGAGTGGGCAGTGGAGTGCCTCAGGGATCTGTATTGGGACCCTTACTGTTCAATATATTTATAAATGATCTGGAAAGAAATACGATAAGTGAGATAATCAAATTTGCAGATGACACAAAATTGTTCAGAGTAGTTAAATCACAAGCAGATTGTGATAAATTGCAGGAAGACCTTGTGAGACTGGAAAATTGGGCATCCAAATGGCAGATGAAATTTACTGTGGATAAGTGCAAGGTGATGCATATAGGGAAAAATAACCCATGCTATAATTACACGATGTTGGGTTCCATATTAGGTGCTACAACCCAAGAAAGAGTGTCATAGTGGATAACACATTGAAATCGTCGGTTCAGTGTGCTGCGGCAGTCAAAAAAGCAAACAGAATGTTGGGAATTATTAGAAAAGGAATGATGAATAAAACGGAAAATGTCATAATGCCTCTGTGTCGCTCCATGGTGAGACCGCACCTTGAATACTGTGTACAATTCTGGTCGCCGCATCTCAAAAAAGATATAATTGCGATGGAGAAGGTACAGAGAAGGGCTACCAAAATGATAAGGGGAATGGAACAACTCCCCTATGAGGAAAGACTAAAGAGGTTAGGACTTTTCAGCTTGGAGAAGAGACGACTGAGGGGGGATATGATAGAGGTGTTTAAAATCATGAGAGGTCTAGAACGGGTAGATGTGAATCGGTTATTTACTCTTTCGGATAGTAGAAAGACTAGGGGACACTCCATGAAGTTAGCATGGGGCACATTTAAAACTAATCGGAGAAAGTTCTTTTTTACTCAACGCACAATTAAACTCTGGAATTTGTTGCCAGAGAATGTGGTTCGTGCAGTTAGTATAGCTGTGTTTAAAAAAGGATTGGATAAGTTCTTGGAGGAGAAGTCCATTACCTGCTATTAAGTTCACTTAGAGAATAGCCACTGCCATTAGCAATGGTTACATGGAATAGACTTAGTTTTTGGGTACTTGCCAGGTTCTTATGGCCTGGATTGGCCACTGTTGGAAACAGGATGCTGGGCTTGATGGACCTTTGGTCTGACCCAGTATGGCATTTTCTTATGTTCTTATGTTCTTATGAGCAAGCAGGCATTCTGCTACAACACCGTGTGAAAGCATTCTCTGTTAGGGCTGTGGCAACCTCAGTGGCACATCTTCCTTCTGTGCCACTTATTGATATTTGTAAGGCTGCAACCTGGAGCTCACTCCATACCTCCGCAGCCCATTATTGCTTAGATAAGGCTGGCAGGCAAGATTCCATTTTTGGTCAGTCTGTTCTACGCAACTTATTCTCAGCTTAACTACCCAACATCCTACCAGCGACCCATTCAGGGTTTTCAGGATGCCCTCCTACTCTAATCCACCCCTGTTGTGCCTGTTGCACGTCTTTGGGTGCATTTGGTGATTTGCATGGGCGTCCTCAGCTTGCTACTCACCCATATGTGAGGACTACCATCCTGCTTGTCCTATGAGAAAGCAGAGTTGCTTACCTGTAACAGATGTTCTCACAGGACAGCAGGATGTTAGTCCTCACGAAACCCGCCCGCCACCCCGTGGAGGTGGGCTCACTTGTGATTTGTTGTTTTATTTTTCGCATGTACTTCTTGCTACACACGAGACTGAAGGGGGACCCCTGCTGGATGCAGGGTTAGTGCCATGCTGGCCATGACCAGTAGGTCCCAGACAAAGTTCTAGACATTTCACAAAAGTGTTCCGTGATTGGGCTCCATCCTGATGATGTCACCCATATGTGAGGACTAACGTCCTGTGAGAACACCTGTTACAGGTAAGCAACTCTGCTTTCTTTTAGTTTTGCCCTCCTGTTTGCTACTCCCCCTAGATTGTATTACCCAGCTAACACTTCCTTGAGGTACTCCCCCATTTTAATAAAGATAGTTGTCCTGAAGTCTAGGGCCTTAATCTCCTGCACTCTAATACTTAACTACACTATCTGGTGATCACTGAATCCTGGATGATCCAGATATACTGTCCCTGTTACTAAGCATATCCATTATCACCCCCCCACGTGGGTTCTGTTACCAGTTGGCAGAACAGTTTCCCTGCAGAGAATCTAGAAGATACTACAGCTGGAATGTCCAACTAACATTCAGCAGATTGCAATCCTCTAGCAATAGCAGTTTTGTGAATATCCTCCATTAAATCTCTATCCATTTCTTCTGTCAGTGATGGTGGTCTGTATATTACACCAATATAAATAGATACTCCATTTCTTTTTCCGGATTAACCCACAGTATCTCCTCCTTACCTCATAAGCCCTGCAATTTTATTGCTTTAATTTTTTTTCTCCTAGGACAAGCAGGATGGTAGTCCTCATACATGGGTGGCATCATCTGATGGAGCCTAGCACAGAAAACTTATATCACAGTTGTTGCAGGACCGGGCCGTGCCCCAGTCCCTCCACCTACCTTGGGGCCCGCCCGGCACGCGCGAGCCCGTCTCCGGCCTCCCAGGCCTGTTCCGCGGCCTGCCGTGGCGTCCCCACTGCGAGGGAGACGCCGCCGACTCCCCATCGCTGGCCCCACCCCCTAGGCGCGTGCGCGCGCAGGGGCTCCAGTCTTAAAGGGGCCAGCGCGGGAAACTATGGACAGCTCCTAGGATGACGTCAGACGCTGCAGGGTATATTACCCTGCAGCTGGGATGGGATCCTCGCCTTGCAACAAGGTTCCTCAGGTTTCCTGACTGCTAGTTGCTGCGACTCTTGGATTGCTTCTGTCTTCGACCCGGCTTGCTTCCTGAACTTGTCTCCTGCTTCCGCCCCTTGGTTTTGGTATTGACGTCTGACTCTTGGCTTCTGACCTGGCTCCGTTCCACGACTTCATCTTCGGCTTCTGTTCCTGGCTTGGTATTGACTTCTGACCTTCTGGCTTCCAACCTGGCTCCGTCCACAACTCCGTCCTCTGCTTCGCCCCTGGCTTTGGTGTGGATCTCTGACTCTTGGCTCCTGACCCGGCTTAGCTCCTGGACTCCAATTTCTGCTTCTTTCTCACCTCTCGTATCCGGTACTGCTGGCCCAGAGGATTCTCCTAAGTCCCAGCGGCTCGGGCTCTCACGGGCTCCTCCCGGGGGAGCCGCGGGCTTCCGAGGGTGAAGACTCTTCATCTACCTGGGTCCAGTCCTCGTCCATCTCGTCAATCGCTGCCTGGGTCCTTGGTCGCATAGGACTCCACCTAAGTCCAAGAGGTCCGGGTTCCTACGGGTTCCTCCTGGGGGCACCTCGGATTTCCAGTGGTGAAGCCTCCTCTGAGTCTCTTCCGAGCCGCCTCCCGGCTGGGACGCTTGCTGTGGTCTTCCATAGCATACCATCTACTGTCCCAACCGGCCCAAGGGTCCACGACCGTAACAGTAGTTTCTAGAACTTTGACTAGGCGCACTGAGCATGCTCTATTCCACATGTCCACGCGGGGTCCCTGTTCAGTCTCTTTTTTTTTCTACAGAGCTTTCGCATTGCGTTTCTGAACTTGTGCTGTTTCAGCTTTAAAAGTAGCAGTGGAAAACTTTATTTTTTTTATAATTTGTTGTTTATTCGACAAAAGTCATAAAGTATACAAATTCTGTGCAATAATTTCAAATGAGAACAAAACAAATTCATCAGGCCCCATGGCTTTTTCCACTTTCAGTTTTCCTAGCTTTTCAGTAAGTTAGCAATGATTCACTAAGCAATAAAGCATTCTCCTCCGTCGTAAATTTTTTAGTGTCATAATATTTCTTTCCTAACCTACCCTTCTCCCCTCCCCCCTAACATCCCTGAATTCCTCCCCCCTCCCCCCCCCCCCCCCCCCCCCCCACAGAAATGATTTGACTCTGGATATCTTTTAGACATTTCTGCCATCCTGGAGATCAAGGACCAATTATATTTTTCTGCTGCCACTCCTATGTATGGTTGCCATTGTTTCTCAAATTTGTGTAATCGTTTGTGCTTGATAGTGATGAGTTTATTCAGTTGCTGATTGCGTGTTAACCTTGGACGCACTCTACACAAAGGGGGAGCCACAGGGTTTTTCCAGTACCAAGTACCTCCCCCCGAGCTGCTAGAATTATTTGTAGTGATAGGAAATGTACCTCTGCTGTGTATTCCACTACTGTATGCTTAGCAAAAAGAACCTTGGATCTTTAGGGAAGCTGACCCCCATCATCTCATATATAGTCTCCTTTATGGTGTCCCAGAATGCTGCAAGTAGATGACATCAAGCGCTCTTCCTTGATCCAATTCATTAGTCACCCAATCAAAAAAGTCTATTAGATTCGTCTGACAAGACCCTCCCTTGGTGAAACCATGCTGCCTCTGGTCCAGCAATTCTGCTGCTTGTAGATAGTTCACTATTCTTTCCTTCAGCAGTGACTCCAATACTTTTCCTACCACCGAAGTGAGGCTAACCGGCCTGTAGTTCCCAGCCTCCTCTCTGCTCACACTCTTGTGAAGAGGGACCACCGTCGCTCTTCTCCAATCACTCGGCACCACTCCCATTTCCAGGGATCTATTGAACAGGTCATGCAGCGGACCCGCCAGCACATCTCTGAGCTCCCTCAGTATCCGGGGATAAACTTCATCAGGCCCCACGGCTTTTTCCACTTTCAGTTTTCCTAGCTTTTCCCATACATTCTCTTCCATAAACAGAGTTTCATCCATTCCACTCCCCTCCAGTTTCTTGTTATCTAGCGACGGTCCTTCTCCGGGGTCTTCTTTAGTGAACACCAAACTGAAGTATTCATTTAATATTTCTGCCATTTCTTTATCTGTCTCCACCCACTCATCCTTTTCACCTTTCATTTTCACTATACCACTTTGGACTTTTCTCCTTTCACTGATGTATCTGAAAAAAGTTTTGTCACCTTGCTTTATCTCTTTGGCAAGCCTTTCTTCCGCTTGACTTTTCACTTTCTTGATTACTTTCTTTGTCTCCCTCAGTTTTATCAGATATTCTTCCTTGGGATCCTCCCTTTGGGATCTTTTATATTTCTTAAATGCTGTTCTTTTATCTTTTATTTTATCAGCACCTCCTTTGTGAACCAGATAGGTTTCATTCTTTTCTTGCTTTTCTTTACTTTTCTTACATGTATATTAGTCGCTTCAGTAACGGCTCCTTTTACTTTGGCCCACTGTTCCACATCTCTCGTTTTCTCCCATCCTTCTAGTTCTTTCTCCAGGAAATTCCCCATTTCAACAAAGTCTGTGTTTTTGAAACACAAAACCCTGGTCTTTGTGCGACTTCTCCGTAATGTATTAGTGATATGAAGCCATACCATTTGATGATCACTGGTGCTGAGGTGGGCATCCATCCGGACATTAGAGACATTGGGGGTCATTTTCAAAGGAGTTACGCATGTAAATGTGACATACTATCGTAGCAATTTTCAAAAGCTATTTACTCGAGTAAAGTGCACTTACTTGAGTAAATCCTATGGACAATTCAATGGCATATATTGTAGCAATTTTGAAAAGCCCACTTACTTGAGTAAAGTGTATTTACTCGAGCAAAAACCAGTTTTGCTCGAGTAAATGCTTTTTAAAATCTACCCCATAATCTCCATTAGTGAGCACTAAATCGAGTATAGCTCCCTCCCTCGTAGGCTCCATTACCATTTGTTTGAATAGAGATTGTCATATGTTTCACTCAAATGGGTTAAACAACTGCCCTAAGATATGTAGTAAAGATAGGGCCTAATTTAGTAGGTTTGTAAAAATAGACACAGAATGGACAATAAAAAGCTTTGGTAAATCAAGCCCTTAATCTGAGTCCCTAAGAAAGATTTACCTGTATGAGTGGTTCCAATGCTTCAATTGCTGGTTTTACTGGTTTTTTTTCATCCTAGAAAAGACACATATAAAGTTGAGAAACAAACCGAAAAGACTGAAGAGCAGTAGCACAGAAACATGATAGCAGAATAATACCATACGGCCTATCTAGTCTGTCCATCCTCACAACTGCTTAGAGATCTCTTATGATTGCCCCATACTTTCTTGAATTCATATATTGTCCTTGTCTCTGCCAGCTTCACTAGGAGGATGTTCCATGTATCCACCACTCTTTCTATAAAGACATACTTTCTTAGATTACTCAGTCTCTATCCCCTTTCATCCTCATCCCATGACTCCTTGTTTCAGATTCTCCTTTCTATTGAAAGAGATCCATTTCTATGCATTTTTAGCTCTCTATTATATAGTTATTTATTTATTTATTTATTTATAACTTTTATATACCGGCATTCGTAAAAAACATCATGTCGGTTTACATTTAACTGAGAAAGGAAATTACAATGATAGGTGGAGGAAAGATAGATAGTTAAAAGGTAAGTTAACTTTACTGTGGAGCCAACGTGCGTCACAGTTAAAACGAGATTACATATAATAAACCATATTAGACAAAATATCTCCCCTCTCTAGCCCTTCCTCTAGGGTACACATGTTTAGATCTTTAAGACTGTCCCCATATGTTTTCCAATGAAAATCACTGCGGGGGAGGGGGAAATTGAGAAATGGTTCTATCCAGAGGTATATCAAAATGGTAAAATGGTGTAATGAGAACTACAGCTATTTAAATGAGTCTGTCAAAACAAGAATGCCACATCATAAGAGATAGTCTGACTTATTTTAAAATAAAAAAACAAGAAATACATAAAAAAGAGGGAACTCGAATGAAAACTTAAGATCATCAGGCAAGAACTGTTTCCACAATAACAGTAGATTCAACATTAGCTACAACCGTATGCCTGTGCAAACAAAAAACCTAGTCAAGAATTTGGACTAGTCTTGGGCTGGGCCTACTTTGGCGCTTAAAGTTGATGTCTCTCACGTAGACGTCTTTGAGCCAGATGAGGTGCAATACTACTGACATTGGAAGAAGGGGGCGGATGTGGAAGAAATGCTTATAAGTGAAATAATGCTTTTTAGAGGATGATAGTTGCTTGACTCCTGTCGATAAAGACTGAATGGCCACATGCTCCTTCTTGATTTGAGCAATGGTTTCTCTAAATATGTCCCCATAGAGATTGTCCCCCAAACATAGAACATCAACTATTTTTTCATGAACATCCTCACATAAACTGCTGGCCCTCAGCCACTCATGCCATCTGGTGAGCTCCAATTGCTGCAGCAGCAGATCTAGCAGCATTGTTGAACAATTTGCACATTGACCAGAGGAGATAATGCTCACACTCTTCTGCACTCAGAAAGGCCTGCTAATAACTTTCCTGCTCCCTGCTCTCCTTTGTAGCTCCGGAAGGTTGGAATGGATCGGCATTGCAGCAGACTCAGCAGGTGATTCTAGAATCCAGAGTGTTCCGAAGAAATCTGCATGAGAATCTTTGCCTCTGAAGACATGGACTCTGATCACTTTACCCAATTTATCCAGAAATGGTTGATATTAAATATTCAGAAAACAGATACTTTATTTAGATTTCCCCAAAGCAAACTTCCTGAATACTTAGGTTGTGAAGGAATTAGCATTCTCATTTCTGAGCAAGTCTGTAATCTAAGAGTGATTCTGGATACATGCCTGCGTTTAAATCACAGATTAGATCAGTAGTATGGAATTGTTTTTTTTTTTTTAATTTCATATGCTATGACTTTTCTCTCTGAAATGTATTTAAAAACAGTGCTGTATAGTCTCTTACTGCCAGGCATTGTTTACTGCAATTCTCTCTACATGGAATCAGGACTACCTGATTCTTCGGTTAAATCATCACGTTTGAATCAGACAACTGCTGCCAGAATTGTTACAGGAAAAAGCATTCATTAACACATTACCCCATCACTTACATAGAAACATAAAAATGATGGCAGAAAAAGACCAATCGGCCCATCCAGTCTGCCTAGCAAGCTCCCACACTTATTTTCCCATACTTATCTGTTTCACTGACTACCAAGTTCAGGGCCCTTGTTGGTAACTGTTTGATTCAAATTTCATGCTACTCCTGCTATTGATGCAGAGAGTAATGTTGGAGTTGCATCAAAGGTGAAGTATAAGGCTTAATGGTTAAGGGTAGTAAGAGCCGCATCAAGCAAGTTACCCCGATGCTTGTTTACCCAGACTGCACAGAACAATGCCTTGTTGGATGTTTTCTGAATGTAAATCCTTTTCCACATTTCCCCCTGCCGTTGCAGCAGAGAGCAATGCTGTACATGCATTCAAAGTGAAGTATCAGGCTTAATTGGTTTAGAGTAATAACAGCCGCATTAAGCAAGCTACCCCCACGCTTGTTTATCCAGACTGTGTAATTCATCTATCCCTGTGGAAAGGGAAGCTGACAAAGGAGGCACAGGATAGGAGGGTAGAGGTTATCCTTAAGCAGGCCTTGAGATGGTGGCAATGAGTTGCAGATGGCCTCTTGCTGCTTCCTGGTGGATCGCTCTTGCTTGCTCTCTCTCAGGAAGTCGATGAGTCTGATTGAATTTCAGGGCATGCCCTATGGCCTTACCACCCTGGATGTGCCTGATCTCAGAAGCCAAGCATGGCTGAGTGTCAGCTATGGCTAATGAATTGGTGCCAAGTCAATTTCAAAGTCTAATCTTGTGAAATGGCTTTTTAAAGGATCACTCTGGTTTGGGAGTGAGTAAAAAAAAAAAAAGGCCAATAAGTGGTGTGAGTCCCAGGTTCCTCAGTTACCAGAAGATTAAAAGCAGATACATGCTTATTTGGCACGAGAGGTCATCCTAGGGGATTTCTATTGTTTTCAACCCTAAAGAGAAGTGGCTTCACAGAGGACTCGAGCTTTGGATAGGTCTCAGTCCTTCATCCCAGGCAGGGTGCAGGCTCGAATGGCAGTGTCCCCCCTGACCTACTCCATGAGGGTCTGCCGTCCCACTCCCGGGAACAGTAGATAGGGAGTCGCCTGTCTGTCCTTTTTATTGGAGGTGGATCAAATCACGTGAGACCAATGGATTCTGGAGGTGATAAGAGATGGCTAAGCTCTGGAGTTTCTCAACATTCCTCAGGACGTTTTCTTGATATCTCCCTGCAGCTGTCCACAGAAGAGACAGACAGTGGAGTGTACATTGTTAAGGCTCCTCAGCCTGCGAGCTGTGATTCCAGTGCCAATGTCACAAGAAAATATGGGCAGATATTCCTATTATTTCATTCTACCCAAGAGGAGTGTTCCTTTCGCTTCATCCCGGATCTCACGGGAGTCAACCAGTGACTCGTTCCCGCATGGAAACCGTACACTTGCTGATAATGGCTGTACAGTCAGGGGAGTTTAAGTCTCTGGATTGTCAGAGAAATTAGGGAAGCTAACCAAATTGGTAGTGCAGTAATAATGGGAGATTTCAAATACTTAGTAGAAGGCTTGGAGGATAACTTGCATGGAATGACAGTTACTATCCTTAACAGAAGGCTTGCAGGTAACTGGCACCAAGCGGCCGGTTACTACACTAACAAAAAAGCTTCCTGGGCAGACTAGATGGACTATTTTGGTCTATCTGCCATCATTTACCGTGTTACCATATAAGCTGGAAACAGGTTTGACTTGGTAAAGCTGACCAGAAACCTCAAGGACTGAAGGAGCCATATGCTATTGTACCAGGGGTCTAGAACTACTGATTGAGAGGGTATTTCACCAGTCAATCATCCAGATATGGGAACAGACAGACTTCCCCTGCTGATGAAGCAGTGATGCCACTACTGCCAGGCAGTTTGTGAATATCCTCGGGGCCGCAGAAAGGCGTAAGGGTAACACTATGTACTGGTAGTGCATGTTCTCCACCATAAACCTGAGGAACATTCAATGGACAAGGTGAAAGGGGATGTGGGCAAAAGTGTCATTTTGATCCAGAGCAAGCATCCAATTCCTTGGTCAAATGAAAGGGAAGAGTCATCTGGAAAGATTTCATCCATTATCAACAACTTGTTCAGCCTTCACAAGTCTAGTGTAGGATTTAATCCACCTGGACTTACTGGGGATCAGGAAATACCTGGAATACTCTGGTCACACTACTGAGGAGAGAAGTTCAATTGCCGTCTACTGTAGAAGCAACTCCACTTCCAGTTGCAGTTAAGCAGATTGAGAGGGAATGGAGCTGAAGACTGAAGTCCATTGGGATGGAGGAGGGCAGTTCACAATTTTTAGGACCCACTGGTACTTCATTGTATGGAGCCATTCCCTGAGGAAGGACTAAATCCTTCCCTCCATTGAAGGAGGCAAGTCTCTAAATAATCAAAAACTGGTCCCAGAGTTAAGCTACATCTGCTGTTGAATTGTTGGCTGATACCTATTTCTCTGACCTAGGGAAGGCAGAAGATGAGTAGGGGGAGGAGCTTAATGATGCTGAAGAGAGTAAAAAGAGCAACTTTGGAAGAATGGATACCTATAAGGAAAATACTGGCACGGATGGGAGATGGTTGGTCCCCCTCCACAGTTGATAGCATTTACAAGGTAGATGGATGTTCTTTAATTATAGCTAGGGGCACTAGAATTTGTTGCTAGAGGATGTGATTAGTGCAGTAAGTGTAGCTGGGTTTAAAAAAGTTTTGGATAAGTTCTGTGAGGAGAAGTCCATTAACTGCTATGAATCAAATTGACTTAGGGAATAGCCACTGCTGGCATCAGTAGCATGGGATCCACTTAGTGTTTGGTACTTGCCAGTTACTTTTAGCCTGGATTGGCCACTGTGGAAACAGGATGCTGGACTTGATGGACTCTTGGTCTGATCCAGTATGGCAATTTCCTATGTTAAAAATAAGGGATAAGACTGCTAAAATACACTTTGTTTCTCCATTCAATAGTTTATGAATTATAACTAATAATTTAAAATGTGCTCACCATTTAACTGGTAACCAGTGAAGAGATACCAAAACTAATGTGATATGCTCAAAAGGCGGGATTTTCAGCAACACTAACACTAGAATTTTGTAGTAGTTGTAATGCCCAAACATATATGTTGGGTAGTCCCACCAATAAACTATTACAAAAATCAATTTGCAAAACAAAAAATGCTTGTAATACCTTTCTAAAAGAATCTTCTGGGAGGAAAGCATTAAGGGACTTTATCAATTTTAATTTATAAAATGTTCTTTTTGTTACATTTTCTCAAGTAAGAAATCATTGTAAACTTACTTTCTATAATAATCCCTAAGTTTCTGGATTAAAAAACCACCTGCAAACACTTCTGAAACACTACCGGACCAAGCATTGTTGTTAGTATAGTCTTCCCTACACACATCAAAACAGCCTTGGCTATATTTAATGACAATTTAGTATATAACTAATTGTGTATTTCCTGCATTATCATTTGAAAATTTACATCTAGAAAACAACCCAGATGAAAAATTGGATGTCATTGATGTACATAAAATATATCACTCCCATCCCCTTCTTAGCCAATCAGCTTACATATACATTTCCACAGACAATGTGGACCCCTGTGGTACACCAAACTCAATTTTAACAGCCAACACTAGGCTCTTTCCTACCTTTTTCACCCTAGCTCCTTCCTTTCCATTTATAAAACTGAAGAATTTGCTCATTTGCAGCCCCACTTGTATATAATCCCTTCCCCTCACACCTTTCTCTTTTCCTCCCCTACCCAAATTTTTATCCTCTCCTTCCCTTGCCCCCCCTTATTCTCCCTTGACTCTGTTATAAATTGTAATGTTATAACTACTTTATATAATATTATCATTATATATCTACTTATATTTTATAAATTGTTTTGTTGTTGTTACATTTAACAGTTTTTAATGTAAAGTTTTCTCAGTTGATTTTCTTACTGTTTTATGTAAAACGCAATTGTGGATTTTGTTCTATGTACACCGACGTGATATCTCTGATGAGCGGCGGTATATAAAAACCAATAAATAAATAAATAAATAAATAAATAAACTTTTCTCAGAGTACACCTGCTGGTATTGTTCAGACAAAATGAACCAAACCACCTCAATACAGTCCCCGAAAGTTCTATCTCTTGAAGACAAAAAAAAACATCAGATAGTGGTCTATTGTACTGAAGACAGAGCTGATATCCAATTGGACTAATACCCCTGCCTCACCACGATCAAGAGTAGCATGTAATATATTTAATAAAGAAAGCAGCAGTAATTCCACACTATGGGGTACATTTTCAAAAAATATGCGCGTGTGTTACCCGGTGCGTGCACATGGACGCGCAGTTTTATAACTTGCACGTGCTGGCACGCGCATGTTATAAAATTCCGGGTCGATGCAAAGAAGGGGGAGGAGTATAATTTTGCAAATACGCACAGTGATGCATCGGGGCCTTCCCTAGTTCCCTCCCAGGCTGCCGGCGCGAGATCCCCCATCACAGTGGCAAATGGCCACTGTACCGGGCGCCTCTAGCCCCGCCCAGAAAACGCCCCCCCCCCCCCCCCCCCGCCTGCCCCTTTCAGGAAGGCCCGCACTTATGCACGTACCGGCCTTTACACGCATGGCCGGGCCTTAATAGGCTCGGCTCGCACTAGGCCCGGCCACCCGTGTCAACACCAGATTTTACGTGCGTGGCCTTTTTAAAATCTGCCCTTATGAGCTTTCCTAAAGCCATATTGTTATTTTGCTAGGATATCATTTTTATCTAAGTACTCATCAACTGTACTAAAACAATTCTCAATAATTTTACTCAATGTATTTAAATTAGAAACTGAATTATAATTAGCGATATCATCTACTGGGGATGTATGATTTTTCTGAATCAGACATACAACAAAAGGACATGGATCTAATATACAATGTGTATTACATAGTTTCCCTATCACTGAAGTTATCTCAGGTAGAGATACGTAACTAAACTCTGTCCATCCAGAATTACAACAAAGTCCTTCAAGTTCTGAAGTATTTTATTACAGATTTTAAACTGAGATCCAGTATTTTATTTTCAAAATAAATGGCAAAATCATTACTACTTGGTAAACCATAAACACAAATAAACGTTTGTTGTCAATCTCTTCAGTGCCTGATTTAAAATTATTTTTCATGCACGGTGACTGGGCTTTAGGGAGCTTTAAACTAAACAATATTAGAGAGTGATCGGACCATAATATATCTAAAACCTTTTCAAGTTCTACCTTCACTTTCCATTTTTCATGGATGAATAAAACATCCAATATATGGTCAGCTTTGTGTGTTGGAACTGAAATAAGCTGGACAACATTCATTGAAGAAATTGCAGTCAACAGCTCTTTTGTTTAAGGAGAGGCAGCATCATCTATATGAAGATTAAAATCTCTCAGTACCATCAAATGTTCATATTGCATTTGTATATAAGCTAAATGGTGTGTTATATTTATAATACCAGACATAACAATACCCAGGGACCAATATATTAAAAAAAAAAAAAAGCCATGAAAAAACCTCTAATACTGATTCTATTGAAGAGAAAAACCTAAAATCAAAACAGTGAAGTGGTATCGAGCTTCTGTATATAATCAGAACTCCTATATTTCTTCCATGAGCATGAGTCTGTTCAACATAAGTATAACTCAATGAGCATAGATGATTAAGTAAAATAGCATGAGCATAATGCTATGATAGTAGCTCCACTGGCACCTAGATGCACTTTCATGACATCATCTTCTCAGTGGGTGGGGCTGGCTGGCCCCAGGAACATCCTAAGCACACTGGAGATGCTGAAAGCATTTAGTTCAATCGTGTAAAGTCTGCAATTAAAATGCACATTGCAGTAAATGTGTGTTCCCGCTGCCATGGGCTTTTCTTTATAGGCACTTGGATGCACATTAAGGATCAAGCTGGAGAAGATTTTTGTCTTTACTCCCTGCACCAAGTGCCTGATGAGGCCTTTCTCCTAGATGAGAAGCTACTCTGCTGCCAGCCAGCCTTGCACCGAGGCTCAAGTTTCTTTTCCTGCTGGTGCCTTCCTTAGGGCCCCCATCTTCCAGGCATGATGCTGTTGCACCCTGGGGCCATCCAATTGCAGCTATAGCAGTTTGAGAAATCATGGTCAGGGCTCAGGCAATGATGGACATCCAGCACCCACAGATACAGACTTTGAGGTCACTGAGCATTAGTTTCTCAGCCTTGGATTTTTCCAGTCTCATGTCTTATTTTTTTAAAACTTAAAAGTTCTGTTTGAGGGCTACTGAGGGAGCGAGAAAAATTAGAAGCAGCTATAAGGTCACTAACAATGCCAAAAATTAAAAAAAAAATGTTAAAGACAAAGACTGGGACATGTCTATATGGTAGCTTGTATGTAGAAAGACTGAGGGGCTCAACAGGCAGCACATGAGTGGGAAACTCCTGCTCATCCTCACTAAGGCCTGGATTTATCAAAAAGCAGTAAGTATCGCAGCAATAACGCATGCGATAGCAAAATGGGTGTGTGTATGTTAATGAAGGCCTGTATCGCTTCACAAAGAAAAGTTTCGCATATCGTGGTACGTATCGCGATGTTCGAAGTAGCTTCGCACATAGTGAAGTCACTTCAGCATCAGCAAAACGTCGTCGCTGTTTGCGAAACGTCATCAAGTTGGGCGAAAACGTCATCGCGTTTCGCGATAAAGTTTCCAGTATAAAAGTACACTTCTTGCACCTTCCCCTTTGAGGATGTGTTAGTGGTTGGAGGTGTAGGAGAGGAGTGCAGTTTATTGGAGAGCTTTTCATCGATTACTGAGTGAGTTTTACTGTCTCTTTGTTGTCCCTTGTGTCCCTGAACTTTTGTCTTCTGTCATATTTGTTGGAGTGCAAATGTTGTTTGTTAGGTTTGTCTATTTGTGTGGAGGAGTGGTGGAGAAGTGGCGGAGGAGAGGAGTGGCGGAGCAGGTGGTGCTGATGGAGTGGAGAAGTGGTGGAGGAGTGAAGCAGTGGTGGAGGAGTGAAGGAGTGGTGGAGGAGTGGTGGGAGAGCAGAGCGGAGGAGGTGTGGGAGAGAATGGAGCTTGAGAGAAGTGGAAAGAGAGGTGAGAAGAGGAGGAGTGAGAGGGAGCGGGAGGAGGAGGAGAGGGGTGGCAGGGGAATGAGAAGTAGGAGTAGAAGTAGGGCCAGGGCTAGCAGCAGGGACAGGCAGGAGGGAAGGGTTAGGAGGGTGGGGGAGGGGGAAGGGGTTAGTCAGGTAAGAGTGGTGGGAGGAGGGCAAGAAGTTAGAGACACAGGAGAGAAGGGAAGGGATAGGCCAGGGCAGGATGAGTTGGGGGAGGATGAAGGGAGGGGAGATGACAGCGGGACGGACAGTGAGGGCAGGGAAGACACCCCTCCGGGACTGGAAGTGGTACCCCCCTCACGCAGCCAGCCAGCACCACGCCAGAGACTGCGGGCCATTCGCTTTAGCAGCCAGGAGAACGAACACTATGCCTACCTGTTTGGAAACAGAGCAGCGAAGACCAGCAAGGCAGCCAAGGTCCAGCTCTGGAAAATTATAGCTGACACCATCACCTGGCACAGTGGCATACCACGCACCTGGGAGCAGGTATCACACAGATATCGCGATGTCAAGGCCCAGCTGAAAGGAAAAATTGCCACACATGGAGCAGAGGTTGCTGGATCGGTTGGGCCTGGACGTGTTTGAAGGTTTGGAGCCACGGCTGGACACCTCACGAGTCGCGGCTGGTAAGTTCCCATGGTCCATAAAGGCCCACCCAGCAACTTTACACACCTACTGTGTCAAACACTATGTGTTTTTGCCATTTACATGGAATGACCCAAATACAGTAGTGGACGCCACACAGAAATGACATTAGATGATCACTCTGTATCTCACAAAGTGGTCCTCTGATGGCAAACAGCTTGACAGCTTGTTACGTCATTTATACTTATGATGTTTTTATTTTCTATTCTGTTTCCACAGCTCGCCTTCAGGAACGCCCGGGTCCCAGCCTGGAATTGCCAGGACCCAGCTGGCAAGGGCCATCTGTCAGCCAGCCCATCCTTCTCATGCAGCATCCCTTACAGCTCGATGCAGAGACACAGGTGGAGCTGATACCCTCACAGGATTCCCCACCATTCACCAGCCTGAATGTCTCCCTGGATATCGACACATTCATGCAGGACACAGCTGGCTGGAGAGCAAGAACCAGCAGCCCTACACACTCCTCAGGCAGTGAGGGGATGCCAGTACTGAGGCCTCATGGGCTATCAACCCCATCTAGCCAGCCAACACAGACATATTCACCCCCCCTCCTGCAGCACCACTTGCAGCCTCCCCTGCAGCGCCACCGGCTGCACCACTTGCAGCCCCCCCTGCAGCACCACTGGCAGCACACCCTACAGCACCACCTGAAGCTCCACCACCCCCTACAGCACCACCTGAAGCTCCACCAGCAGCAGCACTGGATCGGCTCATGACAACCTCACAGGGCCTGCGCTTGGGAGCAGAAATCAGATACCTGCGTCGGGTAATGCAGAGACAGAACAGGATCCTGCAGCATGGGATAGCTTCCAGTTCCCAGGATGCGAACACCATAGCCGCTGCTGTCACCACCATGACCAACGTACTCCGCCACATCCTGGAGCGCATGCCCTACCAGGCATTGGAATCCTCCTCACTGGCGTCAACCCCCCACAGCAGTCCATGCCGGGGACGAGGCCACAGGGGTCGGACCTCCAAAACAATGCCGCCTCCAAGAGGCAAGGGCCCACGTGGCAAAGGGCCCTAAAGTTGATCACATGGTCAAATAACCCCTTCCCTCCAGTTACTCTGTGTGGACCCTTCACAGATTTCCTGTGCCATCTAGATGGAAGGAAATGGATGCGCTTGGGCCCTTCACAGAGTTCCTGTGCAGTCTAGATGGAAGGAAATGAATCATCGTGTGCTACCCTCTTCTCATCTGCTCCAAGATCTGGCTGCCTGCTGCGTCTCCTCTTTTCATCTGCTCCAAGATCTGGCTGCCTGCTGCGGGGTGTCTCCTCTTCTCATCTGCTCCAAGATCTGGCTGCCTGCTGCAGGGTGTCTCCTCTTCTCATCTGCTCCAAGAGCTGGCTGCCTGCTGTGGGGTGTCTCATCCTGGGCCTCCTGCTCCCATGCTGCTGTGTCTCATCCTGGGCCTCCTGCTCCCATGCTGCTGTGTCTTCACCTGCTCCATCACTGCTGCTGCTGGACCTTGTGCTTGTTCTCCTGCTGGCTGGTTGCTGGAACTCTGCTGCCCTGGCTCTTTGGCTGTCCTCTTTCAGTGCACTCTTTCAACATGGACAGTCTGGGGCCTTTGCTGGAACTCTGCTGCCCTGGCTCTCTGGCTGTCCTCTTTCAGTGCACTCTTTCAACATGGACAGTCTGGGGCCTTTGCTGGAACTCTGCTGCCCTGGCTGTCCTCTTTCAACATGGACAGTCTGGGGCCTTTGCTGGAACTCTGCTGCCCTGGCTGTCCTCTTTCAGTGCACTCTTTCAACATGGACAGTCTGGGGCCTTTGCCTTTTATTACATTGTACAGCATCATAACCTTATCTCTTACAATCAGTACTTTACCAGGGGTGCCACTTCCAGTTTCTACATGTTCTTTGTGTAATCATGATTCTGCTATATGTCTACACTGCTATACCTGTATATGTAATTCTGCTGTTTCCATATATATTACGTACAGGTTCATAATGACAGTGCTGTTCAGTGAACAGGAATAATTGTAAGATGTGTCTTCACATGTCCTGGCAGATTTTAATTACCTAAGACATTGGCATTTATGTCAGCAATGGAACACTACAATCTGTTAATAAAATGCACACAGCTTTAATAACGTATCTTCATGTGTCTATGCTGTCCTTGTGGTTCATTATTGTTAAGGGTTGCACATGGTCGACGTAATGCTTATGGGGCTTTCAACCTCCAGTGTCTCTCACAGCTCTGTACATTAAATACCAACACTTCATATAGTGTGCAGTCACCTGCTGGGTGTTCAAGGCAATTATAAAGGACTTTCAAGGCGGGCACTGTATATATAATGTGAAAGGTTGCAAATGTCCAATAGGGTATGTCACAACATACAGGTAATGTTGTTGTTCAGCAAAGTGCTGTAGATAAGAGTGAGTGCTAGTAAGAAGACATGCTGTGTGTCACACTGCATTGCAAACTTTGTACATTGCCAGACACATTGTGACAAAAAGGGTGCATATACAAATATATACCTTGCTAGTGGTAGGACATGGCAGGTTCAATGAGTCAAACCTACTATTTAAAAGGAAGCCAATTGTTCTCTCCATACCTTTTGCCCATGGGAGGGTGCCATCTCACTGTTCCTATGACAGTGGAATTTACAGCACATGAACTCTCTGTCAACGATGCAGTACACAAAGAACATGGCCTGCTATGCAGATCCACATGGGTGTACAATATGCCCTTACACTGCATTAGTACCTGTATCTGTTTCTTTCCAAGAGATAGCTTGTTATTGACAAGCTGCTATGCTATTAGCGTATAACATTAAAGAGAGGTCACACGCCATCATATTAATGTAGCCCTTAAGTTTAGCACTGCTTAAATACCATTCACGAGATATTGTGCTCACTCACAGCACAATTCAGAGCAGTTGTCATGATAATGGTTTACGTTCCATATTATGCATTATAGTACTGGCCATCTGCATACAACCTTTCTTTGGGAGTCTGTACAGTAGGTATAAGGGAAGCCTTGTTAAAAACATACGAAACACACCCACAAGGGAGCCCAGCACAGGCATGGGAGTCTGACTGTACAGGTGTTCCTGATACAGAGCAAAACACCACTGTACTACTTGCCACCTTAGCAGATGCTGTTCCACACAGTACTGATGTAGGCTTGCTGTCCACGTGTGGGAAGGCAGTTTAGACAGTGTAAGAGCACTCACTCCAACCACAGCTACCTTGAACCCAATGGTGGTATAAGGTATGATATACCATACACAGATTTTGTAAACGGGACATCTAGGCGTCTTCAAAAACTTTACATAGGGTACCTGTAGCATGACACTGTAAAGGCTCGCTATATCATATGCCCCATACAGAGCTGGTGTAGGCAGATTATGTGAGGGCTGCAAATAGGAGTGGTGCTGTGGGGTATGCTATGGGCATACCATCTGATCAGACATAAATACATATTCTGAGCGACAGCTGTAGCACAATGCCAGTGTGTGGGGTGTGATTGCATGCCCACCCATACACACAGAAAGCTAATCAGGCACCTTTCTATCTTCATGCATGCTGGGAATACGGCAGTTACAACTATTTTGAGTGAAAGCTGTAAATAATCATTATGTACTGTGACTCTCCAGGCTGCACCACATGCACACAAGCATGTGCCTTTCAGTTCAGTATAGAAGCTGGCAGCACGAATAGTCAATGGTATGTGAAGGATGGAGTGGGCAAGGTGCACATAAACAGTACATGATGTGACTACGTATAAACACTTGCGGAGCAACCCTTGCTGTGGTCGTTAGTGCAAGCTCAGCCAATATACCGGATGGTGAGTAACAAATCAATATATAACACTGGGTCCTGCCACATCTCTGCACCTGCATGAATAGCACATTTACAGAGTGCTGTCATAAGTTGTAGAAATCGAAGGGTAATATATGAAACCATAGTGACCCTAGTACATAGTGGTACAGTGTCTGAGGGCCCTGGGCTACAGACACCGTCTACCATCTAAAAGCACACTAAACCGTAGGTTAGAACAAAACCTGGAACCAGATTACCTGCTATACCCTTATGTTCATTACACATAAAGGCGGATGTGCCTAAAGCAGCAGGGACCGCACACTACAAGTGTCCGAGTGAGCATGGTGCACTCAGAACTGCATAACATATGTATCACCCACATGTATGTTATGATAACCCCGTACAGGTTGCTGTCCCTTCACAGACAATTGATTCAACGGTCGTCTGTGAATGGCAAGCCTGCACATATGGATGAAGGGGCTCATAGACAACTAACTGTACCTGCCTCTCACTCATCTCACCTCCTGCCTTCACAAACAGTAGGTAAAGCTGCATTCCGAAAACACCTCACCAACAGCTATTATTCACATCACGTTCATGGCTCATTCGATTATGTGCCACAGGACTGCTTGTAACATACAGTACAGGGCAGCTTGCCACAATGCCAACATGTAAAGGACATAATCTACCATCACATACACCTAACATCTGTGTTTGGAGTTGACCACCCAAATGAGAATGTAGTGCATCTGAGAATGCCTGATGAATCTTTCATGTTCAGTTCACCCAAGTTAAGCTGCTGAAACAGCCATAGACGCCGCCCTTCATGGACTGGATAGGACCAAAGGACAGGTCTAAAATCCTACAAATGGTGACAGGTAACAGCACAAGCACTGCTCACCTTTGCTGCTGTTCACAGCCCTCCACACACATGTGGAGGAGCTGAAGGTACACATGATGTAAGCCTGCAAGTGTTTTGGTGGTTTGCAGCTCGATATTTCACTTGGATGCAGCTCCATCACTGCTCTCTGCATTAATGGTGGGGGTGAAAGGGAAATAGAACCAAAGGTTACTAGGAGCCAAGAGAAACAGATAAGTATGAGAAAAAAAGAAGTGTGAGGCTTGCTGGGCAGACTGGATGGGCCGATTGGTCTTCTTCTGCCGTCATTTCTATGTTTCTATGTTAGTGTGCGACACTATGTGCTTTGCAGTGCCTCACACATAACACATGCCCTGTAGACTTTCGTTTGTGTGCCATTCCTGTAATGGTTATCATGAGGGAACAAACTGATGTGCTGATTGTTAAAGCTGTATAAGAGCAGAAACAGTGTAATGACTTGGACGTCAGAAAAGGCACCCATATGAATATTATAGGTGGCCATCATGTGAAAGACAACTGAAAGGATGGTAACATCTGTAAGTGTAACCTGAGAGTGCAGTATGACTAAGTCATACTGTCATGTGCCTTCACAGTCCAGCAAGTAGATATTCACATGTTCATATGAGGGGACACGTGTCATATCAGCATGATACCACCACAGCCAATAGGCTGACCTTGCGACCATGTACTCAGTTAACCTTGCTTTGTGAAAGGCCAAATGCTGGTTTCAAAAAGCGATGCACAATGTGAAATCTGAGAGTCATATCACCAAGACGTTCAAGCCTGCTTGCGGCAGTCAAAAAAGCAAACAGAATGTTGGGAATTATTAGAAAGGGAATGGTGAATAAAACGGAAAATGTCATAATGCCTCTGTATCGCTCCGTGGTGAGACCGCACCTTGAATACTGTGTACAATTCTGGTCGCCGCATCTCAAAAAAGATATAATTGCGATGAAGAAGGTACAGAGAAGGGCTACCAAAATGATAAGGGGAATGGAACAACTCCCCTAGGAGGAAAGACTAAAAAGGTTAGGACTTTTCAGCTTGGAGAAGAGACGACTGAGGGGGGATATGATAGAGATGTTTAAAATCATGAGAGGTCTAGAACAGGTAGATGTGAATCGGTTATTTACTCTTTCGGATAGTAGAAAGACTAGGGGGCACTCCATGAAGTTAGCATGGGGCACATTTAAAACTAATCGGAGAAAGTTCTTTTTTACTCAGCACACAATTAAACTTTGGAATTTGTTGCCAGAGGATGTGGTTAGTGCAGTTAGTATAGCTGTGTTTAAAAAAGGATTGGATAAGTTCTTGGAGGAGAAGTCCATTACCTGCTATTAAGTTCACTTAGAGAATAGCCACTGCCGTTAGCAATGGTAACATGGAATAGACTTAGTTTTTGGGTACTTGCCAGGTTCTTATGGCCTGGATTGGCCACTGTTGGAAACAGGATGCTGGGCTTGATGGACCCTTGGTCTGACCCAGTATGGCATTTTCTTATGTTCTTATTTTCTTATGAAAGGTGAGCAGGTTCTGCTGTATGATGTGTGCGGTATTGTGGGCACCCATGCTACACACTTCCAATGTACATGAAGAACTGTCACCTGAAGGGGGACTTAGATCCACACTTTGTACACCTGTACGGAATAGGAGGTACACCTGTATGTACACAGCGAAGTGTTATGCAGATCGTCATGCATGTGAGAGATTACAGGTCATGTGAGGAAGCCCAGGTTTCACAATTAACTGGGAATGTCCTTGCACATACACACAGACACGCAACGAATGTTGAACCACTGTGCATGGTGCTTACACATGTTGGCCATTTCAACTGTTAGAAAGCTGTGATATGGACATATCAAAATGGGTGAGAGGTGCACCTGATGCCTGTCACCCCACATGATTCTAGGTAGCTGACAGACTGTGTTAACAGACCAGCCTCTTTTACTGTGTCATGCAGGCAGAACAGAAGGTGGCTACCCCATGTATAAAACATAAACTTGGCAGCACAGCTTTTATTGCAATGCCAGTTCAAGGGTCCATAATACAGAAAGTAATGAAAATTGGCCTGATACCTAGGCATACACATCATACCAAATTACTAGTTATGACTGGAAGCGCTGCATTTTATTTGTCAGCCACACCTACCAATGCCGTTCCAACACACATTCCATTGCCCAGGGCCATCAGGCAAAGTGTGAAACTATAAGGTTCTGGCGAATCTGGCTGCCAGTCGCTAGGGTTCCTGGGCTCGGGCATTCACACATGCGGGATCCTGTGGGAGGTCGGTACATATATCCATTGGTAGTCCATGACATACTGCCACATTATGGAAAACACAGCACAGTAGGATAATCCTGGCAGCTTTGTCTGGGGCATACATTAAAGCTCCCCCTGTCTTGTCCAAATAGCAAAAGCGGCTTTTAAGAAGGCCAAAGTTCAATGACTGTGCGGGTAGCACATAAAGCGTCGTATCTCATCTCTGTAGGCATATTAGGCATGTGTATGGGGGTGAGAAGCCAATGCCAGCAACCATAACCTAAATCTCCTGCACCAATGACATAAGAAACCCATTACTGTAAGCTATGTTATAGCCAGATGTGACTGGCTACCCACAACGTCCAGTTATACAGTGCAAGATAGCCTGGAACATTGCTGGGCCTTAAAGGCTCATTAGTGTTGCCTGACTTCAGTATAGTTAGGAGTTGTCACCTATTGTGCTACGCAGCTGCTATGTCCATCAGTACAGCATTGCATGTGGCCTAACTGCCTGTTCTAATGCAGGAAAGGGTACAGAGGTGTAGCTGCCAGACAACTGCACACACCAACATTACAGCTATGGGACCTGCAGTGAAAGGATTGACCAATGCTTATATTGTTATGGTGATTGTGCATTGCAGGAGTGCAGGCTGTGGTGTCTGGCAGGTTGTGGTACAATAGCCTATAGAGGCAATACCAGGGGCCAGTAACATGCAGGGCACAATACTTGGTGTACAAGAGGGCAAGGGTACACATTTACAGTAGCTGCCAAGGTGCTAAATGGCTCGGTTATGATCACACATATAGGAAGTATGGCATCAGTGTGCAGGCATTGGAACGCCACCACAGGGACTCATAGGAAAAGGGACACATAGATGAACCGTACTAGGCACCTAGATACAGCTTCATATTTCACACCATTACTGACTCCTTTGCCCACAGACCTGCAGCAGGACAGTGAACAAGGATGTTCAAAAGGCATACATTAAGCTTATCACTTGCTCAGGACACCTGACAAGCCATGTATACTGGGTTGGAACACTGAACATGGCCATGGCAAGCCCACAGCTGTTAGCCTCCCTTTTGGGTGATATGACACACTTCAACAATGCATGATATGGAATAGAGAAAAGATGACGTCTGTTACCTACAAGCCAAGCATCACCATACACGCCTGCCTCAAAGTCGTCGAAAAGGACAGATTGCCTTAGTATGAAGGAATCATGCGTTCCACCCGGGTACCTGGCCACCGCGTCCAGAATATGCATTCCTGCATCACAGACCATTTGGACATTGAGGGAGTGGAATAGCTTCCTGTTGCTGTAAGCTGCCTCCCGTTCACGTGGTGGAATGATGGCCACATGTGTGCAGTCGATAGCTCCAACAACATTGGGGAAGTGTGCCAAGGCATAAAAAGCTTGCTTCAAGTCCATCAAGCCCTGCCTGTTGCGAGGAAAGTATATGTAGCGATGAATGCTGGCCATGATTGCTTCAATGACCTGATCCAGACAGCGTGAAAATGTGCTCTGAGACATTCCTCCCACAACTCCTACTGAGGTTTGGAAGGAGCCGCTGGCAGTGAAATGGAGTGCAGCCAGCAGCTTGGTCATGACAGGGATGGCATGGGACCTTGTGGTCGCAGGACCTAGATCAACTCGCATGTCTTCATATAACTCATGAGTGCTGAGACGATGCCTGCTCACCACTATGTCCTCAGGCATGCCGTCCAAGGACGTACGTGGAGGGACTATATGGTCCCTATTTATCCTCGCCTGGGCCCTGGCATGTGGCCTGCCCCGACCAGGCCTGTGACCCTGCAGGATTGCTGGCTCTGCCTGCACTGCTGGTAACTCCCTGTGATATCTTCGATGTGGCCTGGCCTGTTGTTCATGTTGTCCTGCTTCCACATGCTGTGGTCTGCAACGGGACTGGCAAGGCATGAGGTAGCCGTCTATATATACACACCTGGCAGTGAGCAGATGGTCTCTACTAAAAACAAGCATTTTTATTGGTCCAGAAAAGCTGGGTAGCTGTTTACAGGTTTTATCGCACGCGGTATACACAGCGATAAATAGCGCAGTACGCAATATCACATGCGATCTGTCCTTAGCGCAAATAAAAATGGTGTAGTTATTATCAGCTTTAATGGCCTGCGGTAATGGACAAAATCCATCGCAAACAGCGATAGCAGCACCTACTTTACATTGGACCTCCCCCAACTCCTACCCTTTTTAAAATTTGCATCGTGATGTGCCTCTTAGCACGCGTTAACACGTTTTCGCATGCGTACAGGGCTTATCGCATGCGAAAACCGCCGTTAATGCATGCGATAAGCCCTTAAAGCATGCGAAAACGCCTTACCGCATTTTGATAAATGACCCACTAAAGTTGTTACTGAGCTTTGAGAGCTGGGTCTGTATCATTCCTGTTAGATTACAACACCCATGCATAATGGCTAATTCATGCCTGCTTGTCGACTGAGAATAGCCAGGTTCCCATGTTTGGGAGAGCCAGGTATGTCGAAACTTGAATTTGATAATGTATCACAGTCTGGCTACTTGACTAGTTTATAACTCAAAATACTGCAAGGAATCAAGGTGGGTGAAGCAAGAATAGCCAACTTCAATCTTCAAGACACCATACATTAAATTACCAATAGGATATTGCCCCCATGCAGTATTTTAATACTTGGATGTTTATTATGTTTGTGAATATGTGGCTTGAGTAAAGTGTATAAATGTTCTGACTTAAAACGGGTTGTCGTCATTTCGGGCTCCATTCTGAAGTGGCGGAGAAGACATGCTTATGTTATGTTTCTCCAGTGCACTCAGCAGTTGCCCCAATATCCCCAATATATTACACAAACTGTGATGAATGTGACTTAGTTTGAATTCCTAAGAAAGACTCACCTGTGGTGTTGGCATTTTAGTTTCCACCACTGATTTTTCTACTTCTGGTTCATCCTAGAAAAAACAAACATAAAGCTGGGTATACATACTGAAAAGAGCAACTATATTAAAAATTGAGATACTTCTAGGTAAAGGTAGCTTAAAATGCTCTAAAGAAGGGAAAGGCACCATGGTCTTTTAAAGTAGTTGTTATTAAGCAAGCAATCAAAATGTATAAATAACTTTTTTCAGCCAATTCTTAGAGTTTGCCAACTCCATTCTAACACATTCTGAAAGCCTATCTTAGATGATTCTACTGTATGATTTTCTTAAGTGTCACTTCAACTGTTCTTGTCAGAATTTTTTACTCCAATCTTTATACAACTTTCTAAGAGGCTTTTTGTCTGGCTTCACCGAGTTCTCTCCAGGTGAGTTATGATAGCTCTTGACTTATTTTTCCTCATGAGTAGGAATTTCATCCAAACAAACATACAGATTTTAAGGATATATATATTTGATGTTCTTTTAAAAATAAGATCACATTTACACACAATCCTAGAGGAACTAACTGCTTGCAAATGAATTTCTCATTTTTGGCTCAGGCTATTAATATAACTATAACTTGTGACTGGTCTAGTTGAATTATTCTACTGAGTACAATTAAATTGCTTTTTTGATTACTATTAATTATTTAGCACACACAGGACGTGTTTTCTGCCTGTGCTTATTATGATTTTCTCATTTCAAAGAGCTGGATGATAGTGAAGAGTGTATTTTACGGAAAAATCTGCTTTATTTGGCAAAGAACTACAATTGATACAAGAAAACCATTCAGGATGAAACAAAAATACACAAAAAGTTCAGTCATGAATGATATGAGTATAGTCTGGGTCTTTTGAATTGCTTCCCATGCCCACTTAAAAAAAAAAATTACACAGTGCAGATGATCAGAGTTGATAATTTTACTATGTATTTGAGAAATACTTTCCAGATCATTTATATATATATTGAAAAGCACCGGTCCAAGTACAGATCCCTGAGGCACTCCACTGTTTACCCTTTTCCACTGAGAAAATTGACCATTTAATCCTACTCTGTTTCCTGTCTTTTAACCAGTTTGTTATAAACTGTAAACGTTGTGGGTGGATCCTTGGACCAGTGGCAGATGACCACGCCCATGGGGGAAGTCCCAAGAGGGGCCACAGGTCAGGCTCAGCGTTGGAGACAAACACAGAAGAAAAAAAGATTTTATTAACAGTTCTAATGTTCGCCAGAGGTGGCAGTAGTGAGTAATACTTGGAGCTGAAGGCTAGCAGAACAGGCAATCACAGAGGGCAGCAGTGAGTAGAATCTACAGCAGTGCTGAGGAGTCCTGTTCCACAATGGAGGAAAAACAGTTCCAATGCAGATAGCCAGAAAGGCTGAAGGTAAGGTGCTGCAAAATGGTGGTAATTACTCACTCTTCTTATAGCTGTAAGGATGGTGTTCCAGCAGATGCCAGATGAAGCAGATACCAAGATATGCACTCAGGCCCTCGAGGAGCGAGTACCTGGACAGAGAGTAGGTACCTGAAATAAACAAAGTAGGTAAAGAAAGCATAGGGCCCCCAAGGAGCGGGTACCCAAGGGAAAAAAACCCCAGAGGGTGGAGAGAACCTCCAGTAACAGTGGGAGCGACAGAGAAGCTAAGACCAAGCGAGTCCTTGCTAACTCAATTCAGTCAGCAGTGAAGCAAACTAATATACTCCCAGGAAGGGGCGGGGTCACAGGTAAGGGCCGACCCTTCCTGAGTAGTTCCTCTTTAAAACCAGGGCTGGCTTTGCTGCATGCGTCTAGAGGACGTTGGGGGCAGAGCCTTTGTTTCCGCCGCGTCTCAAACGTGGTCGCAAGCCCCTTGACCTCGCGGCAGCCCCCGTGAATTGGCAACGCGATAGATCGTGGGCTGAGAGGGTAAGTTGAGTCAGCCTCCTCGGCTAACAGGCAAAACACACACACAGACACATACACAGGCTGGCTCCATTCCTTCTCCTCCAATCACGTACAGGCTGGTTCCATTTCCCTCTTCTCCATTCACACATAGGCTGGCTCCATTCCCTCTCTTCCATTCACATACAGGCTGACTCCATTCCCTCTCCTTCATACATATACACACACCCTGGTTCCATTCCCTGTCTTTCATACATACACACACATGCTGGTTCTATTCCCTCTCCTCCACACATGCAGGCTCCAATCCTTCCCCTTCATACCCACAAACACACACGCTGACTCCACTAACGCTCCTCCATACACATAAACACTGGCTCAACTCCCTCTCTGCAATACTTAATGGCACACAAAAAATTCTATAAATATTTTGTGAAAAATATAGCAAAACAAGCCTTGCAAAGGACTTTTTACAAAAAACATTTTATAAAAATGCACCAAACATAATTGATTAAAGGACCTTCATTTTTCAGGGCAATACCATTGCAAACCTTCAAATGGCAAAGAAATCATTGCCCAGCCCCATAATATATAATCATTGGGCCAAAATTTATGAAATACCACTTTTTATGTATGTAAAAATTAGTTACTAATTTTAAGCAGCTCACAGCCAAATCGAGCCATCAAACATCCAATTCAAGGAATCAGGAAACTTTTCAAATTGCAGTTTTTCAGTATATCTGCGGTGAAGCTGTAAATCAAACACTTACTACACTGCCACTCTTGTCACTACCCAACATGGACCAGGTTTCAAAGGACAAGCCTTCTTCCTCGGGGGATCGTTCACACAGCAGAATTCTTCAGCACAACATGCCTTCCACAGCATCTGATGTCACTCGAATGGCTCCTCCATACATACACACGCTGGCTCCATTCCCTCTCCTTCACACACACACACTGGCTCCACTCTCCACTTCATAAATACACATACGCAGGCTCCACTCCCTCTCCTCCACATACACACAGACACACAGAAACACACACACGTGCTGGCTCCATTCCCTCTCCTCCAGTCACACACGTGCTGGCTCCATTCCCTCTTCTTCATACATTACACACACCCTGGTTCCATTCTTTCTTCTTCATACATACACACGCATGCTGGTTCCACTCTTTCTCCTCCACACATGCTTGCTCCACTCCCTCTCCTTCACTCTCTCACAAACACACACAGGCTCCTGTTGCAGTGGCCGGACGCGGAACGCCACGACCGGCCAACTTACCTCCAGACCAGGCCCGAGCCTCCCTCGCCATCGGCCGTCATTAGGCGCGCGCGCACATGGCCCTCACCTAACCTTAAAGGGGCCGCGGCGGGAGAAACCTCTTGCAGTTCCAAATGTGTGGCACCGCCCTGGGACCTATTTAAGGCAGCTCATGCTGCCTCATCTTTGCCTCAGCAATAGATCCCGCTCTGTTTTGAGTCACTGGTTGCTTCTGCTTCATGATCCTGGCCCTGTTCTTGCTCCGTGTAGTCCTCTTCCTGCTCCGTGTGTTTCCGTCCCTGCTCCGGCTCCTCGTTCCCTCGGCTTTCTCTTCTGGTTCTTGGCTCATCCCTGGATTATGCTTTTGTCCGCTGCCTGCCCTGACCGCTTGTCTGCTCACCGTTTCTTCTGCTAGTCACCTGTCCTGACCTCTGGCCCGTCCCTGGATCCTCCTAGCTCGCCACCAGTCCTCTGGATCGCCTGACTCTGTCTTCGCCTTCTGTCTTCAGGATTGTCTTCTCCGGAGACCTGCTCCTAAGTCCTGCCTGCCCCAGCACCCAAGGGCTCAACCTGTGGGGAACGAGGGCTGGTATAGGTGAAGGTTTGGTTGGGTCTTCGCTGCCTACATCCACCTCCCGACGATGAGGGCCTATAGGAAGCCTTCTATAGGTAGCGCCAACCTCGTCTCGGCCAAGGGTCCACCACTCTGCGTAACAGATTATTCCAGGCCTAGCGCTGAAGATTCAGCAGCAGCAGCAGTTTTTGGAAACTTTGGCGGCCTCCTTGCAGCGCCTGAACTCCCGCCTTGATGTCTCCACTGCCACAGGCATGCCCCCAGCCTCGCCGGCACCCGCAATACCCTCTCTCCAATTACCGGCTCCTCGGTATGCAGGTAATCCCAAGCAATGCCAGGGATTTCTTAATCAAAGCTTCATGCATTTCATGCTACAGCCTGACAGTTCTCCTCTGACACCATGAAGACCACCTTTATCCTCTCCCTTCTTGACGGGAAAGCGCTGGCTTGGGCATCCCCCCTATGGGAACGAGGGGACCCACTCCTCCTGGATCTACAATGCTTTGTCCAGGTCTTCAAGCAGACCATCGACTAGCCTGGTCGACTGGCCACCTCCGGCTCCAATACTTTACATCTCCACCAAGGAGCGTGGCCATTGTCTGACTACGCCATAGAGTTCTGTACCATGGCTACTGAGCTAAATTGGTGGGGAGACAGCTTGAGGAGCATCTTCTTGGAGGGGCTCTC
Source organism: Rhinatrema bivittatum (assembly GCF_901001135.1). NCBI lineage: Eukaryota > Metazoa > Chordata > Amphibia > Gymnophiona > Rhinatrematidae > Rhinatrema > Rhinatrema bivittatum. The sequence goes on from NC_042619.1 coordinate 369,714,213, forward strand.
TCCCCGCATCAAATACAAACTGCAGCCCAGAACCTCCCGGAATCCCTGGATGCCCTCATTGACCTAGCCAGTCGGATAGATTGCCGCCTCCAGCAGCATGCCTGGGAGTTACGGACCCCGCACAGACACGTCCTTCTCCAGGCCACTGGTGGGAACCCCTCCATCTTTCGAAACTACATGGCAGAAGAGCCCATGCAGTTGGGACGAAGTCCTGTGACCCCCAAGGATAGGCAACGCCGCCGGACTATGGGTCTATGTCTGTACTGTGCGGGGGAGGGGCATTTCCTGGCTCGATGTCCGGAGAGACTGGGAAACCGGGCCTAGAACCAGCTGGTGAGGTGGTTCTAGATTTCACAAAGCCCGCTCCCCAGTTCGTGCTCCCAGTGGCCCTTCTCACGGACGAGCATGAGTTTCCTACCCTGGCCCTCCTGGAGTCAGGTGCAGGGGGAAACTTTATTATGAAAAACCTTATTGACCATCTGGACCTGCCCACAGTGCAGCGAAGCACTCTGTTGGTGATCTCCTCCATCTCGGGGGACCCTCTCCCAGGGAGAATCACCAGGACTACTCTTCCCGTCCGCCTCCGGACTGGCATGCTGCACTTTGAAGAACTAACGTTCCAAGTAATAGAGAAGGCCGTCGGGCTAACATGGCTACAGCAACACTCCTCAGTTATCGACTGGGAAACGCTCCAATTGGCTAAAAGGGGCCCTTGGTGCTGCCAGGAATGCTTCTTCCTGTTGGGTGCCCTCCTTTGCTTCTTGCTACAGCCTCCTTGGGCTTACCTCCTCAGTACACCAGCTACACTAATGTCTTCTCCAAGAAGAGCGCGGAAATCCTGCCAGAGCACCAGTATTTGGATTGCGCCATCGACCTTGTTCCCAGAACCACCCCTCCTCGGGGAAGGGTGTACCTCCTATCCCTTCCGGAGACCGAGGCCATGACCAAATACATTCAGAAGAATTTGGAGAATGGGTTCATTTGCCCCTCAACGTCGCCGGCAGGAGCTGGCTTCTTCTTTGTGGCCAAGAAAAATGGCTCCCTTCAGCCCTGCATCGACTACCAAAAAAGACCACTACCCCTTGCCCCTCATCCCTGAGCTACTGGAGTATCTGCAGGGAGACCAAATCTTTACCAAATTATTTCCCCAGGGGGCTTACAACCTGGTTCGGATTAAACCTGGGGACGAGTGGAAGACCGCTTTCAATACCAGGGACGGCAACTATGAATATTTGGTGATGCATTTCGGGCTATGTAATGCCCCCGCGGTATTCTAATCTATGATGAACGAAATCTTTTGGGACCTACTATATATCATTGTGGTGGTCTACCTCAATGACGTCCTTGTCTTCTTAAGAGACCTCCAGTTTCACGGTCGTGATGTTAGACAGGTTCTCCAAAGCCTGCATGCCCATAGAATCTATGCAAAACTGGAGAAGTGCATATTCGAAGAAGAGTTTCTTCCCTTCCTGGGATATATTGTCTCCAGTACAGGCTTTAGAATGGATCCGGAGAAGGTGGCCTGCATCCGGGACTGGACCCAGCCTTCTGGCCTTCGATCCCTACAATGATTCTTGGGTTTTGCCAATTTCTATAGGCATTTCCTCCCCCACTACTCTCAGTGGTCACCCCTCTTACAGCACTCACCAGAAAAAAGCCAATGCCAGAGAGTGGCCTGCAGAAGCGCTGGACGCCTTCACAACCTTGAAACAAGGCTTCCTCCGGGAACCCTACCTCTGCCACACGGACCCTACGTGCCCCTTCATCTTGGAGGTTGTTGCTTCTCTCCATCATAGTCGGGGCAGTTCTGGGCCAGCTCACCACCTTCCATCCCTGCTCCTACTTTTCCCGCAAGTTCTCTCCAGTGGAGAGAAATTATGGCATCAGAGATAAGGAGCTCCTGGCTATAAAACTGTCTTTTGAGGAGTGGCGACAGTGGTTGGAGGGGGCACAGCATACTATCACAGTCTATACCGACATATGAATTTGGAGCACCTTCACCACGCCCAGTATTTGAATGCCTGTTAAGTTCGCTGGTCCTTGTTTTTTAGCCGCTTCGAATATGTGATGAAGTACAGGCCAGCCGCCAAGAATATTCCCTCTCCTCCACACATACTAGCTCCACTCTCTCTCTTTCACACACACACGCTGGCTATATTCACTCTCCTACATACCACACACGCTGGTTTCATTTCTTCTCCTTCATACATACACACACATACGCAGGTTACACTCCCACTCCTCCATGTATGCTGAATCCACTCCCTTTCCTCTAACGCAATCACATGCATGCAGGCTTTGGCTCCGGCTTCAGATACTCTCCTTCAGTTAGGTTGCCGACCTCCTCCACCTCTGCTGCCAGTTGAGATAGGTGCCCCCGGCGCCTTTACTTCTCTGGGAGGGATGGGATTCCCTGCCCCCTTGGCACCTCCCTACAGCCTGGCGTATTTTGGCCTTGGTTCAACAGCCTCCCTCCTCGCTATGCCACTGAACCTAACTGGTAAATGTACATGTTTTACCCACTGAGAAAGCAGAGTTGCTTACCTGTAACAGGTGTTCTCCTAGGACAGCAGGATGTTAGTCCTCACAAGTGGGTGGCATCATCAGATGGAGCCCGGCACGGAAAACTTCTGTCAAAGTTTCTAGAACTTTGACAATGCATACTGAGCTTACCCAGCATATTGCTATCCACACAGCGACTCTCTTCAGTCTTGTAATATAGAATTTATGAAAAAATAAACCATTATAAACCCAACTCCATGGGGCGGAGGTGGTTTTCCTGAGGACTAACAACCTGCTGTCCTAGGAGAACACCTGTTACAGGTAAACAACTCTGCCTTCTCCTAGGACAAGCAGGATGCTAGTCTTCACAAGTGGGTGAATACCTTGCTACAGGCTGCTCCCGTACACCCTAGGGTCACACAGCACTTAACTAGGTGCCAACGGGCACAACAAACTAGCACTGGTGGCAACAGAGGAAGCCAGCCTGATCCCAAACAAGGGGGCATAGGGTTGGAAGAGCTGGGTTTAATTACTGAAAAGGTTCTGCAGATCTGACAGACCGAAATGGGTGTCACGCCGATCTTCTCTGTCCAAGCAGTAGTGTGAAGCAAAGGTGTGGAGGGAACTCCAGGTTGCAGATTTGAAAATTTCATCTACGGAGACCACAAGCAAGTGGGCCACCAAATCCACCATGGCACAAATGGAATGAGTCTTGACATGGCCACCTAGCTGTAGACCTGCCTGCACTTAGCAGAAAGAGATGCAGTCTGCAAGTCAGATAAGATCTGCTTGGATGCAGCAACTCCCAATCTATTTTTGTCGAAAGAAATGAAGAATTACGTAGACTGTCTGTGGCCTGCTTTTCATTCCAGATAGAATGCTAAGGCCCTCTTGCAATCTAGGCTATGCAGAGTTCATTCAACCCAGTATGAATTAGGTTTAGGAAAGAAGGTTGGTAAAAGAATGGACTGATTAAAGTGGAAATCAGTCACCACCTTCGATAGGAATTTAGGGAAAGTGCGGAAACCCACCTGATCAAGGAAAAACTTTGTTTAGGGTGGATACAACATCAGTGCCTGAAGTTCACTGACCCTGCGCTCTGAGGTGACCGCTACCAAGAAAATTACTTTCCAGGTCAGATATTTCAGGTCACAAGAGCGCAAAGGCTCAAAGAGAGCTATCATCAGGTGGCCTAAGACCATGTTGAGGTCCCAGGAAACCTGGAGTAGACTGCTCATGAAACAACCCACAACAGGCTGCACCGAGATAGGTGATCTGTCTACTCCTTGGTGGTAGGCTCCAATCGCACCGAGATGCACTCTCACCAAGGTGGTCTTTAAGCCAGCATCCGAGAGGTACAGCGGGTAATTAAAGCTTGGCGGTGGGACACGAAAATGGGTTCAAGCCCTGGCTGACATACCACACTGAAAATCTCTTCCATTTCACTCAGTAAGACTTCCTAGAGGAAGATTTCCTGGACTACAGCAGGACCTGAGATACTCCCTCTGAGTATCAGGGGCTGCAAGGTCAGCTTTTCAACATCCAGGGCATAAGGGATGGTTACAGCAACGAGCTATGAACCAGGAGACCAGGGTTCAAGTCCCACTGTCGCTCCTTGTGACTTTGGGCAAGTCACTTTACCCTCCATTGCCTCAGGTACAAACTTAGATTGTAAGCTCTCTGGGGATAGGGAAATACCTACAGTAGCTGAATGTAATCCACTTTGAAGTGCTGAAAAAGTGCGAAAAGCAGAATATAAAAATTAAATAAAGAATGAAGCGGTTTACCCTGATTTTGTGTTATGAGGTCCGGGGATGGGGTTATTGAGGTCCTACGGGATGGGTCCCGTAGGGAAAGATCCTGCAGAGGTGGAGATCAGATCTAACGGGGCCAATAGGGAATGATGAGAATTATGGTCCCCCAGTCCTGCTTAAGTTTCAGATGTGTCTTGGAGACCAGAGAAAGAACAGGATAGGCATACAAGAGTCCCCTGGCCCAGTGGATGGCAAAGGCGTTCGACGCTGTCCTGCCCTTCTCCCTGGCCAGGGAGCTGTACTGGTCCACCTTCTTGTCATAAGGGGAAGCGAAGAGGTCAACATCCGGATTCTCCCAAAGACAAAAGACCTGGTCTGCTACTTCCTGCTTCAGGGACCACTCATATGGTCAGAAGGAACAACTCGGGCCAACCACTAGGTATCTGGTTTGGAGAAGAATCTTCTGGGATAAGGCCTAGGGACAGATTTGGTCTGCCTCCTGACAAAGAAAGAATGATCCCGTTCCTTCCTGCCTGTTGAGGTACCACATGACAACCAGATTGTCGGACTGGACGAGCACTATCTTGACGGACAGTTGTTCCTGAAACGCCCAGAGGGCATAAGAGATCAACCGTAGCTCCAGGAAATTGATCTTGCACCTCAGCTCTTGAACTAACCAGTAACCCTGGGTGTGAAGATCCCCCACATGAGCTCCCCAACCCAAGTGGGAGGCATTTGTGGTGAGTACAACCTGAATAGGGAAAGCCTGGAATGGAATTCCCACCTCCAGATTGGAAAGAGTCACCCACCACGACAGGGAGTCTTGAAGCGATGCAGTGACTTGAATGCGTGCCCAAAGGTCCTGAGTGGCCTGGTGCCACTAAGATTGCAGGGTCCACTGCGCCCTGTGCGTGTGAAGGCGAGCAAAGGGGGTGACATGGACAGTTGCTGCCATGTGCCCCAGCAAGCACAACATGGTGTGCGCCGAGATCTGGCAACTTCATGAAATCATCTCCACCAATGAAGCCAGGCTGATTGCTCGATCCCTGGGCAAAAATGCCCAGGTTTGAGCTGGTTCAAACCTGGCACCCATCAAATTCAGATGCGGGGACGGGACCAGCTGGACTTGGGGTAATTGATTAAAAATCCCAAGTTCTCTAATGTTCAAATCATGGTTTGAAAGGATTGCAGCGTTCCCTGCCTGGAGGCGCCCTTGACCAGCCAGTCCATCCAGATAGGGAATGACTTGCACTCGCTGCCTTCGCAGATGCACAGCCACCGCCACAAGGCACTTTGTGAAAATGTGGGGTGTGGACGCCAGTCCAAAGGGCAATACCCTGTACTGAAAATGGGGATCACCCACCACAAACCAAGGATATTACCGGTGGGCGTGGGCAATCCCTAATGTGAACATAGGCATTTTGTAGATCGAGGGAGCAAACCCAGTATCTCTGGTGCAGAAGGGGAATAAGGACACCCAGCGAGATCATCTTGAACTTCTCCTGTGTGAGAAACTTGTTCAATGAACTCAATTCCAAAGTCAGACGAAGGCCTCTTGTTCTTTTCGGAATGAAGAAATACCTGGAGTAGAAGCCGCTTCCCCGCTGGCCAGGAAGTACAGGTTTGACCGCTTTAGCCACTGTGAGGGCATAGAGCTCCTTGAAAGGAATTTCCCGATCTCTGGAAGACTTCTAAAGGGACACAGAGGAGTGTCTGGTGGGGTTTCCTGGAAATGCAGCCTGTACCCCGGTCATATGATGGAGAGGACCCACTGATCTGAGGTGATGGCACGCCAATGGCCCACGAAGGACTTAAGCCAACCTCCGACCGGAGGGCCCATCACTGGCTGCACTGGTGACTGGCTTAAACTCCCTCATATCCAGTCAAAAACCCGTGGCAGGAGTCTGCTGTGGGTGCTGGTTGAGTTCTAGGGACACGCTGTTGCCTAGGCTGAGACCTCAGTCTAGGCTTTAGAGGCCATCCTCTGCTTGCTGGAGGATAGTACTTTCTCGATTGATAGAAAGGTCGTAGAGGGCTCTGCCTTGAGGAATTTTTCCTGAGGACTGGGGGTCCAAGGTGCTGAACAATAGATGTTGCAAGGTCTCATGATGATGTTTGAGTTGAGTTACTGCCACCTTGATTTTGTCACCAAAGAGATTCTTTCTAGTAAAGCCACTTAGCAATTCGGTCTTGTAATTCAGGCTGAATATCAGAGGCCCTTAGCCAGGCCATACGACGAGCCACAATGCCTGCCGTGGCCACCCTTGCTGCTGCCTCATACGCAGATCGAACTTTATATTTGTTGCATTCCAATCCCTGCTGCAGAACCTTTCGGAAATTATCTTGAAGTTGTTGAGGGAGGCGGTCTACCAATTGCTGCATCTGCTTCCATAAATATTTGAAATATTGGCCCATATATAATTGATAGCAAACAAAGCGGGCTGCCAACATAGAGCCCTGGAAAACCTTGTGGCCAGGGCATCTAGGGCCTTGTGATCACGGCTTGGGGGGGGGGGGGGGAGCGCAGAGGCATGGGTTCAGGACCATTTTGCTTTTTTAAGGGTGGATTCCACCACTACAAACTGGTGTGGGAGGTGGCACCTCTCAAACCCGGTAGATGGTTGCACCAGGTATACTGCGTCGGGCTTCCTATTTACTGGAGGGACTGAAATTGGGTGCTCCCAGAGCCTACTAACAAGTTCTTAAAGATTTGATAGACTGGGACAGCAACTACCTTTGGAGCGTCCACGAACTGGAAGATCTCCAGCATCATGTGCCTGGAGTCCTCTTCAGTGAGGAGATGGAAGGGGACAGACTCTGCCATTGCCCTTACAAAATCTGTGAATGTCATGTCTTCTGAAAGGGAGCAGCGTCTCTCCTCTGGAGGAGAGGATTCCAAAGCTAGGTCCTCGGAGTCCTCACAGAAAGAGATGGAAGGCTCATCTTTCCATGGGTCATATGGAGTGTCAACTTCATTCCCTGGTCACAGTGGTGGGGGAGCCTAAAACACAGTCCTGGGCCTGGGTGCCAGGGGCACCGATAGCTCCACTGGCCAAGGGGGCACCGTAGTTACCAGGGGCATTGATGGCGTTGAAGACCCCAGTAACCAGAGGCTTGGCGGCTGTGGAATCGGCCATGGAGGACGCACCACCGGAGCCAATAGCTCTTCCTTATAGGAGGAAATGTCGATGGGGATGTCCTCCGACCATGGCCTCAACGGTGCCCCCCGTGGTAGCATGGGTCCTGGGTTATCGCTCCAACAATGGCGCTAGCATGGACGATGCAGGTTCTGGTGGCGGTAGAGGTAATGAGGGGGCCAGTGGCTCAATGCCCTGAAGGGCTCGTCCCACCGCCAGACACACCTTCTGCTCCAACTCTTCCTTGAATGCTGTCGATGACAGTACAGCTTGAGGAGGAGGCGGCGAAACCTGGTTCCCCTCAGAGCCCCTCAGAGAACTGGTGCCAGGCACAGACATTGGTGTGGACCACCTCCGTCCAACGGGTGTCGATGCCTCATCGGTACAGGACCGCATATCAGGGGCGTTGGGACAGAGCTGGAGCCTTCCCAAGCTTGTAGCCATGGGAAGAAGGTGACCAGTGCTGGTGCTTCCTCGGTTTCCCTCAGTGCTCAGTCTGGTTTTTCCCTGGAGCCGAGGATGATAGTGGTGATCCAGATCTAGAGAGGGAAGAAACAGATACGGGCCGATCCCAAGCACCTATCTCCAGCTGGGGAATTGGCGCGGGAGAGGACAAGATGGTTCCAACATCTCTGGGGTCTTCCTTGCCATGGAATGTCAACGCTCCCAACACGGAGGTTGAGGAATCAGACATCCTGGCGCCAAACAATTTGTCCATCTTGTCCAGGTGTGCTCGACGGCCCTTGGGGATCATCTGAGCACAAAAAGAACAGCCACGCACATTGTGCGAGCCCACCAGGCACAGGATGCAGACCTCGTGGAGGTCTGATAGATATAGTCCGAGGACACTGGGGGCAGTGGTAGAACCCGGAAGCCATCAAGAAAAATAAACACCAAGGGGTTGATGACCACCGGCCACCGGAGGACGGCACTGTCGGTAATAGTCTGCAAAGAACGCAATTAACTTACTGTGACGCCTCTAACTAGGGCCAGGAAAGATCGAGGTACCCGGCGTGGAAAGAAACGAGAACTCGAAGTAAGCTTTTTCAAAAGAAAAAAAGAAAAGAGTGCGAGCTCCACATCCGCGAGGCAACAGCTCTGCGGAAAAGAAGAGAATGAAGAGGAACCCCGCGTGGACAGCGGCATGCTGGGCATGCTCAGTGTGCCTAGTCAAAGTTCTAGAAAATATTGAAATCATTCAAACTCCAATAATACACAAAAACAACCAGAAAATTGAACTAGCTGAAAAAGTACAAAACTTTGGAATAATTGACCCAGAAATCAATCTAAAACAGTACATATTGCTAAAAGTAAGAGAAGGCTATTCCAAACTCATGATCCTCAGAAAACTAAAGCCACTACTAACACTAGCTGATTTCAGAACAGTACTTCAGACACTAGTTTTCTCCAGTACTGACTACTGTAAAAGAAAATTATTCCTTACCTGCTAATTTTCGTTCCTGTAGTACCATGGATCAGTCCAGACGGTGGGTTATGTCCCCCGTCCAGCAGATGGAGTCAGATCAGAGCTCGAGAGTGCCACCTCATATAGCAGCGCACCCTCTGCTGGAGCTCAGTATCATGAATAACAAAGCCCAAAAACGAGCAAGAAAAACAAGAACAATTTGGATCAAACAAACTGACGTAAGTAAACATCAAGAACAAGAACATGCATGACCCAGAACTAGGTCGGAACAGTCAAAACTATGAGGAGCTGTACCAATCTCCTTAGTAAGAAGACAGAAAAGAGACAGCTACAGATACAAGGCCGAGCAGAGGCTCCCAGTCCCAAAGTGGTGGGCGTCTGGACTGATCCATGGTACTACAGGAACGAAAATTAGCAGGTAAGGAATAATTTTCTTTTCCCTGTACGTACCAGGATCAGTCCAGACGGTGGGATGTACCAAAGCTTCCCTAAACCGGGTGGGCCCCTGAGAGCCCTGCTCGGATAACCTGATCGCCAAAGTGCTCAGAAGCCGAAGGCGGCAGGTGTAGCCGATAATGCCTAGCGAAGGTATGCAGTGACTTCCACGTCGCCGCCCGGCAGATCTCCTGTGGAGAGACCGCACGAGACTCCGCCCAAGACGCAGCTTGAGAGCGTGTAGAATGAGCTCTGACGCCCCTAGGCGGATCCCGACCGGACCCAATGTAAGACGCTGAAATGGCATCCTTGATCCAGCGGGCGATGGTCGTCTTTGACGCGGCGGAGCCCTTTTTAGGTCCCGACCAGAGCACAAACAGATGATCGGAAACCCGGAAGTCATTGGTAACCTCTAGGTAGTGGAGGAGCACCCGCTTGACGTCCAAATGACGAAGAGACTTCGAATCCGCGGGAGAGAACGCCGGGAGCTCCACCGTCTGATTCATGTGGAAGGAAGAAACCACCTTCGGAAGGAAAGATGGTACCGTACGAAGCGAGATCCCCGCTTCTGAAATGCGTAGGTAAGGTTCCCTGCAGGAGAGCGCCTGCAGTTCCGAAATGCGGCGGGCAGAGCAGATCGCTACCAGAAAAACGGTCTTCATAGTGAGGTCCTTCAGTGAAGCGCCATGTAGAGGCTCGAAAGGCGCGCCCGCCAGTACTCAAAGAACCAGGATGAGACTCCACGACGGACAGGGATCCCTGACCGGTGGCCGTAAATGTCGGACCCCCTTCAGGAAACGTGCGATATCCGGTTGGAGAGGCAGAGAGACTGATGTCTGTACCAGGACATTCAGAGCCGCGACTTGCAGTCGGAGAGAATTATATGCCAGTCCCTTATCCAGCCCGTCCTGCAAGAATTGAAGGATCAGTGGGACCGTCGCCTCCGTGGGCCGGGCTCCATGGTCGACACACCAAGACTCGAAAACCTTCCATACGCGAACGTAGGCCACGGAAGTGGAAGGCATGCGTGCCCTGAGCATCGTGGAGATTACCGCCTCTGGACAGCCTCTGCGGTGGAGGCGGCGCCATTCAAAAGCCAGGCCGCAAGACAAAAGAGTGCCGCCTGCTCGAAAAATACCGGTCCCTGTTGCAGGAGCCGGGGAAGATGACTCAGACGGATCGGCCCGTCCACTGACATGTGCAGCAGATCTGCAAACCACGGCCGACGCGGCCACTCCGGCACCACGAGAATCACGGGGCCGCTGTGATTCTCTATTCTGCGAAGTATTTTCCCCACCAAGGGCCAGGGAGGAAAAACATAGAGCAGCTGACCTTCTGGCCACGGCAGAGCGAGAGCATCCACCCCCTCTGCCCCCCGCTCCCTTCTGCGACTGAAGAAGTGCGGGGCCTTGGCGTTGAGCGCGGTCGCCATCAAGTCCAGTCGAGGGGTTCCCCAGCGACGAACCAGGAGAGCCATCGCCTCGTCGGAGAGAGACCACTCGCCGGGGTCCAGCCTTTGCCGACTCAGGTAATCTGCCTGAATGTTGTCCACGCCGGCAATGTGAGAGGCCGCGAGCCGAACCAGGTGAAGTTCCGCCCATGCCATCAGGGGCGTGGTTTCGGCTGAAACCTGAGCGCTCCTCGTTCCTCCTTGACGATTGATGTAAGCCACAGTAGTCGCGTTGTCCGAGAGAATCCGTACCTCCCTGTTCCGAAGCAGGGGGAGGAAACGTTGCAGCGCGAGGCGCACTGCCCTGGTCTCCAGACGACTGATCGGCCACCTCGCCTCCACCGGAGACCATGTCCCCTGTATGGCGCTGCGCTCGCAGACGGCGCCCCACCCCACGAGGCTGGCGTCGGTGGTCACCACCACCCAAGATGGAACTTCTAGAGAGACGCCGCGAGCCAGGTGAGCCGGGACCAGCCACCACTCTAGGCTGTCGCGAGCCGACTGAGGGAGAGGCAGAATCACCTGATACTCCTGTGACACCGGTTTCCAACGAGAGAGCAGGGACGCCTGCAGCGGGCGTAGGTGTGCAAATGCCCAGGGAACCATGTCTATGGTGGATGCCATCACTCCCAGAAGCTGTAGATAACTCCAAGCGGTGGGTTCCGTCAAAGACGTGAAGTGCCTGATGTGCTCCCTCAAGGAGAGGGCCTTGTCCGCTCGTAGGAAAACCATGCCCTGTTGAGTGTCGAAGGTCACTCCCAGAAAATCCAAGCACTGAGAGGGAACTAGGGAACTCTTGGTCAGATTCACCACCCAGCCTAGAGAGCGAAGCATCTCCAAAACCCTGGTCACCGAAGCCTGTCCATGCGAGAAGGACTTTGCCCGCACCAGCCAGTCGTCCAGGTAGGGATGTACTAAGATCCCCTCCCGTCGGAGGGCCGCCGCCACCACCACCATGATCTTGGTGAAAGTTCGTGGGGCCGTCGCGAGTCCGAAAGGCAGAGCCCGGAATTGAAAATGCTGATCCAGAACTTTGAAGCGGAGATATCGTCTGTGGTCCGGACGTATAGGGATGTGTAGATACGCCTCTGTCAGATCCAGAGAAGCCAGGAACTCCCCCTGGTGGACTGCTGCAATTACCGACCGCAACATCTCCATGCGGAACCGACTGACCCGTAGTGAGCGGTTTACTTCCTTTAAGTCCAGGATGGGTCTGAACGAGTCGTCCTTTTTGGGAACTACGAAGTAGATGGAATAATGGCCCGAGCCCACCTCGGCGGAGGGAACGGGAACAATAGCCTCGATGTCCTGGAGCCGGTCCAACGTCTGTTGAACCGCCATCCGCTTGAGATCGGAGCCGCAAGGAGAGAAGACGAACCTGTCTCTTGGCGGACGGACAAACTCCAAGGCGTAACTGTGTTGTATGGTGTCCAGCACCCACTGGTCTGAAGTTATCCTTACCCACTCCTCGAAGAATGCCGTGAGTCTGCCCCCGATGGGCGGACTGGAGGAGTGGGTCGATCTGGCATCATTGGGAAGGCTTGGTGGAGGTATTTCCCTGTCCCGAGGCCTCTCTCGCGGGACGCCGCCCGCGAAAGGAACGGGACCAAGGCTGCGATCTACTGGGAGCTGCGCGAGAACCAGGCTGTCGGTACGACCTGTAACGCCGCTGTGCTCTAGCCCTGGTTCTAGTGGAAGCAAACGCCCGGTAAGGACGCTGCCTGTCTTCAGGTAGACGATGTACCGAGTTCTCCCCCAGCGACTTGATGATTTCATCGAGATCATTGCCGAAGAGAAACTTCCCCCGAAAAGGCATAGAACCCAGGCTAGACTTGGACGAGGCATCCGCAGACCAATTCCGCAGCCACAGGAGCCTCCGTGCTGCCACCACAGAAACCATGGACCGAGCCAGTACACGGAATAGGTCATACAGGGCATCAGCCCCGTAAGCAATGGCAGACTCCAGGCTGTCGGCCTGGGTGGCTTCCTCCGGAGGTAACTGCCGGGACGTTAAGAGCTGTTGAACCCACAGGAGACTGGCCCTCTGAGTCAAAGAACTGCACATGACGGCCCGCATTCCCAAGGCCGAAACTTCAAAAACCCTCTTAAGGAACGTCTCCAGCTTGCGGTCCTGCGTGTCCCGTAGGGCTGTCCCGCCCGTGACGGGGATCGTGGTCCGTTTCGTCACCGCTGAGAACGCCGAATCCACTTTAGGGAATCGAATGAAATCCAAAAAATCCTCCAGCAAGGGATAAAGTTTTTCCATGGCACGGGTGACCTTCAAAGCAGCCTCAGGGACGTCCCATTCCCCAGTGAGAAGCTGTAGAAAAGACTCATGCACTGGGAAAGCCTTCGCTCTAGGCCGGAGGGCAGCCAGAACTGGATCCCCTTTTTTTGATGAGGTCGCAATCGCCGGGGTCACTGGTGCCGGGGGATCCGGTGGCGGATCCAGATCTAGCTCCTGCAGGGTCTGCTGAAGGAGGTCCTCCAGCTCCTCTTTGTGGAAAATGCGCAGGGCGCGAGGATCATCGCCCTCCGCCTGTCCCTCCGGGTGTGCAGGGTCCGGATGATCCAAGGGGTCAACCCCCGACGTGGAAGCCGCTCTCACCAACCGTGGCTGAGATGGCAAGGCAGAGGTCCCCGGAACTGCCCCAGCCGGGGTGAGGGACCCGGGAGGAGGGACTGCGAGCTTAGGAATTTTTGGTGCAGGAGGACCTGCTGGGACACCTCCCGGAGCTGCCAGGCCCTGTAAATAAGCTGTGTGCATCTTGAGAATAAAGTCCGGAGAAAAAAAGGGCAGCCCGGGAGGAGCAGCAGCAGCAGGATCCCCTGGGGGTGGATGAGCGAGTCGACCTTCCTCGGGACAACTATGCAGGCGAGGGAGCCCCATAACAGCCCCTTTCTCCTCCGGCGAATTTCCTGCGCTCAGATCCTGTTCCAAAATGGCCGCCTTTCCCGCCATCGGCAAGGAAGTGGCCGGCCCTCGCTGCCCGGGCTGCGGGGAGGATGGTGTCGGGAGCGAGACCGAGGTGTGCGCTTCACCTTCCCCCTCGGGGAGGCATCGAGGACACACACCCTCCCGCGAAAAACGAGACCCCGGGTCGCCGCAGGTCTCGCAACGGGAGAATCGTGGCATGGTTCTCCTCCGGCAGCGCCGCTGAAAAACAAATGCCGCGGGGGGGGGGGCCAAAACTAAGCGCACCGCGGGGGGGCCTAAAGGCCTTCACAACCCGCCCAACGAGTCCTCAAGCGCCGGCGGGAAACCCCCTTCTGCCGGCGCGCCCAGGCCCGCGAGAAAGTCTGCCGGGCCGCGGGACCGTCAAAGGAAATAGCTGAAAATAAAACTTGTACAAAGAATAAAACTTACCCCCCCAGCGAACCCTCAAGGGACGGAGAGGTAAATACAGAAGGAGACAGAGCAGAGAAAAGCACGCCTCCTCAGAAATTAAAATTAAATTTTTTTATTTTATTTTATTTTTTTGTACAACTGGATCCAAATTGTTAATATAAATAAAACATGACAGGAAGAACTGAGAAAAGAGAGAAAATAACCAAAAAACCTGTCACACTGGGGAAGCACTGATTTCCCCAACTCGCATCTGCTGGAGTCAGAAAGATACTGAGCTCCAGCAGAGGGTGCGCTGCTATATGAGGTGCCACTCTCGAGCTCTGATCTGACTCCATCTGCTGGACGGGGGACATAACCCACCGTCTGGACTGATCCTGGTACGTACAGGGAATGTTCTTTTTCTAGGACTCCCGAATACAACATTAAGGCCACTTCAAATACTTCAAAACACAGCAGCTAGAATACTAACCGAAAAAAGGATGGTAAAGGAGGGTGTTCAGCTAGTGAAAGTGCACAGCATGTGATAAATAACATGAATTGGAGGTGGGCTGTCGCCAGGGCCCGCTGGACCTGGTGCGGTGGCAGACCGGATGCCCACACCCTTCCTTGGGGCAGTCACCTTGCTTGGTCACGGCAGGTGACCGGAGTGCTGTGATTTCCTCCCAGATAGTGAAAGGCCTTGCTTGGTTGCGGCGGGCCCAGAGCCAGTAGTGATGTGCTGCCTGTACAGTGACAACCCTCGGATAGTTTACCTATATTATGCCTTGGATATGAAGCTTGTAACACCATTTATTGTAATAAAGCTGTGGCAAATTCTACCCTACATCTGGTTTACCGAGTGTATTTTGTTGCAGCTGCCCAGGTTATGCAATACCTGGTATATGTACAATGTAGCAGTCTAAAGTTGTATTCTGAATATGGGATAGTTTTCAAAACCATTTATGCATATGGATGTTCTAAAATTGACCCAAGCTCAGTGCACCTAAAAGAATGCACTTAATCAGATTTTGCAACTAAATTTATGCGCATTGAAGAGAAGCATTCTTACGTGGTAGAGGTGGTGTTGAGTCAGCACTAACATACATACTTTTTGATTTCAAAAAGTATGCGCATAAGAGTACTGAGTGTACATTTCATATTCAGACAGTTGCCTCTATGCAGGCTATTTGTAAATTACCCCCTCACGTAAAACTATATATTTCAGTTTTGTCTTATCTTGAATAAAAAGTAAATGATTTAAAGAATCATATATGCACTTGAACTAGGTTTATTTACAAATACAGTAACATGCAACAATGAAGAGCTTGAAACAACATTTTCTAACAGGGCTATATTAGAATAGCAATACACATTTTCATTCACTTCCCCCCATACCCCCTCCAGTACATATGCTCCCTCGCCCATCTCCTTTGATAAAACAATGACAAGTAAACATTAGTATCTAGGGCAGGGGTCAGGAACCTTTTTGGCTGAGAGAGCCATGAACGTCACATATTTTAAAATGTAATTCCATGAGAGCCATACAATATGTTCAAAACTAAATACAAGTAAATGTGTGCATTTTATGTAAGATCACACTTTTAAAGTACAATAAGTCTCTGAAAATATTACACCAGGCCTTAAGACACCAATACATCTCCTATTAGGAAAACGGACCAAGTCAGGCTGCTATAGAGTCCTACACAGAAACTACACGCCAGCAGAAAACCTCACCTGAATCACGTGCTGACCCTCACCTAACATAGAATAAAGAGACCAAAACGCATAACTAGAAGCATGCAGAAAAAACTGAATTGGAAACTGCAACAAGCCAGAGTCTCTGTATGCAGTGTAACAAAGGAAAAAAGAAACATCACCCATCCTTATAAAACAAATCAAGAAATATAAAATCATCAGCAGTAAAACTGTACTAACAAAAAGAACATATTTCGAAACAGCTGATGAGTGGAATATCCAATAATTAACAACTCATATAAAACATTTCCAGATACCAACAAAATATTTCAAAATAGCAGACACAAAGACCCAGTAATGAAAAATAATAAGGATACAAAAAAATGTTTGCTCTGCATACCTGGGAACGTTTGATATCCAGGTGTCCTGAGATTGTTCTGAATTAGCAGGAGGAGGGGTGGTTTGCTTGGAACTTTCTCCTCTCTCAGTCACATACCAGCGCTCTCTCTCACACTGGCTCTCAATTACACACCTATACACACATGCTCTCAGTCACTCACATATACACATGCTTTTTCTCTTTCACTTATATAGGCTCTTAATTACACATTTACACACATGCTGTCTATCTTTTCACGCTTACACACACACACAGGTTTTCAATCACATAAATACATGCTGTCTTTTTCTCTCACACACAGACTCTCATTCACATGCTTACAAACATGTCCTCTCTTTCTCTCATTTACACACAGGCTCTCAATCACATACTCACATGCTCCATCACCTAAACCAGCTCTCAATCACACACAGACACACATGGTCTCTCTTACTTATACACACAGGCTCTTAATCATACATACACATGATTTCTCTCACACACAAAGGATCTCAATCATACACACATACTCTTTCACACAAACAGGTTTTCAATCACAAACTTACACATACAGGTTCCCAATCGTAAACTTACATTCATGCTCTCTCTCTCACAGGCAGGCTCTCAATCACAGACATACTCTCTTTCACATTTATAGGCTCTCAATCACAGACATACTCTCTTTCACATATACAGGCTCTCAATCATTCACATACATGCAATCTCTCACTCACACACACAGGATCTCAAACACACATGCTTGCTCGCTCATTCACTTCTCTCTCTCCCCCAACCCACCCCGGGAACTCGCGGCAGCAGCAGCCTCCTCCCAACGCTAACCTCCTTCATTTTCAGCCCTCGCAGAGGAGGAGTCCCATCGGCCGTGGTTGAAGCTCTTCTTTATTTTCCTCCGACCCGCGCTGCACAGTCTTCTTTTCGTCGGACAGACGCTAACCACACTAGCGTGGTCTCTTCTTCCCGCGCACGCACCCGATGCTCACCACTTCCTCTTCCGGCCGCGGGGGGGCGGGAAGAAGAGAGCATGCCGGTGCCGCCGACTCCAGCTATTCTGCCGCTTCCTCTTCCGGGCCGCGGGGGGGGGGGGCGGGAAGAAGAGAGCATGCCGGTGCCGCCGACTCCAGCTATTCTGCCGCGTTCCGCCCGGGCTGACAGCATTTTAAGCCCGGGCGGAGGAGGACTGGGGAGCAGCTGGGTCAGCGGGGGGCTGTAAAGTGTGGTGACACACTGATTTAGATTTGTCTGCGAGCCAGATGCAGCCATCAAAAGAGCCATATCTGGCTCGCGAGCCATGGGTTCCCGACCCCTGATCTAGGGCCAGGCCAGGGCACATTTGTTCCTTATGCACCCAGGTCAGGCCCAGCTTCTGAAATAGCGAATACATTTGAACTTTAAGACCAGATCCCAATCCCTTACCCCTCCCCAATGCCCCATACTATGTGTCAATAACCCCTCGCTATTTGGGCAATCCAGGTACTTATATGACCAGTATATCCATAAAGAATATCAGAAAAAGACTTGGAAATCAGATGTAATTAAGAACTTACAACTTACAGCGGCAGTGACGCCGGGAGCAGCTTGGAGAGTGGTAGAGAGCAAGGCCTACCTGCAGAGCAGACCATCGCGGAGTTGGGCTCGAGGGGCAGTGCTACCGACGTGCTGCGAGCACCCACCCCCCCAGAAGGAGGAGGTGAGGAGAGAAGTCGCCGGCGCCAAACCAACTGCGCCGTCCATAGCTCATCTACCATCCACCCACAACTTACAGCGGCAGCAATGATGGGAGAGCGGCGGAGAGCAAAGCCTACCTGGCTGAGAAGACCCTCACTGCATCGGGCTCCAAGGGCAGTGCTACTGACATGCTGAGCACCTCCTCTCCCCAGGAGGTAAGAAGGGAATTTGCTGATGCTGAATCGACTGTGCCAACCATAGCCAGCCCACCCACAACAACTCACAGTGGCAGTGATGCCAGGAGAGCGACGAAGCGCAAGGCCTACCTGGCAGAGCAGACCGTTGCGGCATTGGGCTCTGGGGGCAGTGGTACCAAAGCATTGCAAGAACCCTCCTCCCCCAGAAGGAGGTGGTGAGAAGGGAAGTCGCCAGCGCTGAACTGATTGCGCCGCCCTTAGCCCGCTCACTGTCCAGTGTCCACCCACCCACAACAACTTACAGCAGCAGCGACGTTGAGGGCACTTGTGCCAAGACGCGCACACACAAAGGAGAACTACAAATGAGCTTGCCCCTTTGTGCGCGCCCAGAGAACATTTTTTGACGAGCACTGGATCAACTACTACAATCATGGCCAAGAATTGCTACATTGAGCCCATACTTGGATGGGGTAGGAATGGAATGCTACAGAATGCCTCAAATAAGAAGAAAAGAAAGATAATAAACCTGGTCTACCCATTGGTTAGTAATAATGCTATCACTCTCTCTTCTTGTCTAATGTTAACACTGCTCCTATTAAATGTTCAATCTGTCCAAAAAAATTAATTGAATGACCTGATAGAGGACCTACAGCCCACTATTTTTTGCATCTCTGAAACCTGGCTGATTGACAAAGATACATTTCCCACCATAACTATGAAATATTTCATTTCCCTAGACCTAAACGAAAAGGTCAGGGACTCTTAATAATCTGAAAAAAAAAAAAAGAACTTAAGCTAGTACCTTGCAAAGTTGAGATTAACCCACCCTATGAAGTGGCTATTCTAAAATCTCATCAATTAAATATAGGTCTGGTCTATTGTCCAGCAGGTTTACTCCAAAAGGATTGCTCACCACATATTGATCCATTCACTAAAATATTTCCAGCACCAGAATCTACATTAATTGTAGGGGACTTTAACCTCCAGGTAGACAAAACACCAAGCACCTCAGCTTGTGGAATAATTTTAGAAGCAATGGAAGTCCTGGGATGGTCATAATTTGTCTCAAGAGCTACTCATAAAGCAGGCCACACTCTAGACCTAATATTTGCCAATACAAATACCTGTCTAATCAACACCTCACACATGATATTGCCCTGGACTGACCACCAACTAAAAAAAGCAGAAATAGCATTCACAAACCAAATCCACAACAACATAGATAATAAGATGTATTTTTATCTTTTTCCTGAAGGTAAAAGTAAAGTACTTGCAGAAGTAATAGAAAAAAAGATCCTTGAAATAAATCAAAACAATGACACACAGACATTTGATTCATGGGACAAGTTAATCAGTAACATAGCTGAAAACCTTAGCGCACTCCAGATGAAAACTATTAACAAACAAAAGAATAACTCCAAACACAAGAAGCCATGGTACAGTGATGAATAAAGAAGCACTAAACTGATCCTAAGGAAAACAATGGCGGAAATGCCAACTACTGAATCCCTAGGAAAATATAAATCCTTCCTTACAAAGTACCATACACTAACTAATAAAGTAAAAAAAGAATACTATGCTAAAAAAAATTATTTAATTTGAAACTATTTGAGAAACTACAACTTCACTAAGATCTCTTGCAATGAATATGCCACCGCACACATAGACAAAATCAACAAGTTGAAAAAACAATTCACTGCCAGTTTTTCAACAAAAACACCAGAAGATTCAAATGACATACTTAAATGGCCACTTTCAACAGAGTATCGAAACTAGAAATCAGTGAAATCATAAATAAAATTAAACAATGTACTAGTATAAAAAATCATAAATTATTTTAAAAATTAAATAAATTAAAAATTAAAATTTAATAAAATCAAAATTTAATAAATTAAAACATAAAAAATCATAAATTAAAATTCTTAAATAAAAAAATCAGTCAAATCATAAAATTTAAAAATTTACTCTTAAACCAATTATCACATCCTAACTATGATCTATTCCATATTCCACGACAAAGAAGGAAAGGTGGATGCCTACTAATAATCTGCAAAAAAGAAGTCAAATTAACACTTAAAAAAATCAAAATGTGCCCTCCATACAAAGTAGCTATCATAAAATCAAAACAAATTAATATCAGATTGGTATACTGCCCACCTGGCTTACTCAAAAAAGATTGCTCACCCATTATAAAACTCTTCACAAAAGAATTCCATACTCTACAAACAACAAAATCTTAGGAGACTTTAATCTACATGTAAACGTTTCACCAAGATCCCCTGCTCATGACTTGTTCCTTGATGCAGTGGAGGCCCTAGGATTGGCTCAACACATCTCTGAAGCCACATACAAAGCTGGCAACACATTTGATTTAATATTCACAAATCCTAATTACTACAATATAAGTACTGAAACACAAGACTATTACAAGGTCTCACCACCATCTCCATCAAAGCTGATCTAATTTATAAAAAAACAAATAACGAAAAACTCTGAGATGAAAAACACCATAACATTCAGAAAGAAAATAAAAATAGATATACTAACTAAAGCATTAGAGATCAAAATCAATGATTTAAAACTAAACAACTGCTGCGATACATTTAATTCATAGGAAAATATAATCAAAGATGAACATAGCCCTAATACAAACAAAAACAAAGAAAATCAGAGAAAATTGAATCCCTGGTGTAATGAAAAACTGAAAGAGTCCAAAAAAATTATTAAGAAAACTAGAAAAAAAGATGGCAAAATAATCATACTGATGAATCCCTATAGGATACAAATCTCACCTATCCCATTACAGAACACTAATGAACTGATTTTTTTGAAAATAATTATATAGTTATCTTGTAAATATTATATATAGTCCTGCATGTTTCCCCTTGTTCTAGGCATTATGGGGTAGATCTTTAAAAAATAAGCGATCGCGTACTTTTGTTCGCGCACCAGGCGTGAACAAAAGTACGCTGGATTTTATAAGATACGTGTGTAGCCGCGCGTATCTTATAAAATCCGGGGTCAGCGCGCACAAGGGAGTGCACATTTGTGCAACCTGCGCCCGCCGAGCCCAGCGCGCGCTGCCTGTTCCCTCTGAGGCCGCTCCGATTTCGGAGCGGCCTCGGAGGGAACTTTCCTTCGCCCTCCCCCCACCTTCCCCTCCCTTCCCCTACCTAACCCACCCCCCCGGCCCTATCTAACCCCCTCCCTACCTTTGCGCGCACCGCCCTCCGGTCCCGCGTAGTTTCGGGAACGCCCCCGGACACGCCCCTTTTCGAAAGCCCCGGGACTTACGCGCATCCCGGGGCTTTATGCGCGCCGGCGGCCTATGGAAAATAGGCGCGCCGGCCTTTTAAAATCCGCCCCTATATGTTTTACATGTTTTATATGTTTTTCATTTACCATGTTCTCTGTCAAGCGCCTCACAAGCGTATTTTGCGTTTAATGTACACCGATGTGATATCACCAATGAACGTCGGTATATAAAACCGTTAAATAAATAAATAAATAAAAGAATATTATGCAAAACAGATACATTGAATAATTTTCGACTCAAAACTTAATTAAAGACCCTTCTTCACATCATACAACATACATACATTTTACAAAAACTTCATGTAATGATTAGCCAACAGCACTAACAAAAAAATCAAGATGCGGAAACAAGAAATCACTTATTCCTACCCTCTAATAGCCACAGAAGATTTATCTGCACAAGATAAATGGTCATCATTTGACAGAGTATCGAAATTGGAGATATGCAAAATTATAGCTAAACTAAAACCTGCTACACATCGCTTTGACCTGGTATCAGCCACCCTTCTAAAACAAGCAAACCAGACAATAACTCCTACAATCACAACGCTGGTCAACCTCGCCCTTGAGGAAAGTTATATGCCCTAAGGCTTAAAACAGGCAGTTCTAAAACCAATGTTAAAAAATAAATGGAAGACCTAATCGGGGGCGGATTGAGGGAAAATAGTGGCCCGGGGGATTTTTCTCCATACTGGCCCATGGGTACCCAATTACATATACAATATAATTTACATATATATGTACACACCCCTATATTTCGGCATGGTCCTCCCGTATCAACACTGTACTATTTGCCAAAACTCAAAGAATAACAACCTCACCTATGAAAAAGAATACCACAAATATTACACCAGAATCGAAAATATCAATAAACCTCCAATCAGGAAAACAGAACAGGCCAATCTACTACAGAGAAACCACATGCTAAAAGAATGCTTCATCTCAGTTTTTGCAGGCAGAACACAAACTCTCACCAAATACAGAATAAAGCCACATAAAGTATAAATAGAAATGTGCAGACAAAAACTAAACTGTAAAACTATCATGCCAGACTCTATACAGTGCAACAATGGAAAAACAAAAATGTCACCATTCCTCATGAAACAATCAATAAAATCTAGATATATAAATCATGAATCATAATTATAAAATCATACTATTAAAATAATTTCAAAACAGCTGATGAATAGAATATCCAATAATTAAAGACTCAAGCAAATTTTGAAACCTTTACCAAACACCAATAAAATATTTCAAACAGCAGACACATCACATACTACCCAATAATTAAAATGGTAGTCAATCAAGAAAAATGAACTTAAAAAGCTACCTTTACTTACCCTCTCCAGCGGTTCTCCTACCCCTTTCCCTTGCAGGCCACACCAGAAGCAGAAGTAGCTGCTGAAGCTGTCCTCACGGTCCTCTTCCTTAGGGACCACAACCAATCTCTTCTCTTTCTCTCTCACACACACACACACACACACACACACACACACACACACACACACACACCCTCAAGACCAGTTTCTGTCTCTCACACACCAATCATCTCCCCAACCAGTCTCTCTCTCTCACACACACACACACATACCAGTCATCTCCCTGATCAGTCTCACACATACACACGTCATCTCTCTGGCCAGTCTCTCTCAATCACACAATGCTCTCGCTCCCTCTTACACACCGGATTTCAATCACACACATGCTCTCTCTATTTCACTTACACACAAGCTCTCAATCACACACATGTTCTATCTCACTTACAAACAGACTGAATCACACACATGCCCTCTCTCACAGCCACAAGTCAGTCAAAAACATGCTCCATCTCTCTTGCACACACACATTGACACACAGAAGCACTCTTCTCCCTGTCTCACATACACATTACACTCTCACAGAAGCACCTTGCTTTCAGACTTGCAGCATTTTTCACTTTTTCAAAAAGTGAAAGTGATGATCCCAACCATTAAATAAAAAACCCACATTCCTTTCAGAAGGCGAAATGACACCCTTCCTTCAGGTTCTGTTCTCCCAAGGGACAGCCACCCACACCATACAGCTTCTCTTGTTTTCTGCTTTCAGGCAATAAAGCAAGTGTCTTTCTTCAAACTATCAGTCATATGATTATTCATATGGGAGATATGGAACCGAAAGACATCCTTAGTCAATTTCCCTTTTAAATAGGAAGATTCCAGTCTTAGTCATTTAAAAATATACATTTTCTAAAGGTTTAAAAAAATAGCAAAACCATTTCAGATTGGAACTATTCTAGTCTTCATGCTTAAATTATGCTTAAAAATAAAACCCAAACCCCACCTGGCATCAGTATCTTAAATTTGTGATTTTGCTGAGATGAACATTTTAAATAGTTTAATTTTTTTTTGCTTTAGTATTTGTCTCTACCCACTTTGCTAAATTTTATTTTCCAGAAGAGGGATGCTTAAAATTCAGTAATTTCATCTTTCATCTAACTTTTCAAAAGTTGCGCTACCAGCACAAAAGTTGAGGTATATGTATTATCACATTTCATTTTTTTTTTAAACTGGCAGATTCCTTTCTCACATACATAACACATACACACACACACACACACACAACACAGAAGCACCATTCCTTTCTCACATTTACACATACACACACACACACACACTCAGAAGCATCATTCCTTTCTCACATTTACACAGAAGCACCCTTCCGATCTAAGGCCCCCAGCTGAACAGCTGGTCTCCGGCAGCGGTTAGCAGCACCGGTGTTCACTTCTTCGGCCCCCGCCGGCCTCGGTTTTAATTTCTTCGGCCCCCACTGGAGACCAAGCGGGGGCAGGCTGGGCGGCACGCATCTTCTTTTCTTCGGCCTCCGCTGGCCTCAATTTTAATATCTTCGGCCCCCACCAGCCTCGATTTTAATTTCTTCGGCCCCCACCGGAGACCAACCTTAACCTGAACAAAAACAATCTGCTAGAAAAGCAGAATTGCTTACCTGTAACAGGTGCTCTCCCTGGATAGCAGGTGCCTTCATCGGATGGAGCCCTATCACGGAACACTTTTGTCAAAGTTTCTAGAACTTTGACTGGCACACTGAGCATGCCCAGCATGCCACTAACCCTGCATCCAGAATGGGTCCCCCTTCAGTCTCGTTTGTAGCAAAAGTACGAGCGAAAAATAAAATTATAAAACGTAAGTGAACCCAATTCTGCGGGGTGGCGGGCGGAT
This sequence comes from Rhinatrema bivittatum, assembly GCF_901001135.1. Classification (NCBI taxonomy): domain Eukaryota; kingdom Metazoa; phylum Chordata; class Amphibia; order Gymnophiona; family Rhinatrematidae; genus Rhinatrema; species Rhinatrema bivittatum. Next base: position 369,738,732 of record NC_042619.1, read on the forward strand.
TTCGTGAGGACTACCATCCTGCTGTCCTGGGAGAACACTTGTTACAGGTAAGGAACTCTGCTTTCTCCAAGGACAAGCAGGATGGTAGTCCTCACATGTGGGTGGAATGCGAGCTACAGGATGCCCGAATAGAATAAACCAAAAATACCCAGCAACATGCAACAGGCACAACAACTGGGGTGGTTTTGGGTAGGAGGGCAGCCTGAGTTTCTTAGTGGGCCGCGGGAAGGAAGTTGGGTTATTAAACTGGAAATAAATTACGTAGGACAGACTGGCCAAAGATGGAATCTTGGCAGCCAGCCTTGTCGAGACAATAATGAGCTGCAAATGTATGAAGAGAGCTCCATGTGGCAGCTCTGCAGATGCCAGTAAAAGGTACAGAACGGAGGTACGCTACTGACGTTGCCATAGCTCTTACTGAATGCGCTTTTACGCGTCCCTATAGCGGAAGGTCTACTTGGTGGTGCAGAAGGAAATGTAGTCCACCCACTGGAATTCCCAATTTGGTTTTATCGAAGGAGACAAACAATTGGGTGGACTTCCTATGGGCTGCAGTGCGGTCCAGATAAAAGGCGAGGGCATGTTTACAGTCCAAGGAATGCAGAGCCCGCTCACCTGGTTGTGAGTGAGGCCTTGGAAAAAAGGTAGGAAGTATTATGGACTGATTTAAGTGAAAATCAGAAGCTACCTTTGGCAAGAATTTAGAGTGAATGAGAAGTATCACACGATCATGAAGAAATGTGGTGTACGGTGGGGTATGTTACCATTGCCTGTAGCTCACTGACTCTGCGGGCTGATGTTATAGCAACTAGAAAGATCACTGTCCAAGTGAGATGTCGACGCTCGCAGGAGTGCAGGGGCTGAAACGGAGGTCGCATGAGCCTTGCTAGCACAAAATTGAGGTCCCATGCTGGAACAGGTGGACGCATTGGAGGCTTTAGCTGGAGTAGGCCTCTCATAAAGCTCCCTACCAGAGGATGCGCCGAGATCAGGGCATCTCCTATATCTTTATGGTAGGTGGCTATGGCGATGATATGTACTCGGATGGAGGAAGTCTGCAGACCAGACCCGGAAAGGTGCCAAAGATAGTCCAGGAACCTTGTTGTGGGGCAGGAAAAGAGATCTATTTCTTTTCTGGTGCACCACAAGGAGAATCTTCCATTTGGAACGATAAGGAACCATTTTGGAACCAGGCGACAACCATTGCCTTTTCAGAAGTGTTACCTGTTCATGGAAAGGGGAAGGAGAGGCTAAGCCATATTAATAACTTCAATGCATGGTTCAAATCCTGGTGTAAGGAACAACGTTTTGTATGTATTGGGGGCTGGGGCCGTGTATGGAACAGTAAAAAGCTCTTGGTCAAAGATGGCTTACATCTGTCTGTGGCAGGAAAAAGGATCCTAAGAGATAAATTCAAATCCTATGTCATAAGGCATTTAAACTAGATGCCGGGGGTGGCAGAAAGAAATTAGAATGTCACCCCCCAAATACTAATGCAATGGAAAAGGGTCAAGTGGATAACATAACAACTAAATACCATATTGTTCGCTCCATAAGATGCACCTGACCATAAGACGAACCTAGGATTCAGAGCGGGGAAAAAAAAATGGTGTGCTGAACAGGCTCTGTTCCCGGGCGTCTGTGCGTATTATGGAGCAAATTAGGGGAGGGTAAAAAATATTTTTTTGTCCCAATTTCATTTTTGGGTCTGGGGAGGGCCATTTCTGCCCACTCCCCAGACTAGAAAACTTTTATCATTCTCTTTGTTGGAAAAGAAAAAAACAAAAACCCCCCAATTCTAACCCTTTAAATTTAATTTAAAGGGTTGGGATAGGAGCAATGGGAGGGCTGACCATTGCTCCTACCATGTGATAGGGGCCGACCAATGGCATCGGTAGCCCCTGTGACATAGTAAAGGTAAAGGCTATCGACGCCATTTTCAATACTGGAAGCTGATGGCCCAAGTGCAGGAGATCGCTCCCGGATCCCCGCTGGACCACCAGGGACTTTTGGCAAGTCTTGGGGGGGTCAGGAGGGTGAGGGGTTGTAGTTAGTTTTTTTTTTATATATATATATTTGCTCCATAAGATGCACAGACATTTTCCCCCACTTTTGGGGAAAAAAAAGTACGTCTTATGGAGCAAAAAATACGGTAAGTCACAAAAGGAGACCAAGAAAAGCAATAACCTGAACGAGAAAAGCTGGAAAGCTATGAGCACAAATGCTTGTAGTTTGGGCAATAAAATCCCAGATCTGCAAGCCCTAATGGTGGAGGCGGGCTTGGACGTTGTTGGTGTCATGAAGACGTGGTTCACGTAATCTCATGATTGGGATGCGGCAATACCGGGCTATAACTTGTAAAGGAAGGACAGAGAGGACAGGAAAGGAGGAGGAGTGAATCTTTATGTCAGAAACAATATCCAAGCATTTGAGCTGCAAGGAAGATGGGGCAAAGAAGAAGCATTATGGGCTGACCTAAAAAAAGATGATGGGGCATCCATTTTTATTGGAGTGGTTTACAGGCCTCCAAATCAAATGGAAGAGCTTGACAGAGATCTGGTTGAAGACATCCAAAAGATGGGAAAGAAGGGAGAAGTGGTGATTGTTGGAGATTTTAATCTGCCGGATGTAGACTGGAGAATCCCTTCTGCAGAATCGAACAGTAGTAGAGAGATAATGGATGCCCTGCAAGGGTCTCTGTTCAAACAATTGGTAATGGAACCTACGAGGGAGGGAGCTATACTATGTGAATCGGAACTGATATCGGATCCGATATCAGTTCCGATTCACATCTCTAATATTTAGTGCTCACTGATGGAGATAATGTCTCTAATTTCCAGGTGGGTGCCCACCTCAGCACCAGTGATCAAACGGTATGGTTTAATATCACAAATTGTATATGGAGAGGAAGCACGAAGACCCGAGTTTTGCAGTTCAAAAACACAGACTTTGATGAAATGGGAAAGTACCTGGAGGAAGAACTAGAAAGCTGGGAGAACATGAGAGATGTGGAACAATAGTGGGCCAAACTAAAAGGAGCAATAACCAAGGCAACTAATCTATATGTTAGAAAAGTAAAGAAAAGCTAGAGAAAAATGAAACCTATCTGGTTCTCAAAGGAGGTGGCTGACAAAATAAAAGCTAAAAGAACAGCGTTCAAGAAATATAAAGGATCCCAAAGGGAGGAGCACAAGGAAGAATATCTGGTGGAACTGAGGGAGACAAAGAAAGTAATCAAGACGGCAAAAAGTCAAGCGGAAGAAAAGATTGCCAAAGAGGTAAAGTGAGGTGGCGAAACATTTTTCAGATACATCAGAGAAAGGAGAAAAATTCAAAGTGGTTTAGTGAAATTGAAAGGTGAAAAGGATCAATGTGTGGAGAGAGACGAAGAAATGGCAGAAATATTAAACGAATACTTCAGTTCGGTGTTCACTAAAGAGGACCCTGGAGAAGGACTGTTGCTAGTTAACAAGAAACTGGAGGGGAGTGGAGTAGATGTAACTCCGTTTACAGAAGAGAATGTATGGGAAGAAGTGGGAAGTGCTAAAGCCAGAAGAATGCTGGGCTCCATAGAGAGAGGTATATCGAGTAGGAAAAGGGAATTAATTGTCCCCTAGTAGAAGGCTTTCGTGAAGCTATGAGGACCTGGGACATACTGTCAGAGAGATTAAGGGATTGTAGTATTAACCTTTCAACATCCAAGCTGTCAGAGACAGGGAGTGAAGGTTCAGATGACGCAACTGCCTGTGGTTCTGCGTTATCAGAGTTGGATCTATGCCCAGGCGAATTGGTTGCTGGACTGACAGGTCGCGTAGGATGGGAAACCAAGCCTGACACGGCCAGTGAGGGGCTATTAGAATCATTGTGCCCCCGTCCTGCCGTAACTTCATGAGAGTCTTGTTGATGAGTGGAAGTGGAGGGTAGGCATATAGAAGACCCATTGTCCACGAGTGGGCGAAGGCATCTCGTGGCTGCGGTGTAGAGGGCAGAAACTGTCCACTTTGCGGTTGTGAATTAAAGCAAAGAGATGTATGTGCAGGTGGTCCCACTGGTGAAATAACTGGTTTGCTACAGTGGGATCTAGGGACCATTCATCGGGATGAAAGGTCTGGCTGAGGTTGTCCACCATCACATTGTCCATGCCTGCCAGGTAGGTCACTCTCAGTACCAAGGAATGGGAGACAGCCCAGGCCCACATCTGCGCCGCCTCTTGGCACAGCAGGTATGAGCCTGTGCCCCATTATTTGTTGAGGTACCAGATTGCTACCTGGTTGTCTGTTTGAATTAGGATTACCTTGTTGGAGAGGCAATCCCGAAAAACGAAGAGGGCATATCAAATTGCCCGGAGCTCCAGAAAATTTATCTGGTGCTTTGCTTCCTGTGTGGTCCAGGTTCCCTGGGTTTGGAGGTTGTTGACATGGGCTCTCCAACCCAGGTTGGATGCATCTGTTGTCAGAGTAATTTGAGGTTGCAGAGGTTGGAAGGGTAGTCCTATCTGAAGATTGGACTCCTGTATCCACCAAGCAAGTGAGAGACGAAGCTGGCTGGTGACGTGGACAATGGGGGACGTGTCGATTTAGTTGGGACCACTTGGACTTTAAAGTCCATTGTGTTACTGTCATGGCTAGTCGAGCCATTGGGGTTACATGAACCGTAATTGCCATGTGGTCTAGTAAGGTTAGTAGATGACGAGTTGTAGTGGTTCGGCGAGTCTGCACTGCTTTGCCAAGTTTGATGTTGTGCATGCTCAGTCCTTTGGGAGAAACACTTTGGCCTGGACAGCATTTAGATCTGCTCCAATGAACGAGAGGGTGCATTATGCAGTCAGATGTCACTTGGGATAGTTTATTAGAAACCCCAAGGATTGCAGTAGGTTGATGGTGAAATGGAGGGAGTGGAGCACTACCTCTTGGGATGGACCTCTGAGGAGCCAATCGTCTAGATACGGATAGATGTGGATGTTGCATTGTCGCAAGTGAGCTGCGACTACTGCCAGGCATTTGGTAAATACCCGAGGTGCTGATGCAAGGCCGAATGGCAGCACTCAGTATTGGAAACGATTGTGGCCGACTATAAATCTGAGGTATTTTCAATGAGGAGGGTATATGGCAATATGGGCATAAGCCTCCTGAAGATTTAGAGAGCAGAGCCAATCTCCCCATTGCAGGAGAGGAAGCATGGTGCCCAGGGTTACCATTCTGAACTTTTCTTTGCAGAGATGTTTGTTTATGGCACGTAGGTCCAGAATAATACGAATGCCGCCTGACTTTTTTGGAATTAGAAAATACCGAGAGTAGAACCCTTGACCCCACTGCAGTCAAGGTACAGGTTCCACAGCATTGGACTACAGAAGGGTTGAGAGCTCTGTCTCGAGAAGTGGAGAGTGGTTGATTAGACTCCATGCCGGACATGGTGAAGTGTGCGGTGGTAGCATGAGGAAGTTCAAATGGTAACCCTGGGAGACCACAGAAAGGACCCATTAGTCTGTTGTAATTGTGTGCCATAATGCTGGCAAAATGGCATAAGCGGCCTCTCACAGGAATGGGTGTGGTAGGCGGGGGTTGATTTCTGCCCTCTAGAAAGAAGTCAAAACCCCAATGCTGGACCAGTCTGCGGGGCTGGTTGAGCTTTTGGGGCTCTGTATTGTCTAGGCTGACATTTTTGAGAGGGTCTAGGCTGTCGAGTATCGGATGGAGGCGGGTAATACCTACGCGGCTTGTAGGATAGCCTCCTAGGATCCTGCCAAAAAGACCTCTTGGTGGTAGATGGGAAGTCCGAGGGGAAAGTGGACAGCTGACGCAAGGTATCATGGTGATCTTTCAGTTGCGCCACTGTTTCCTGAATTTTGTCACCAAATTATCCCCTGCACATGGGAGGTCTGCCAACCTTTCTTGGACTTCCTGGCGTAGGTCAGAAGACTTGAGCCATGCCCAGCGACTGGTGCTTATTCCTGCTGCTGATACTCTTGAGGCAGTTTCAAAGATGCCATATGCTGCACTAACTTCATGCTTTCTAGCATCAAGATCCTATTGGAGGATTGTGGTGAGCCCTTCTTGATATTCTTCCGGTAGGGTCTCAGAGAATTCTTGGACTTTCTTCCAAAGATTTCTTGAGTACTGAGTCATGTATACCTGGTAGGCTGCTATTCGTGCCATTAGCATAGAACCATGGAACACCCTTTGTCCGAAGGCATCCAAGGATTTCTGTTCTTTACCTGGAGGGGCAGAAGAGTGAGGCTGTGATCTCTTGGCTTTCTTCTGGGCAGACTCAACAACTACAGATTGATGGGGCAGTTGGCTTTTGAGAAAGCCCAGAGCTGATTGAACCTGATCGGTGGCATCAGTTTTTCTGTTCATTGGTGCAACTGCGCTAGGGTGCTCCCAGGTGCGTTGTAACAGGTCAAGAAGCACTTCATGTACTGGAACTGCCATCACTTCTTTAGGGGCATCCACAAATTGCAATACTTCAAGAATCTTGTGCCTGGTATCCTCCACAGTTTGTAGTTTAAAAAGGATGGTTTCAGACAACTCTTTAATGAAGTTGGCAAATGTGAGGTCTTCAGGAGGGGAGCGGTGGCATTCTTCTGGGTGTGAAGGCTCTGACAGGAGTTCATCAGAGTCTTGAGTGTCAGAGGAATCATCACCCCAGGGATCATATGGTGTATCCCCAGCACCTTGTGGGACTTCAGATGGAGGTACAGCTCCAAATCCAGCCGGATCTGGAGGTGGAACTGATGGGAAGGATGGAGGTACCAACACAGGTACAGAGGATGGCGATGGCATTGATGGAATCAACGCTTTTGGTGGATGTCGGGGTGGCAAAAAGACCTGATCGTCCTGGAATCGGCTTCGGCATTGGTAAAATTTGTTCCTCATTCGAGGACACCGGAATGGGGATCGGTGTCTGTGGTCTTGGATGTGCAGATGGCATGGAAGGAACGGGCAGCAATGGTAATGCACCGATCAGTGTATCCAGGCGCTCGAGGAGTGGAGCCAGCATAGTAGGCTGCGGTGTCGACATGGGAGCCAGTGCCAGTGGAGATTAGAATCCCCGAAGTGCCTGGAGTACTGCCTCTTGGACCATCTGGTCCAATTCTTCCCATAAGGCTGGTGTTGGCAACACAGCAACTGGGGTTGGAGGCTCAGAAGGCATTGCCGGAGGGTCCACCTGTATCAGTGGAGTCTCGGCTCCCTACACCGGTGCCGGTGGGGAACGCCTTGGTGTCCCGGGTCCAGAGGGGGATGGGGGTACCTTCTCCCCAGGACTTCTTGACCGTTGGTTCTGTCGATAGCTTGTCGGTACCGGCATCAGAAGGTGGCTCACGTCGATGGCGGTGACGGTTCTTTTCCTGATGCTCGGTCCAGTCCTTCTCCAGCACCGAGGAGGAAGATGTCGATGCCTTCGAACATGAAGAAGCCGGTGAAGGACGGTCACCGGTGCCTCAATGGCGCTGAGACATCGATGCTGACGGAGTCAATGAAGATGAACGCTTTTGACCCAATGTACAACTATTGTAAAATGCTGCAAGAGTATTAACAGGAACTACAAAATATGATCACATTATACCAGCACTGATATCACTGCATTGGCTACCAGTACAATCAAGAATTTATTATAAAGTATTAATCATAATATTCAACATCATTCACAACAACACCACCGGATTATTAGGAGTGACACTACAACTTTACAATCCTCAATGAGCGCTAAGATCGCAAAATAAAGGACTATTCTCACATTATGGTTTACACATCTGACGCAAATAAAAGATCAAGCATTTTCCATAGCAGGTCCAAAGCTCTGAAACTCTCTGCCCGAAGCACTGCATATTTTACCACACAGAAAGAAATTAAAAAATGAATTAAAAACTTGGCTGTTCAGGAAATCATATAATTTAGCCTAGACATTAGAATATACAGAACCACAAAAGAAGGACAAAAGTATTAATCGAACTTTGAAGTACAAATCACACAACAGAATGAAAGATCCTCAAAATAACACACTGATGAAGATGTGAATACCATAACTTCACATTTTCATTATCCAAACTCCCTGCCTTTTGTAACAGACCAATGTGATTATATACTAGAAAACTGGATTTGATAGATTTGATTGTTAGATAAATGCCAACCTTTGTATACCACCTCTATAGCTTAACCACATTTCTCTATGAATTGTGATATAATTATGAATGTCGTTTTGTAAACTGTTGTGATCTGTAATTGGAACAAGGGTATATAAAGTGTCTAAATAAATAAGGAGCGGATTTTCAAAGGCCTGCGGGCGCCGGCGCACCTATTTTGCATAGGCCGCCGGCGCGAGTAAAGCCTCGGGACGCGCGTAAGTCCCGGGGCTTTCGAAAAGGGGAGGGAGGTGGCGTGTCCGGGAGCGTTCCCGAAATGATGCGGCGTTTCGGGGGCGGAGCCAAGGGGCGTGGCGCCGGCCCGGGGCTGCCGGCGACGTGCGCAAATTTACGCCTGCTGAAAGCAGGCGTAACTTTGCCGACAAAGGTAAGGGGGGGGGTTAGGTAGGGGAAGGGAGGGGAAGGTGGGGGAAGGGCGAAGAAAAGTTCCCTCCGAGGCCGCTCCGAAATCGGAGCGGCCTCGGAGGGAACAGACAGGCCGCGCTGGGCTTGGTGCGCGCAGGTTGCACAAATGTGCACCCCCTTGCATGCGCCGACCCCGGATTTTATAAGATACGCGCGACTACGCGCGTATCTTATAAAATCCAGCGTACTTTTTAAAAATCTGTCCCTAAATGTGCTCCGAGGAAAGCTGATTAAGGTAAGGTTCCCAAACTGCAAGAAAGTCTTGCCTGCAGTAAAATAAATATCATGATATGCAGAACATTCCACCAATGCCAAAAAGAAGGAGGATCCTCAGAACTCTAACCCATCAAAATAACTTTCCCACTAACAAGGCCTTCCTAAGGAGTGTAAAAGCTCCCTTATGAAGACCTGGTACCTCAGTCATATCATCAAATAGTATGGCCTCTAATGACAGCTGGAGCATGTGTCTCAAAAGGTTACCCACAAAGCCCAAAACCCATTGCCAAAAGGATTGGAGGAGAGTATAAAACTAGAAAGAAGGAGCCAACGTGCCCCTAGATACGTCACATTTAATACACTTGTCCAAAATTGCTATTATAGCTCTGAAAGCCCAATACTGTGAAAAAAAGCCCTATATAGCAATCTGAATTGAACCTCTGTTAAAATATTCTGGGGTTTCTGTTAAAAGAAGAGTTATATTTCAAGATGTAAAATATATATTCAGTCAACTAGAAAAACTGCGTTCTTATTTGAACTCACATTCTTAGATTCTCCATTGAATTATCAGCTGGTAGAAATTAGTTAGTCAGGGAAAGACACAAATTGAGTAAATATTGTATTGCAAGTATATAATTGCTCTTAGTTTCTTTTCTCCAAAATCCCAATTATCTTATGCTGTAATTCTTAGATAAAATACATTGAATGTTAATACAAATTCATGGATGATATAATTACTGTTTGAATATTCTGTATATCGTCTGTGTATTGTATCTTAAGATATGTAAAATTTAATAAAAATAAAATTAAAAAAAAAAAAAGAAGTGTCCCCCAGAAAGTTTTACCTAAGTTCTTTCACATCACTATATCAGTGTCCTTTGCTCATTTCCACTGTAAGTCATCATAAGAAATCATTGAAGCCTCCATATTTATGAATTTCCATAGCCTAGAGACAGTACAGCATGCTGCTCTGTCTACTCAAAAAAATATCTCCATGCGAACCTGGAGGGTTATATCCAACTCGTTCTTATGGAGGGACTGCACACAATGTTGGACTTGGAAATATGAGATCAATTCCGCATCCTTCAATCCATACTGACCCTGCACTTCTTAGAACGCAAGTCTGTCTCCACTTCCCCCAAAAGATACCCTATCTGTAATAAACCTTTATCCTCCCAGGTCTGAAAATGTCTTGATTGTAGGCCTAGAGAAAAGTCTAGGTCCCGACTCAGAGACAAATATGGTAATACTCTTTAATCAAACTTAAGAAGCTTTGCCAGAAATTTCCAAGTCCACTGAAGCAGGGATACCAATATGTCAAAGAAGATGGCTAAATAAAATGCTTCAGAATATACAACAAAACCTAGATGGACAGACTGCAAACACACCTTCTTAAACGACCAATGTACATAAACAGAGGAATAGCAAATGTTGCTTACCTGATGTAACAGGTGTTCTCACAGGACAGCAGGATGTTAGTCCTCACAAATGGGTGACATCGAGGATGGAGCCCAACCATGGAAAACTTCTGTCAAAGTTTCTGGAATTTTGACTGGCCCCTACTGGGCATGCCCAGCACGGCACTAACCCTGCAGCCAGCAGGGGTCCCCCTTCAGTCTTGTTTCAAAGCTACAGGCAGTGCCTAAAAATAAAATAATAAAAACAAACCCAACACCGCGGGGCGGCGGGCGGGTTTCGTGAGGACTAACATCCTGCTGTCCTGTGAGAACACCTGTTACATCAGGTAAGCAACATTTGCTTTCTCACAGGACAAGCAGGATGGTTGTCCTCACAAATGCGTGAGTACCGAGCTGAGGATGTCCGAACATGCACCAAAAGTACCCAACGGCGTGCAACAGGCACAACAACTGGGGAGGAATTTGGTAGAGGACATCCGCACCCCACCGGGTAGGTGGAAGGGTGTTGGTACGTCATGTTGGAAAAAGGTTACGCAAGACAGATTGGCCGAAGATGGAATCCTGTCTTCCAGCTTTGTCCAAACAGTAGTGGGCTGCAAATGTATGGAGAGAACTCCAGGTAGAAGCCCTGCAGATGTCAGGAAGCGGCACCGATCGAAGGTGTGCTACTGAAGTCGCCATGGCCCTCACAGAGTGTGCTTTAACACGGTCTTGAAAGGGAATGCCAGCTTGCTGATAGCAGAAAGAGATGCAGTCCGCCAACCAGGAGGAAAGAGCCTGCTTACCCACAGGCTGCCCTAACTTGTTAGGATGGAAAGAGACGAATAATTGAGTGCTCTTTCTGTGGGTAACTGTACGGTCTAGCTAGAAAGCTAGAACACGTTTACAGTCGAGGGTATGCAGAGTCTGTTCCCCAAAGTTGGAGTGCGGCCTGGGAAAGCAAATAGGTAGTATGATGGATTGATTAATATGAAACTCCGAAACTACCTTAGGTAAGAATTTAGGGTGAGTGCGGAGTACTGCCCGATCCTGCAGGAGTTTAGTGTAAGGCGGATAGGTAACTAGAGCCTGTAACTCACTAACCCTGCGAGCTGAAGTGATAGCCAGAAGAAATATCACTTTCCATGTGAGATATTTAAGGTCACAGGAGTGAAGAGGTTCGAAGGGTGGTTTCATGAGGCGACCAAGAACCAGATTAAGGTCCCAAGATGGGGCCGGAGGACGTAAAGGTGGCTTCAAATGAAGCAAGCCTTTAAGAAAGCGTGTTACAAGGGGTTGTACTGAAATAGGGACACCCCCGATACCTTTATGGAAGGCGGCTACCGCACTGACATGCATTCTAATGGAAGAGGTCTTTAGACCTGATTCCGACAGATGCCAAAGATAGTCCAAACATTTAGGAATTGGACAGGAAAGGGGATCAAGGGACTGAGAAGTGCACCATGATGTGTACCTTTTCCATTTATAGGAATAAGATTTTCTTGTGGAAGGCTTTCGTGAAGCGATGAGGACACGAGAAACTGAATCCGATAAGTTAAGTGGTTGAAGGACTAACCTTTCAACATCCATGCCGTCAGGGACAATGCTTGGAGATTGGGATGGAGGAGGCATCCGTCGTTTTGAGTGATCAGATGCGGGTCCGTTCCCAGGGGAATGTGTCTGCGGATGGAGAGATCCTGGAGTATGGGAAACCACACTTGGCGTGGCCAGTGCGGTGCTATCAGGATCATGGTTCCCTTGTCCTGATGTAGCTTCACAAGAGTCTTCGACAAAAGAGGAAGTGCAGGGAATGCATAAAGCAGACCGGTTGTCCACGGGAGGGAGAATGCATCCCTGGGCCGAGAGTGCTGAGACCGAATGAGAGAGCAGTAATTGGCCACTTTGTGGTTCTGTGGGGACGCAAAGAGGTCTATGTGGGGATAACCCCATTTCAAGGGATTGAGTGACCACTCGTGTGGTTGGAAGACACGGCTCAGCCGATCTGCCAAAACATTGTCGACTCCCGGCAAGTAGGTGGCCCTGAGGTACATGGAACGGGAGAGGGCTTCTGCCCAAATCTGTGCAGCTTCCTGACAGAGAAGGAAGGAGCCTGTGCCTCCCTGCTTGTTGATGTACCACATGGCCACCTGGTTGTCCGTCTGGATCAAGATTATATGATTTGATAGGCAATCTTGAAAAGCCCTGAGAGCATATCGGATTGCTTGAAGCTCCAGGAAATTTATCTGGTGTTTGGCTTCCTCTAGAGACCAGAATCCTTGAGTTTGTAGACCGTTTACATGGGCTCCCCAGCCGAGGTTGGAAGCGTCGGTGGTGAGAATTATTTGAGGGTCTGGTGGGTGAAAGGGCAAGCCCTGTAGGAGCTTGGACTGATTTTTCCACCAGGCAAGAGACAGACGGAGTGCATCGGTGATGCGAACAATGGTCGACAGAGGCTGAATGGCTTGGATCCATTGTGAGACTCTCATGGCCAAACGGGCCATTGGAGTCACATAAACTGAGGAAGCCATGTGTCCCAGCAGAATGAGAAATTGGCGAGCTGTTGCTGTGGGTTGAGACTGCAACTGGCAAGCTAGGGACACAAGGGTTTGAACACGTTGATGAGGAAGGAAGGCTTTTGCTTGTAAAGTGTCCAAGTCTGCTCCAATGAAGGATAAGGTTTGAGATGGGAGTAAGTAGGATTTCTCGTAGTTGACAAGAAATCCTAGAGAAATTAGAGTTTGGATTGTCAGGGTCAGAGAAGACCGAGCGGTTTGCTGGGTTGTGGCCCTGATCAACCAGTCGTCCAAGTAGGGGTAGACATGGACGCCTGCCTTCCTGAGGAACGCTGCAACCACAACAGACATTTGGTGAAGACTCGTGGTGCGGATGCTGGGCCAAATGGGAGCACTCGGTATTGATAGTGGTTTTGGCCTACTAGAAATCGGAGGTATTTGCGATGAGAATGAGTTATCGCAATGTGGGTATAAGCGTCCTTGAGGTCTAGAGAGCAGAGCCAGTCCTCTCTTTGCAGCAGAGGGAGAAGCGAGCCCAGGGTTACCATCTTGAACTTTTCTCAGTGAAGGTACTTGTTGAGAGCCCGTAGGTCCAGGATTGGTCGAAGTCCTCCTGACTTTTTTGGGATCAGAAAGTACCTGGAATAGAACCCTAGTCCGTGTTGCAAGAGAGGAACGGGTTCTATAGCGTTGGACTGGAGGAGAAGGGAAACTTCCTGCTCTAGAAGAACAGAGTGGTCGGTAAGTCTCCACGCTTGCAGAGGTGGAGAGTCCGAAGGAAGAGTTAGGAAGTTTAGATGGTAACCTTGTGCAATTATCGCTAGCACCCATTGATCTGTGATGATGCGATGCCATTTTTCTGTAAAGTGGCTTAGTCGACCTCCTACTGGTATGTTTGGTAGAGGGACTAGGCATCTGCTCTCTAAGTGAAAGTCAAAACCCCGACGCAGGGCCTGGTTGTGGAGCTGTTGTGGGCTTTTGCTTTCTAGGTTGGTGAGGTGGAGGCTTTTGATATGGCCTCGTTGATCTAGACTTGGTGTGTGGGGGATAATACTTCCGCGGACGGAAGAATGACTTTTTGAGCTCCCTCTTAAAAGGTTGTTTAGAAGGGAGGTCAGAAGGAATGGATGAAAGCTGCTTAAGGGTCTCGTGATGATCCTTTAATTCAGCAACTATTTGGTGAATTTGCTCACCAAACAAATTATCCCCTAAACAGGGCAGGTCAGAGAGCCTGTCCTGAACCTCCGGGCGAAGGTCAGAAGACTTAAGCCAAGCCCAGCGTCTTGCTGAGATGGCTGTAGCAGATAGTCTAGTGGAAGCATCGAAGATGTCGTAAGATGTTCTTATCTCATGCTTTCCAGCTTCAAATCCTTTAAGTATGAGGGTTTGAAGGTGCTGTTGGAATTGTTCTGGTAAGGTATCTGAAAATTCTTGTATCTGCTTAAAAATGACCCTGTTGTATTGGGTCATATACAGCTGATAAGAAGGTATCCTGGAAATGAGCATGGCTCCTTGGAATACTTTTCTGCCTATACTATCTAGGAACTTACTCTCCTTGGTAGGAGGTATGGATGAGTATGGCTTCATTCTTTTAGCTTTCTTTTGAGCGGACTCTACCACCACTGAGTGGTGGTCTAGCTGTGGTTTTTGAAAGCCAGGTGCTGACTGTACAAGGTAAGTAGAGTCAGCCTTTTTATTTACTGGAGCAACAGATCCAGGAGTTTCCCAATTCTTTTTAAGAAGGTCTAGAAAAACCTGATGAATTGGTACGGAAGTGATGACTTTTGGAGCATCCAAAAATTGGAGTAATTCCATCATTTGGTGCCTGTCATCTTGCTCCGATTGAAGCTGAAAAGGGACCAATTCAGACATTTCCTTCACAAAATTTGTGAAAGAGAGGTCCTCAGGGGGAGAACGCTTTCTGCTTTCAGCAGGAGAGGGTGGTGAAGGTAAATCATCGGTGTCTGTGGAAGTATCATCACTCCAGGTGTCATAAGGGTCAGGATGTTGACCTGTAGGACCACGAGGGGGTTGGATACCTGAAGGTCCCGGCTGAGGCTCCGAAAATCCCGAAGGAATCACCGGAGGCATCGAGAATACCTTTGGAGGCATCGGTGCGGGCACTGAAGGCATCGATGGAGCCGATGTGCGTATCGCCCCGGAGGAATGTATCGGTGGCGATGGACGACACGGCATCAATGGGACTACTCCCGAAGGAGGAATTCGATACGGTGTTTCTGCACCCGATGAAACGGGCATCGGGGAGCGCACCGGTGCTGTCAGTGACCCAGGTATCACCGGTGGAAGGGTGGTCATGAGCGCTTCCATCCGGGCGAGCAGCGGTGCCAGCGCTGCTGGAATCGGGTCGGTGACTGGTTCCACTCTCGGTGGCGGAGTCGGAGCCGAAGGAGTCTGGAACCGTTGCATCGCTTTATCGATGGCCTCCTGGACCAGCCGGTCCAGTTCTTCCCGGAGACCTGGGGTAACAATACCCGGCTCCGCGGAAGAGGGAGGCTGAGGCTGAGCCGGAGGGACCACCGTCACCGGTGGAATCGCGGCTCCCAAACCCCGATGGGGAGAGGGTTGCCTCAGTGTCTCAGAAACAGAGGTGGACGGTGCCACTTCTGATCGAGACTTCTTCGGTGGCGGCTTGGACGGTACCGAGGTCGATGACTTTGATTCCTCGATGGTCCGAGACTTGTGATGTCGATGACGATGCTTTTCCCTCCGATCCCCACGATCCTCGGGGGAAGGGATGGGAGTCGATGGCCGTGGAGACGTCGATAGCAGCCGGTCACCGGGAGGTTGCCGACGATGGAAGGACTTCGACGGTGCCAGTTCCGAGGACGTCGATGCGATGGACGGCGGAGTGTGAGCATGGAAGAGGAGTCCCATCTTCTCCATTCTGGCTTTGCGACCCTTTGGTGTCATAAGGGCACATTTGGTGCAAGTCAGGACATCATGCTCACTCCCTAAACATAATACACAGACTCTGTGTGGGTCTGTGATAGACATGGTGCGCGTACAGTCTGGGCACCGACGGAACCCCGACGCCATGGCCATTAATCAAAAAATTTAGCCGCGGGACGGTCGACGGCCAGCAGGCCGCGAAGGCCAAACTCGACGGTAAACAGCGAAAACGGGCAAAAAACTTACCGAAACACCGCGGACTAAATTTAGATAAAAGAGGGACCCTCTGTGGGGCGAATTTTACTTCAAAGAAGTTTAAGAAGAATTTCCTGTCAGGAATGTGGTAAGAGCTCCTTAACCGCGTGGCTACTGCTGCGCGGAAAAAAGAAGACTGAAAGGGGACCCCTGCTGGCTGCAGGGTTAGTGCCGTGCTGGGCATGCCCAGTAGGGGCCAGTCAAAGTTCCAGAAACTTTGACAGAAGTTTTCCGTGGTTGGGCTCCATCGACGATGTCACCCATTTGTGAGGACAACCATCCTGCTTGTCCTGTGAGAAATAACCAATCTCTCACAATCCGAAGCAGACAAGCCCTATTATATGTCTCCATGTCTGGTAAAATATACCCACCCTTCTTCTATTCATGTTTATGCCAAAACAATGACATTCTCGCCTTAGTTCGCCCCCACAAAAACTGAAGGATTTGCCAATCCAAATGCTGAACATTGCTTTTTAACAACCATCTGTGAGGACTACCATCCTGCGTTACCTGTGAGAAAAACATTTCGGAAATAACGTCATCTTAAAAAAATGTACCTTCCCTGCAAGCTTCAATGGCAGATTTTGCCAACCCTGAAACACCGTTTTGAAAAATCTAAAATAGCACCAATATTTGCCTCATATATCTCCTTGGGATCCTCTTTCACTGTCACCCTCAGATACAGGGAAGCCCCTTCTGCCCATTTCAACTCTGGCCCCAATTATTTTTCAAAGTCCCTGGAAGAAGCATGGCTTTCAACTTGTCATAATTAAGCTTGAAACCAGATAGGGAACCAAATTCAGCAAAAGTGGCAAGGAGACAAGGCAACTCTGGATTTAGCAGATAAACCAAAAGGTCATTTGCAAAGGCTGCTACTTTAAAATATTGTTTCTCAATGTACACACCCTCAATCTTATCATCCATCAACACTTTACGCTGCCAGGGCTCCAGAGACAACAGAACCAGAGGGGATAATGTTGGGTTCCACAAGCTAAACTAAAAATCTCCAAGAGTTCCACATTAAAAAGCAGCATTGCCTTAGGATCTGTGCAGAGATGTACCACATCCTAAAAAAACCTCATCAGCCCAAAAAGACTTCTCTATGTCGAAGCTCACCAAGCTGAATTATATGAGAAGACTCCACTGAAAAAAATATTTTTATATGAAAGGATACATCAAGACAGGCAAATCATTCAAAAGTTTACAAAAAAAAAATGCTTCTAAAGAACTGTTAGCTAAAACTCTCTGGAAGTATTTACCTGTTTTTCTACTGTTGTAACCGTTGATGATTCTTCCACTGTTTTTTTAACACCAAGCTTGCCCTAAAATTAAATTTTAAAAAATTGAATAGACTAAATATTCAAAACACTATAAAAATGAAATCTGTTTCTTGGCAACCTGAAGCATCTGACTGAAAAGAAAGGATGATGAAGGAAGTATTCTACTTTTCTGGCTGATGAACTTTCATTACAAAGTATAAAACAAAAAAAACCTCTTTTTTTTAAGATTAAGAAAAATTATGTGAACTTCCGGATCTGTTCATTTTATGGTATCATAATACATAAAACTGTTATTGATAATCATTTGGGCAAAAATCATTCAGGTTAATGATTTCCAGGTTTTTTTTAGATGGTATCAAAGCACTGAAACAGGGCTAGTTTCACTAATTGAAGATTTGAGATTGATTTTAGATATGAGTTTGGATGTGATGTTGGTACTTTGAGATCTCTCTGCTACATTCGATTCCATTGATAGTAGACTCTTGTCAAAGACTGTAATTAGTAGAGGAGCACTAGTGATTTGACAACACTAAGTATATGCATATTCCCTCCACAATAACAACATAAAAAAATAAAAAGTGGGTAAACATTTTATTATAGAGATCCTTTTGAAATCATTGTCCATCATGAATGACAAATTCCAATGTCCATTTGTATCTTGATACCCTCATACCTGCAATTCTAGTCATATCATAGTGGACTTGCAAGTTATGACAGCTTTACCATCATAAGCTCTGTTAGGGACAGATATTACTTCCTTATACATTAACATCCCACAGAACCAGGCAATGCAGATTATTGAGGACACTTTGAATAAAAGTGTGGATCTTTGTATCCCCATGAGGTTTTATGTTCTTTGACTGACACTGCTTTAACAAAACACTTCAGTTTCAACAACTTTTTTTTTTTTTTTTTAACAAATCAAGGGAACAGCTATGGGAGCATCAATGACAGCCAACATAGCTAACCTATATTGGGCAGATTTGAACAGTTTCTTGTAGATTGTCCTTTTCAAAAATATATCCTGACTTGGCGGAGGTATATTGATGATGTTTTATTGTTGTGAACTGAGACAAGAATTCAGTTGCAAAAGAGTTTTCAATGATTGAACTGGTGTGATTCTAACTTGCAATTCACTTAGGGGTGGATTTTAAGAGCCCTGCTCGCGTAAATCCGCCCGGATTTACGTGAGCAGGGCCTTGCGCGCCGGCGCGCCTATTTTCCATAGGCCTGCCAGCGCGCGCAGAGCCCGGGGACTCGCGTAAGTCCCGGGGGTTTTTGTCGGGGGTGGGGCCGATCGACGCGGCGTTTGGGGGGGCGGGCCCGGGGGGCATGGTTTCGACCCGGGGCGGTCCGGGGGCGTGGCCGTGCCCTCCGGAACCGCCCCTGGGTTGCGTCTCGGCGCGCCAGCGGCCTGCTGGCGCACGTGGATTTACGCCTCCCTCCGGGAGAAAGGTAGGGGGGGTTTTAGATAGGGCCGGGGGGGGGGGTTAGGTAGAGGAAGGGAGGGGAAGGTGAGGGGAGGGAACGGAGGCAGGCTGCGTGGCTCGGTGCGCGCCGGCTGCCCAAAATCGGCAGCCTTGCGCGCGCCGATCCTGGATTTTAGCAGATACGCGCGGCTACCCGCGTATCTACTAAAATCCAGCATACTTTTGTTTGCGACTGGTGCGCCAACAAAAGTACGCGAACGCGCAATTTCTTAAAATCTACCCCTTAGGTTGACAAGAAGTTTTTCAAGTTGTCATCCACAAACTTGAAAAGATAGTTTACCTATGGGACAATTTCTAAGGTTGAGCAGATTGTGGCCACTATACATTAATTTAAAGTGCAAATGGCAGTATGATTTCCTGCTTTTTGATGAAGAGGTTTCCAGTTAAATTTGTCAAGCATGTAAACAAATGTGCACTATATGAAAAATCGGGATTT
This sequence comes from Rhinatrema bivittatum, assembly GCF_901001135.1. Lineage (NCBI taxonomy): Eukaryota > Metazoa > Chordata > Amphibia > Gymnophiona > Rhinatrematidae > Rhinatrema > Rhinatrema bivittatum. The sequence continues at coordinate 369,757,777 of NC_042619.1, forward strand.
TCATTTTTGCTTTCACAAGGAGAAATTGACAAACATTTGGCATGTGTGCTACCATTTTCCTGGATACCCTATCGGAACCAGTAGCTTTCTCAGTCCACAACATCCTCAATTTATTGCAAATGAGAATGTGGGAAACACCAATTTTGGGCATCCCTACACCTAGGAAACTTGAAATACAGGGTCTAAAACTCTCCAGGGTTCAGCATTGTTTAGCTTCTGCACTACTTGGTAGTAGTTGAAATCTGCCATAAAAAACACAAACAAAAAAAAGACAAGGATTCATTCCAACTCGCCTCCAGGAAAAGATTATAGGCAGCTCAACTATTTTGTCAAGAAAGTATGTGAAAGTGCCATGCTTACCACTTGTATAGCTATTCACCAATTTTATATGGTGCAATACCTCCACAGCTGCATGCAGATGGATACTCAACAATTCTTGGATCCAGAAGGTGGCATCAATTACCTTCACCATTCCGTTTATGAGTCATTTGACTCCATTTCACATACCCATCAGCCTCGATTGGAGCTCAACATAAGGCTTGGCTTAGAGCAAGCAGCACACTTGAAAATGTCCATGAGAAGTTGACAGAATTCCCTTGTTTGAAAGAGTCTATTTGGTGACAAGTTCCAAGAAATAGTCACTCAGATAAAAGATCAGAATGTGGCAGTGCAACCTCTTTCAATAACTCCCGAGCAGTCCTCTACCTCGAGAAGTTCCTTTTTAGCTGTAAGTGACCTTCCTTCCACAAACGTCCATACTGCGCTTTTCAACAGTACCGTCTGCTGTCTTTTCCAGCCGAGCGTCAACAGCTGCTTCTGGCCATGCCTCAGTAATGGGAGATTTGTCAACCTAAATCCATGCAACAGGTCCAAGCTAAGCCTGGGCTGAGTTTTGGATCCCTCCAAACAATTCTTACCCATCTGATCCAGTGAAGGGCAAAATTCAGATTTTAGTAAAAGCATAGCATCAAATAACCAAGAACCTCTGAGATCTCAAGATCATGCAGTCTGGATACTGTCTGCATTTAACCTGACTACTATCTCTTCAGCATTGTTTGGATCACAGTCAAAATCCGCTTCATCTAGTGCAACTTTGCCCGAAGGTTCAGTAGCTACTTCAAGAATGAGCGATAAAATCAATTTTTGTGTCCCAACATGAACAGGGTTTCTATTCCTGTTACTTCCTGATTCCCAAGAAGTTGGGAGGATTGAGACTCATATTGGATCTGAGAGGCTTAAGCATCTTCTCTAGGAGAAATTGAAAATGAGTTCCCTCAGCATGATTGTCCCTTATATACAGGACGACGAATCCTTCGAGATGAAGCTTTGCCCACTTGAACAGCAGTTGAGCCTCCTGCGCTACCATGGGACTCTTGGTTCCCCCCTGGCGGTTGATGTAAGCCACTGTAGTCGAATTGTCCGAGAAAACTCGCACCAGCCGATCACAGACCAAGGGTAGAAACTGCTCCAGAGCTTGGCGCATCGCTCTCGTCTCCAGGTGATTGATAGACCATGTCACTTCCGACATCAATCAAAGGCCCTGAGCAGATCTGCCCAGACAAACTGTCCCCCAGCCCCGAAGACTTGCATCCATGGTGACCACCTCCCACTCTGGGACCTCGAGAGGCATCCCCTTCTCCAGATTGTTCCGCATCATCCACCGGGCCAGACTGGCCCTGGATGACCCCATCAGAGCCAGGGGCAGGAATTATTGTTGCGACAGAGGATTCTAACGGGAAAAGGCTCTCTGCAGAAGCCTCAAATGGGCAAACGCCCAGGGCACCAGTTCCAATGTGGACGCCATCGAGCCCAGGACCTGTAAGTAATCCCAGATCTTCGGCACCTGTGCTATCTGCCCCTGAATTTTGTTTACCCTGTCGTCTAAGAAACATTCTGCTCCGCTGGGTGTCGAAACGGGCTCCCAAGTATTCGAGGGAATAGGAGGGGACCAGATGGCTTTTCTGCACATTGATAACCCAGCCTAGAGATTCCAGGAGCAACCAAACTCTGTCCACGGACCGCACACATTCCTCTAGTGACTTCGCCCGTATCAGCCAATCATCCAAGTATGGGTGCACCAGCAATCCCTCCTGTCGCAGTGCCGCCGTCACTACCACTATCACCTTTGTAAAGGTCCGCAGGGTGGTGGCCAGCCCGAAAGGCAGCGCTTGAAATTAATAGTGCTGTCCCAGAACCATGAATCTGAGAAACGTCTTGTGCTCCTGATGGATGAGGATATGCAAATAAGCCTCAGTGAGATCCAGAGACGACAAAAACTCTCCTCTCCGTACCACCGCAATTACAGTGCACGTCATCTCCATTCAAAAACATGGTACCTTCAAACTCTGGTTGACTTTCTTCAGATCTAGGATAGGTCGGAACGTACCTTCCTTCTTGGGCACCATGAAATAGATGGAATATCTTCCTTGTCCCTGTTCGGACAGTGGCACCAGTACAACTGCCTCCAGACTTAACAACTGCTGAAGCGTTTCCTGGACCGCTGCCCCACTTGCTTCGGGAAAGCAAGTGGGGGTAGCACCTCCAGAAAGACCGACCACAGTGGGCGAGAAAATTCTCAGGCATAGCCATTTCTCACCACGCTCAACACCCACAGGTCCGAAGTGATCTTGGTCCATTCCCCGTAGAACTGGGCCAGCCTGCCCAGAGACGAGGAGTGGACCTGCCGGATCTCATTGTGAGGACTTATTGCCACCCGCACCCTGGGTGGATCCGCCTCTAGATGACCCTTCTAGACCTTCGAATGGACTGTTGCCTATGCGAGGACTGTCTTGGGGCTGAGGCCCTCATCTGACAAAAACGTTTGAACTCCCAAAAGCGAGGACGAGAAAAGAAAGGTTTCAAGTCAGATTTTCGATCCTCTGCCAGTGTATTGCCCTTTGTTTCTCCCAGCGACTTCATCAGACGATCGAGATTCTCACCAAACAGCAGTTTCCCCTGAAAGGGCAGATTACAGAGCTGCGATTTTGATGACAGATCCGCTGACCAGTTGCTTAGCCACAATTGTCGCCTGGACACCAGACCACCGACACCATAGCACGGGCTGTGGTTCTCACCAGGTCATGCAAGGCATCCGTGCCATAGGCAACCCCTGCCCCAGGTGGGCTGCCTGGATTGGGGAAAGAGTCTCGGAGGCAGACTGTTCCTGCGGCTTCTGGATCCAACATAAATAGGCCTGCTGCATCAGACTTGCACATACCGCCGCCCGCAGGACGAGCCCCAGGATCTCAAAAGCTCGCTTGAGATGCACTTCCAACTTCCGATCCTGAACATCCTTCAGAGCGGAAGCTCCAGCCACCGGAATAGTAGTCTTCTTAGTGACTGCCGAAACTGCTGCATCCACCTTCGGGACCTTGAGAACGTCCAGATGGTCCTGCAGAAGCGGATAAAGCTTGGACATCGCTCTGCCAACTTGCAGACCCGAGTCAGGGGAATCCCACTCTCGGTTGATCAATTTCTGGATTTTCTTAGGAATTGGGAAAGCACTGGGGGGGGGGGGGGTATCTCCATAGGCCATCCAGAACTGGATTAACCCCTTCAGCATCTGAATCCTCCAGGGTGAGCTTAATTTTCAGCTCTTCCAACACCTGAGGTATAAGAAGGTAAAACTCCTCTCTCTTGAAAAGCTGGATCACCCGCAGATCATTGCCTTCAGCCTCCGGACCCTCCAAAGTCCCCTGTTCAGTTTTAGAGTACCCTGGGTCCAGAGGGGGACCCCCAATCGGGTCCCCATCCTGATCGGCCTCTGAGGAGACCTCATCCTCCTAACATAGACTTGTCCGAATCTTCCGAGTCCGATTCCAATCGTGCTAGTCGTACCTCGGGAGGAAGAGTTTGTGGGGGGACCTTCTGCCGCTTTGCCGAACCCGTCGGGCCTTCTGTGACACCGCACTTATCTGCCTGCCTAGCCAGGAAGGCCTCGTGCAGTAAAAGTACGAATTTGGGCGAAAGCCCCTCTGGGGTCCCCGAAGGGCGCTTGGGGCTGCTAGGGCCCGAGACATCAGGACCTTTTTCCCAAGGTCAAACCATGGGAGACAGGAGCGGCTGGGACCCCCCAGACTCCCGGGGAAAAGTCCCCCTATCCAGCTCCGCTTCTGCTGCCATAGCCACTCCCTCCTGTAATCCCAGCGCCACCTCCGTGGCTTTGCTTGACTTTTAGACCCCCCTCCCCTCCCTCCAGCACACTCCGTGCAGAGGAGGAGGTCATTCAGGCCGACTGACGGGCTACCACATGCCCTGCAGGTCTCTCTGAGCTGCTTGTCTGTCATAACAAGCACCAAGAAATAAAGCAAGGCAAAATAAAAATCCAAACAGGCAATCCTATGCTTGCTAAGCTTCCACACGGTCCGGATCACGAGGGGGAGGGGCGCACCACGTGGCAGCTGTCAAAACCTGAAGAGGGTGCACTGCCCCAAGAATTTCCTGCCGGCGCGGTGAATGCTGCTGCGACTGAAAACCATGCGGCTGGTTCGGGAGTACAGCCAGCCCCCACCGGAGTGAATCTGCCCAGACCGGGACCACCCTCCTCCGAATGATCTCCCGATCCGCCCACTTACTGCCCGGCCTGCACCCAATCTCGCCAAGGATTTCAGCCTGCTAGGCCGCACAGCCTGCCGCATGCTTCTGCTGTTGCAAAAGCAGACAGCTGCCGGTGACTTTTTAATTTTTTTTTTACAACAAAGATTTAAAGGCCCAGACACACAGGAAAGCACAAAAATAAAAGTAAGGATACTTCCCTGTCCTGTCGGGCCCACCGAGGGAACCAGACCACTGGCTGTCAGGGGTCCCAGAGTCGTGGGCTGAAGCTGGCCAGGGGCATCGAATCCCCCATTCGCCCGGCTCAACCCGAGAGATGACCCTTTTGCAGAAGCCTGTCACTTTGGGGAGCAATTTTCCTTCAAATATCCAGTCAGTCAGTGCTGCAGGGTTAGCATGACTACCATCTGGCTGGAGGTAGAGAAATACTGAGGGACCGCAGGTGGCACTCTCGTATATGTGGCAGTGCCCAAAGTTTTGTTCTCTACCTTCATCTGCTGATAGGGATGAATAAAACCCACTTGTCTGGACTGATCTGGGTATGTTCAGGAACATACTATTAAAATATACTATATCATATAAATGCTTTTCATGTAGGTATTTCAGTAGTCTGAAACAGGCCACCACTGACATTTAAATTAATCAAAAGTGCACTATAATGATTTTTTTTATTTCAGTTTGTGCTGAACCTCATATTTACCTTATGTGCATAAATCCGCTTTGAAAAGACTGTGGATATAAAGTACCCAGAAATTAGCCTATGTGAGCTGATTGAAAATTATCCTCCCTAAATACTTAATCACTGTTCCAGCTTTGTTAACATTAAGCTTTGCTGGTTTTGATCCCTCATGAGCTCTACTAACTTACTATTGGTACCTAGGAAAGGCTTACCTGTTTGGCTGCTGCTACTACAGCCACTGCTGCTGCAGCTGCTGATGCTGTTTCTATTACTGTCATTACTGCACCAGACTCACCCTAAAAAAAAATATCAGAATTTAATATTTAAATGTATAAAAACAATTTGCAAATGGAACTTGTGATAAGCAAGACTTATTACATTTTTGTGGAATCTGAAAGATAGATGCCAAGTTCCCTCAAACTTATCCAAGATAAACATTCAGAGGTCCATATTCAGTAGGCTGGTTAGTGGACAAGTTATCTGGCAAATGTTAGCCAGATAACTTGTTTCATATATTCAGAGAGATAAACATCATGTTGAATATACATCAGCTTAAATTTATCTGGTTATATATAGTCAGATAACTTAAAAACCTAACTGGCTATGTTTGAATATAGCCAGATAGGTTATTAAGTTATCCGGCCTTATGTGGCCAGATGGGCTAAAACTTACAATATCTTCAAAAGAAATCTGGGTAAGTGGCACTCCTGTAAAAAAAAAAAAAAAAAAAGAGTGCGCAACTGTGAGTCTCTGGCCCTGATTTTCACCAAAGCACCTCATGTTAAAACCTCCAGCAGGATAGGAAACACCCCTCGAATGGCAAGAGATTAAAAAAAAAAAAAAAAGCCATAGACCTGCTCTGGCTCTCCGTTCTTCTCTCCACGGTAACTATTTTAAAAAACTAGTGCTTCCCCAGCACTTTCCATCCCCCTTACAAGCTGCCATGCCCCCCCCGCCAATCCATCCCACCCACCCCATACTTTCCAATAGACCTTTTAGGTGGCCTGAGATCACAGTCCGTTCCAAGTGTAAGGTTTTGGTGTAATCTTGTGCTCCAAGCACAGCTGCAAAGAGCTATGCTCAGATCTATTCTGGTGATCTCCAGCCACCTAAAAGGTCCATTGGAAGGTATGGGGGTGGTTGGGAGGTGGCCTTGGAGTGGGGAGGGGCATCAAAGCATGTAAGGGGGATGGAGAGTGCCGGGGAGGTACTAGTTTTGTTTAACAGCTACCAGGTGGAGAGGGGGAAAAGGATGGTGAGCCAGCACAAGTCTATACATTATTATTATTATTTACTTTCGAGGGGGCTTCCTGGCCCGATGGGGGTTTTAATATGAGGTGTTTGGGTGGGAATCTGGCCTAGAAGCCCATAGTGCCAGGATTGCCACGTACATGGATATCTTTTGAAGATATTCAGGTATGTGGCAGCTTATCTGGCCACATAATTTTAGGTCTGCTCTGAAGTAGGCCTAAAGTTATCCGCTAACCTAGCTGGTTATAGTTTAAAATTGGCTAGAATCGGATAATGTGATTCCTCCCTGAAATGCCCCCGGAAAGAATCTCTTTTATCTGGCTAGATTTTAGCCCCTTATCCAGCTAAAATCTAGCTGGATAAGGGGCTGAATATCTGAAATCTTGCCACTTATATGGACAAATTAAAAACTATTCATCTAAATGGCTTTTGAATATTAAACTCTTGGCTACTTGCAGAAGGAAGAACAGAACTAAAACAGCAGGCATGTCAATCTCATTCTTACTATTTCCCTTTCACTTACCCAGCTGAACAATTTTCGTAGACATGTAAGATCATAAAACATGCAAAATAAAATTTAAAAAAATACAATCTTCCTTGTTGGTTCATTTTAATATGAAGAAAATTTATCAGCCAAGAAGCTGACCAGTATTATAATAAATTAACAGTTTGGTAACCTGCAACTGTCTAATGGATCAAAGCTATTGTCATTTAAGCAATAAAAGATAGCAAAAGTAGTAAAATAAGGCACAAAATGTGATATTTTAAGACAGAGGATATGAGGAACTATGTGTGGTAAGAGATGAGACAAAAGCAGCGTGGGGCCAAGAGACCTAGCTCTTAAATAGGCAAACTGGTGAAAGAACAAGTGAAACTGGCAATGGCATGGGTGTGTGCCCCTTTTAAAATTGCTTGACTTTCACAGCGGAAACATGATTCGCGTGCCCATCCATGCTCCCACTCAAAACTAGATGCACATATGTACGCGGCCAGATTATTTTATTACGTGTGCATATACACATTAAAGTTATAAAATGGCCACATATCTAGGTACGCGCCAACCCAAATGTGCCAAAGGGTGTCAGTGCGCCGGTTTGAAAGTTGCCGTCATAGTCTAAGTTAGCCATATAAGTTTATATGGCTAACTAGCTGAGCCGCAGAGTGGCTGAATATGAACTTTAGAGAGGCTGAAGACAGTCCAGAAAAGGGCAACCAAAATGGTGCAGCCCTCTGAGACGAGATTGAAGGAATTTATTATGTAGACTCTAGATTAGGGGTGAGAAAACTGGGGGGGGTTTGAACAATCCTGAAGGAGGGCCCACTGGCTACCCAATCAAAGAAGAAAATGACTACACTGTGAAGTCTTTGTCCCATGAAGGCACTGCAAGCTCAGGATGGAGAAAGTTGCCAGGACAGAATGACATTATAAGCATGCCATGGCTTAGACATTTCTATTTTGGTGGGCTAGGGAGAGAAGTTGCTTCTGCTCTGGCAGGTTCAGTGGGGAGCCACTTATTCTGGGCCAGAACTGGACCTGAGAGCAGCCACTGTGATTATTCACAGCCCAGAAAGACCTGCCATCCTCAGGCCTCATTCCAGGAGTTACTGCTGCTGCCAGTTCCCTACCCAGAGAGAAAGATCACAACTGTTGCTCACTGGGAAAAAAGAAGTGGTGATGAAGGCGAGGGGAATGGGCAAAGAGGCTAGAGAGAAAAGGAAATGGAATTGGAGGGGAGAGAGGGAGGAAATGGGGAACAGAAAAATAAAGGCAAAAAAGTGTTTAAAAAAGTTAAGATGAGCAAGCTAAAAAATAGAAAAAAAATTGGAAAAACTAGTGAAAATAGTAAAAAAAATAAAAATAAAAAAAATAAAGGCAAATAAAGAAGTTGAGCAGGTGAGATTTATTTATTTATTTTATTTATTTATTTATTTATTTAACAATTTTTATATACCGGCATTCGTAGGACACATCATGTCGGTTCACATTTAACTGAGAAAGGAAATTACAATGAACGAGGATAGAGAGAGTCAACGATATTACAATGAACTAGGAACAAGGATAGAGAGAGTCAACGAGCAAGGATACAACTTTGTAAAACGAACTGGATGATGATTATGCATGTTAAGAGTAGGTATGCATCAGGATGTAAAGGATGCATGTACCCTTAAGAACTTAACATATGAAATTATTTACAATAATAATATTAAATGTAGGGGCAGGGAGATGAAGCATGTAGGGATGAAGCATCTCAACTCCTTGAGATGAAGCATCTCAACTCCTAAAAAATTTTGTCTCCTTGAGATGAAGCATCTCAACTCCTAAAAAATTTTGTCTGGCAGCTACATTTTTTGAAAAATTTTCTAGCCCTTAGTATAGTGATGTGTGGCATGGAGTGGGTGTGTATGGTGTGCTTTGGCCTGACTCTGTGTATGATATGGTCTGTCTGTGGTGTGTCTGGGTATTTCTATCTAGGTGTGGTATATGTAAGCCTTTGCCTATCTGGTTGTTGGGTTTCTGGCTCTTTGTGGAGAGCTTTGTCTGTGTGTAGGATCTCTATCTTTCTGTCTTGGTGTGTTTTGTTCTCTGTCTGCCTGGGTATGAGGTGTCTGCTTCTTTATGCTCATTTGTATATGTGAGCTTTCTCCTTTCAGCAACTTGAAAAGATACAAAATGAAGGTTTTCAGTCACTGGTTTGCAGTGTGACTAACTGGCTAATACCCTTTTCGTACATATGTAAGTGTATATGTGCATATATGTTATATAGTAATCTAGCTTGGGAGAGGCCCCAAACAATCACCTGAATGAAAGGAGGCCCATGGCTCAAAATGTTTGCTCACCCTGCTCTATATAAGAGGCGAGATGGGAGATGTGTTAATAGATATGTAAATACCTGAAAGGTATTAATACACAGGAAGCCATGCTTTTTAAATGGAAAGGAGGCTGTAGAACAAGAGGTCAACAATATGAAGTTCTAAAAGGGTAGATTCAAGAACAATGTCAGGAGATATATATTTTTGACAGAGAGAGTCGTAAATGCCTGGAATTTCCTCTCTTGAAGGAGCCAGTGGAAATGATAAGGACAGAGACAAACTTCAAAAGAGCATAGGATAAACACAGAGGATCCCTAGCAACAAGTGAATAGTAATGAAGCACTAGGAGAACTTCACTGAACGGTGGTTGCAGCTCAAGGCAGCAGTAATATGGCTGCATTGTTCGTCGTGGAAGGCATAGGATAACTTGCACAAAGTGGCAGCTGCAACCATAAAGGGGACACAGCAGGGTTAAAGATTGGGTTCCATGTCGGATTTCAATCTGATGTGGGACAATGCACATAAAATCTCAGCTGAGCAGACTAAATATTTAACTGTTATTTACTATATATATAAAAAGGTTCCATATAAAACAGTTGTTCTGGAGGATTTTCTGCTCCCAATTAGGATGTTTTAAGGGCAAATTTCAAAGCCTTTCAGGCAGGTAAAAAACATTTTACCTAATAAATAGTCTTTCGGAAAACTGCCTTCCCTCAATGTGGATAAAATTTCACACATTGTTCAACAATGCATCTTAGCCACATTTAAAGTTGCTATTCTTGGGGGGGGGGGGGGGGGGGGGGGGGGGGGGGGATAAGGGCATGTTTAGGAGACTGATAAACTGAACAAAGATGGAGTACCATGCTGAAGTAACATGCTGCAGGAAATTGTTGACACCAATAAAAGAGAAATTGTCAACAATGCATATGTGAAAACCACAGCCTCTACAAGTGCATGCAAACACTTTAAGGCCACTTTCCAAACCAATTTCAGGCATCTCAGGAAGTCATAGCAATCTCTAAAAATGGAAAGTTACAATGATACTGTCTAGAGTGCATACAACCGACCCATAATTGACAGAGAAGACAATCTATGACTGTCAAAGACACGCTGTTGCAAATATATAAGAAATGAAACAAGACAAGGGAACATTGGAGTCATCGTCATCTCAATCATCACAAAGAAAAGTTTTGAGCACAGATGTATATGACCTCCATGCACATCTGATCTACAAGAAGCAGTTTTGGCCTAACTTCCAGAGTAAGTCCTATTGTATTTGCTTGCAAAGGGAATCAAAACTTTGCTCTCTATTTACAAATGCTCTCTGAGATCCAAAGTACATGCAAATATCTAAATTTCTGTATTCAAATGCACTACAATCAGACTGGTTTTGCAAATATAGTAATTATAATAAAATATTAATTTGGGTACTTTGTGAACTAATAATTAGTTTTATTTTTAAATATTTTTGCATTGTTACCACTTTAAATCCTCTCACAAACTGATCAGTTCTCTCACAAAAAAACAAAATACAGACTGATGGGGCAACATGAGAAAGCTATGATGCGGAACAACCTGCACATGCTCAGTTGAGCATTCTGAAAGCACTACCAGTTTGTAGTCACTACTAAGACCTGGGTTCTGTTGGATGGCAGAACTCATCTGAGAGGATTACATTTCCTGCTTGACCACAATGAAAAGAAAGAAACAACAAAATGGGGCATATGGTTGTAAAGACATATATATACCTGAGATTTGTTTTGAGAATTTTTTAATAGTATAGTTTTTCACTATCCAAGCTTCAACTCTACAGGAAGCAGGGTGGGATTGTTTGGCTGATTTTTTCCTGCCTACCGAGAACATGTTACAGGTAAGCAACTTTGCTTTCTTCATGGACAAGCAGGATTAAAATCAGCCACACAAGTGAATGAATCCGAAGCCAAGAGTTGTGTAAATTTTTTTTTGTTTGTTTTGTATACAAGGAGTATGCAACCCAGTTAAGTAAAGTTGCTTATCTGTTTCAGGTATTCTCCATGAACAGAGGACAAACCACACAAGCCACTCAGTTGGGTGATGTCAGTACTTGGTGCTGAGACAGAGAATTCTCTCATATAACTCAAAGTCTTTCTGGGCATGCGTAGAAATTTCTGTGCTACTGCTGCCATGTAAGCCCTCTCAATATAATACCTAGCTAAAAAAATGTCAACTCTAAAGAGGATAGATAACTTTAAAACATGCGTGGTGCTCATGCATTTTATATTGTGAGCGCAAATGCATGTACACTATATAAAATACACAAATCTACCCAACATGCTCGTGCATCTAAAAGATACACGGCATGTATTTTCAACATAGCCAAATAACCAACTGTATTACTTAGTCTTATCTGGCTAAATGGCAGCAAAGCCACCACTTATTCAGAGAAGTCAAAATGTATACAGATAAGTGGCATAAATCTTCTATATGGGAGTATTTGTGCTCTTAATTTTAATCATTTACACATGGAGATTTAACTTGTGTATTTTCCTTAGCATTTGTCAACTTTCATGCATGTAAGACATCAAACTTTTGTAACATACAGGGAAGGCAAGATGGTGGCATGGTAGAGTGCACATCTACCTGTTATGCTCTGTTACCTTGATCTGTTTCTTCAAGGAATATGCCTAAGCATAAGGGTAGGGTCTGGATCTAACCTCCAGAAACCGTATATATCGTATGCATTCCTGGTGACATTTGAAATGCAGGAAGCTAAGTAGCCTGTGTGTGCGGAATGCCGCTGTCGCCTGTGGAGGAAGTGCCCCGAGCCCTGAACACTGACTTCCAATGACACAGAGAATCATCCCTTTCTCCAGCCCCGCAATATACTGCAATGATATGGTTGGTACAACTGTGGTTGAGGGGGTTGCTGAGAGGTCCACTCTCATAAGGCAGGATTTGACAGCGCCGGGGAGATCGTGGGGGAATGATTTGCGATTCTTTCCCCTTCTTCTTCAGTCTCTTCGGATTCGGGAAGATTGGGAGATGCAAAAAGGATCTATTTTTCCTTGTTCACTCAGGAGGATCAGAGTGACTCTGGCGGTGAGTTTAGCTCCATTCCTGCACGCTGGAATTAACAACACTGGACTTTCTCTGGGATCTTATAGTTGGCTTTGGGAAATCCTTAAATACTTCTTCTACCAAGATAGATGAACTTTCTGAAAAACTGAACATATGGTTACTAAGCAGGATGGTCAAGTTTCTAAAATTAGCTCTATAGTTTTCACTATTGAAGCCAATATTAAGGACACACAGGTTTTAAATTCTACAACTGTGAAACATTGAAATGATCTCTCCCAATAGATTGAGTATTTTGAAAATCACATGAGACACATTTACGTTTATTGAATTTCCCCAAGGTTATGGGGAAAATTCTGCATGTGACTTTGAACAAATATTTTCAGGAAATATTAAAATTTCCTTCTGATCAATTGCCATCCATTAATAAGTTATATTATCTTCCTTCAAGTCCTTCCGCAGTCTCTTAGCAAGTTAGGAATGTAAGCCTCTCAAATTTAACAAATTTTCTTGAGAATTCTAATGTTGAAATTATTGAACGTAGTACCTTGCTGGTTTCATTTATTTTTTTCTTTCGACTTGGGTAATGTAATACAAAAGTACTTCATGAATCTTTCTTCTTTATTTTATGGTCACTTGGTGCAGATATTTCCTGATTTTTCTCATATCACTCAAGAAAGAAACCACTACTTTAGGTTGTTCCTTCTTACTCTGCTATCCTTTTAAATGTGTTATCAAATATAATAAAGATTGTTTCATATTTTTTTTCCTGAACTCAAAGGGGTAGATTTTAAAAGAATGCGCACGCGCTACCCGGTGCGCACACATGGACGCCTAATTTTATAACATGTGCACGCAGGTGTGCACGTTATAAAATTGGGGGTCGGCACGCACAAGGGGGTGCACAAAAGTGCAACTTGCACGTGCCAACGCCTGCGGCCTTCCCCAGTTCCCTCCCAGTCCACTCCAATTTAGGAGCGGCCTGGGAGGGAACTTCCCTACCCCCTAGCTTGAACTTCCTACCCTTCTGCTAACCTTCCCGTCCCCTAGCCCTATCCTAATCCCCCCCCCGAAACCCTTGTCCTACCTTTTGCACCTGTCGGCATCCTGCCGGCACGTGATCCGCCAGCACAGCAGCAAATGGCCACAGTGCTGGGGGCCTCTAGCCCCGTCCCGTCCTGCCCCCCGTACCACCCTGCCCCTTTTCTTTGGCCCTGGGATTTACGCACGTAAAGCTTTTAAAATCCAGGCCTTAGCGTTTCTGGATTCCAGAAGGCCTTTAACATCTTCTCTAGCATTTACTTAATCTAATATGGGTATTGTTTAAATTGTCAGAAACATGTTAAGTCAATTTCTGCACAAAATGTTTTTCATTTCTGCTTCTTTGAAGAATTGTCTTTTCTCCAAATGTGTGGGATAGGAGTTTTGCTTTCCAGGCTCGCTGGAAAACCACGTCATGGGAAGGGAAACTCCATTGCCTTTCTAACTGGTTTTTTCCTTAACACCTACTCTTAGTATAAAGAAAATGTTTGACCGCAGCATATGAACAGCCCCCAGCTAACAGGAAGTCAGCAGGAAACATCTAGTGCAAGCTTTTCTGCAGCCCCAGAATAGCTCATGACCTACTTGCTTTTCACACCTAGATGGTTTAGAACAAATGACCAGCTAATGACCTCCCCCCTCCCTGCCTGAAGACTGACCGCTTGCACCTACTGCCCACTTGCACCCACGTAGTAAAAGGTCAGCATAAACACTGATGGTGGAAAACATTGTAGCAGGAAAATATGTGACGTATGTATCATATGAAATGCTATGTGATCATTTTATAATAAAAGAGCAGCCTTCCCAAAAGCCGGGAGAGCACGCTTCACCCTGAAGACCGTCTGAGGTGTTTTCATTGCGACACAAATGCTTAGTAATGGATGATTATGGGGGGCTTTTCTTGTTTCCTGAATTGTATGATTTTTCTTTTTCTTTTTTTATTAGAATCCATGTACAGTAATTTCTGTAGCAAAGTTTATGCTTCATTATATATATATGAAAATTGATAAAAAGTAAAAAAAAAAAAAGTTGTAACATATGCACATGAAGGTAATTATCAGTTTTATCATACAGCCTACAAGTTTGCGAAGTCTATCTCTAGGTCATCAAGACCCCCCTGATTCTTCAGCCTGAAATCCTCCCATTTTACCCAGACCCCTCACTCATTCAATACTTGGTAATGAGAACTTTTATTGTCACAGAAGTAAATATACACAAACTTACGCGAGTCACTTGCCAAGGTTATAAAATGGCAATTTTTGTGCTGCCCCAGAATGCCCCTGGGCCCACCCTTTTTTTATTCGAGCAAATTTACTAGTGCATTATTACTTGCACTTGTATGTAAAGTAATGTACTAAGTAACATTTCCGCAACTCTGTGCTATTTGCCCATATATATCTGCTAATTTGTACATGTGCAATGCTTTGAAAATTCACCTTTAAGAGGAGGAAAGGTGGGACTGTGTGGCTGATGCTTTCTCTGTGGACAAGTAGGAAGAATCAACCACATGAGTGAGGATTCCCTTAGCTGAGGGTTGCACTGATTAAGGAGTTTATTTGAACATAGCTTTTAAATTGATTGCAACCCAAAATAAGGTTGAGAAGGAAAAAGTTGAAAGTTAATTGAATCTTTCTTTTTTTTTTTTTTTTTTTTTTTTTTAATACAGCCTCTCCAAAACACTCTCTTCAGGACTCTTCAAGGCAATAGTGTTTAGATCAAGTTGCAGTTTTGTAGATTTCAGGTACTGATGCTGAAAAAAACAAGCTATAGATGTTGCAATTCCTTTTAACTCATGTGCTTTAATTTAGGAACTCATTTGATTCCTGTAAGTACATAACAATGGAAAATACAATTTGACAGCCAGGCAGACAAGATCTGTTTCTTTACTGGGCAACCTATCATAGATTTACCATAAGAAATGCACTATAAAATAGTAACGTTAATATTCAATTTAATCCATAACCCATCGGCTATCTGGCTATGTACAACCCTTTGTTTATATCAACCCTGGTGTCACGGTCATTGGACAAAAACCTCCTTGAGGTTCCAACAGTTAAAATCGTGAGACTCGAAATAACAAGGAAACATCCCATCCTCTCTTAGGCCTGGATTTATCAAAATGCACTAAATATCGCCTGCGATAGAAAAAGGGATGTGTTTTATGGTAATAGGAAGTTTATCGCAATTTGCACTAATACCTATGCGAAGAGCTAAGTTACCGCAAATTACAATAACTTTTTCGCACTTTCAGATAAGTGCCAGAATATATGAGAGAGAGAGAGACTAGCCTTAATGCCCTCACCCTAGATAGGTATTTATATCTCTATGGGAGGCCCACCTAGTAACTCGAGGTGAGGTTCAGGTATTAGTGTAGGGGTTAGGGGCCACTTTGACATTCAAAGTGAGACGAACAGAACAGTGCTCTCTTGTGAAGATTTGATGACCCTCGGAGTGAGGAAACTCACCCAAAGATGAGATTTGTGCAATATTCTCTCAACCTAGCTTGATGTTACCCAGGTAGAGAGTCCATCAATTGAAAGCAATGCAACAGAGATATGTTTTTAATTTTTTCTTAAATTCCTTTGGATTAGATATGGTTCTAAGGGGGTCATTTATCAAAATGCTATAAGGCGTTTTCGCATGCGTTAAGGGCTTACCGCATGCGAAAGCACCATAATGTATGGTATGATGCAAATCTGAGAAAGAGGAGGAGTTAGGGGTGGGAGTGGGCTGGGTTTACGAAGTCCTATTGCATGGCTTTAACTATGATTTTAGCTACACCTTTTTCAGTAGTGTTAAGCTGTGTGATAGGTTGCGTTACGGCTAGATCGCATTGGCTAGATCGCATTTTGCAATGTGTTCTCAAAGGCCTGTTGTAGTACTTTTGAAGCACCAATACAGACTAATATCACTATTCCACCTATGTGATTTTTTTCTGTATCACGTTGTGTTTTATTTGCCTTGTTTAAAACATTAATATTATTTAATGTAGAGATTACTTACCTGATAATCTCGTTTTCCTTAGTGTATGCAGATGGACTCAAAACAAGTGGGTATAGTGTGCTCGTGCTAGCAGTTGGAGACGGATCTGACGTCAGCACGGGGTACATATACCCCCACAGGAAGTGCAGCAATTCAGTAATCTTCCTTGCAAAAGCTTTATGGATATATGTGTGACTGACCAAGCGATTAAATGAACAGGATTACCCTGACCGATTGATAGTAGCTGGAGACCGCCAGTGTCCTTAACCGGAAGGTGTTGACACCCGGCAGGGTGGATGCCCTATATATGAAAACATGGCTTACCGTGAGTCGGTGAATCCCCATGTATACCAGCAGCCGGGCGGGATGCTGAGTCCATCTGCATACACTAAGGAAAACGAGATTATCAGGTAAGTAATCTCTACATTTCCTAGCGTGTAGCAGATGGACTCAAAACAAGTGGGATGTACAAAAGCGACTCCCGGACTGGGTGGGAGGCTCCCCGAGGTCCGTTTAGGATTGCCCTCGCAAATGCTGTGTCCTCCCTGGCCTGGACGTCCAGACGGTAGAATCTGGAGAAGGTATGGAGGGAGGACCACGTTGCCGCTTTACATATCTCTGCTGGCGACAGCATCCTAGTTTCTGCCCAAGAGGCCGCCTGCGCTCTGGTAGAGTTAGAGCCTTGACCCGTAGAGGTGGTGGTTTTCCCGCTTCTACGTAGGCTGGCTTGATAACTTCTTTGATCCAGCGGGCGATGGTTGCCCGTGAGGCCGCTTCCCCTTGCTTCTTCCCACTGTGAAGGACGAACAGGTGGTCTGTCTTTCGTACTGCTTCTGACATTTCCAGGTATCTGGACAGCAGTCTGCCGATGTCGAGATGGCGCAATATTCGACCTTCTTCCGACTTCTTCAAACCTTCCGTGGTTGGCAAGGATATGGTTTGGTTGAGGTGGAAGTCGGAGACTACTTTGGGTAAGAAGGAAGGAACCGTGCGAAGATGGATAGCCTCTGGAGTGATTCTGAGAAACGGATCACGGCAGGACAGCGCTTGTAGCTCTGAGATGCGGCGAGCTGAACACACGGCCAGCAGGAACACCATCTTCAAGGTTAACAAACGGAGGGACAGGCCTCAAAGGGGTCTGAAGGCGGGTCCCACTAGAAATTCCAAAACTAGGTTGAGGTTCCACAGGGGCACTGGCCACTTCAGTGGCGGGCGAATGTGTTTGACTCCTTTCAGGAAACATGAAACGTCTGGGGGTGTGGCAATGCTGCTGCCTTCAGTCCAGGGACCGAAGCAGGATAGTGTTGCCACCTAAACCTTGATGGAATTGAGAGACAGACCCTTCTGAAGACCATCTTGCAGGAAATCCAAAACGATAGGGATTCTAGCAGCATGTGGATTGGTGCTGTGAGTATCGCACCAGGCTTCAAATACTCTCCAGATCCTTATATATGTTAGTGGAGAACTTGCGTGCTTGGAGGAGTGTATCTATCACCGGCCCCGAGTATCCCCTTTTCTTCAGTCTAGCCCTCTCAATGGCCAGACCGTAAGAGAGAATTGATCTGGATCCTCGTGGAGGATGGGATCTTGCCGCAGCAGGTCCCTGTGTGGAGGCAGGTGTAGTGGATTCCCTGCCAGCAGTCTTCTCATGTCTGCGTACCAGGGTCTTCTTGGCCAGTCCGGGGCCACTAGAAGAACTAGGCCTCTGTGCCGCTGAATCTTGTGTATGATGGCGCCCAGCAGGGGCCATGGAGGAAAAGCATATAGCAGGATCCCCTGAGGCCATGGCTGTACTAGAGCGTCGATCCCGTGGGAGAGAGGATCTCGTCTGCGACTGAAGTATCTGGGTACTTGAGCGTTGGACCTGTCCGCTAGTAGGTCCATGCCCGGAGTCCCCCACTGATCCACAATCCTCTGAAAAGCTGTGGGCGACAGCTGCCATTCCCCCGGGTTTAGGCTTTCTCTGCTGAGGAAGTCTGCCGTGGTGTTGACCTTCCTGGCGATGTGGACGGCGGAGATGTCCTGGAGATTCGCCTCCGCCCAAGCCATCAGGGGCATTATTTCTAAGGATACCTGTCGGCTTCTGGTTCCGCCCTGTCGGTTGATGTATGCCACCGTGGTGGCGTTGTCCGACATCACCCTGACCGCTCTGTTTCGAAGTCTGTGGGCAAATCGTAGGCAGGCTAGCCTGACTGCCCGTGCCTCTAGTCGGTTGATGTTCCACCCAGACTCTTCTTTGTTCCACCGCCCTTGGGCGGTGAGTTCTTCGCAGTGTGCTCCCCATCCATTTAGGCTGGCATCTGTAGTGAGCAGGGTTCAGGTTGGGGAGGACATTCTTGACCCCCAGATCATGTGGCCGGGCTGCAACCACCACCGTAGCTGATTCCGCACTCTGGCTGGTAGAGGTAGGTGTACGGTGTAGTTCTGGAATCGTGGGCTCCACCGAGATAGGAGGGCGCGTTGCAATGGTCTCATATGAGCCTGCGCCCATGGTATCACCTCCAGAGTGGATGCCATGAGGCAGAGGACCTGTAGGTAATCCCAAGCTGTGGGCCGGGTGGCGCTCAGCAGGGCCTGCAGACGATTCCGGAGCTTTGATCTCCTCTTCGAGGTCAGACTGACTGTCTCCCTGGGTGTCGAATCGGACTCCTAGGTATTCAAGCGACTGAGAAGGCTGTAGGGAACTCTTGTTTGTGTTGACTACCCATCCTAGTCTTTCCAGAAGAGATATAACTCTGATGGTTGTCTGGTGGCTCTCCTCCGGTGACTTCGCCCTGATCGGCCAATCGTCCAGGTAGGGATGGACGAGAATTCCTTCCTTCCTGAGTGTCGCCGCCACTACTACTATGACCTTGGTAAAGGTCCACGGCGCGGTGGCTAACCCGAAGGTAAAGCTCGGAACTGGAAGTGTTGGTTCAGGACTTTGAAGCGCAAGTAGCGCTGGTGATCGCGATGGATTGGGATATGCAAGTAGGCCTCTGACAGATCTAGGGATGTGAGAAACTCCCCTGGCTGTATTGCACTCTTGACTGACCGCAGAGTTTCCATGCGAAAGCTGGGGACCCGTAAGTGTCGGTTGACTGACTTGAGGTCCAGGACGGGCCTGAAAGTGCCCTCTTTCTTGGGTACTATGAAATAAATGGAATAATGCCCATGCAGGTACTGGGATTATGGCTTTTAGGGACAGGAGCCTCCGCAAGGTCGCTTCCAGTGCTGCCCTCTTGAGGGGTGAACAAGGAGAGTCCACAAACTTGTCCGGAGGGAGCCGAAGAAAGTCCAGGTAATACCCTTCTCGGATGATGGCGAGGACCCACTGGTCCGAGGTAATCTCGACCCACCTGCGGTAGAAGAGGGTCAGCCTGCCCCCTATGGCTTCTACCCTCAGATGGGTCGGCTGATTCTCATTGTGGGGTGTGGCCGGGACCCGAACCCGAGCCGGTTCTCCTCTTGTTGTGCTTGGTCCGAAAGGACTGGTTCCTGGTCTGAGAACGAGGTGCTTGGTAGCAATCCCTGTAAGGGTTGAAGCGCTGAGAGTTTCTACCTCTGGATGGCCTAGGAAAAGAACACTGGCTCCTCCTAGACCTGTCTTCTGATCAGTCACCATCAGTCACCATCCCCGCGATCCTTCAGAGATGGAGAGAGGAATAGTGATTGGGAACGTATCCCCTCTCGACCCCTCGACTTTGATGACTCCGATGCGGGTGTGGATGGAGCAGACTTTTTGGAGCCAAAATGTTTCTCCATCTTATCCAGGTACACACTACACACTTTGGGTGTCATCTAGTCACACAGCTGACACCCACGGACACCGTACGAGACCCCCAGGCAGAGGATACAAACCTCATGCGGATCCGTGATGGACATGGTCAGCGGGCACTGGGCATCGATGAAAACTGGAGGATACCATAAAAGCTACCAGACGTGCGGTTGATGACTGGTGGTCATCGAGAGGTGAGGTGACGGGAATAGACTACAAAGAAGAGAAAAAAAAACCAGTGACTGTGACCTACCACGCCAAGGAGGCACCGACCGCGAAGGGGACCTGACGATGGAAGAGGAAAGAACACTGTACTTTTATCAAAAGCAAAAAGAAAGGTTGGAGCTCCATGAACCTTGAGGCAATTGAAATGCAGAAAAGAAGAGACTGAAGTGGGACCTTACATAGATGCACAGATAGCAGCATGCTGGGCATGCTTAGTGTGCTGGTCAAAGCTTCTAAAATCTTTGACAAAAGTTTTCCGTGCTGGACTCCATCAGATGATGTCTCCCACATGAGGACTACCATCCTGCTTGTCCTAGAAGAATAGAAATTCCATGTGTGACAGGTAAGAGTACAGTAGTGGATGTATACTATGATCCAACAGGACAAGAAGAAGAAACAGAATGTTAAAATGCTAGCTGAATGAATTAGAAAGGCAAACAAATTTGGCAATGCAATAATAATGGAGAAATTACGTACCTGATAATTTTGTTTTCCTAACTGTAGACAGATGGACTCAGGACCAGTAGGTTTATGTTCCCCTGCCAGTAGATGGAAACGGAGCAAGTTGACAAACAGTATATATAGCCCTGCAGAGATCCCAGCCTGCCAGTATTCTCTTCAAAAGCAACTGTGAACAGACTAGCAAAAAACTTGATTAAAAACATGAATAAAAACAGGTAACCAGAACTGTACTCAACCAACCATAAGCTCTAAACTCTCGTAAGATTCTAGGTACCCCAAGCTGTGGACTGGATGAACACTTACCAGTAATCCCTTGGGACCCAGAGCGCCACAGGAAGGCTACTGGCACACTCATGCGGCAGCCAAGGGAGGGAAGCTGAGTCCATCTGTCTATACTAAGCAAAACGAAATTATCAGGTAAGACATTTCTCCATTTCCTAGTGTAGACAGATGGACTCAGGACCAGTGGGATGTACTAAAGCTACTCCCCAACAGGGTGGGAGACTGCCCGCGGTCCAGTCAATACCGCATGTGCAAAGGCTGCATTCTCCCGGGCCTACACATCCAAATGATAAAACCTGGAAAAAGCGTGTAAGGAGGTCCACATCATAGGTCAGCAGATATCAATGGGAGACAACAGATTAACCTCCGCCCATGACACTGCCCGAGCCTTAGTGGAATGAGCGCTAACCTGAGTAGGCAACGGCTTTCCAGCATCCACATACATGGCCATGACTACTTTCTTAATCCAGCATGCTATGATAGCCCGTGAAGCCGGAGTGCCTGCTTACTCCCACCATGGAGAACAAACAGGCAATCAGTCTTTCGAAAAGGTTCAGAAACCTCCAGATACTGCACGACAAGTCACTTGACATCCAGGAAGTGCAAGAGGCGATACTCCCCCGCATCCCTGACCTTATCCAGGGATGGTAAGGAAACAGACTTATTCAAATGGAAGTCCGATACTACCTTGGGTAAGAAGGATGGAACATCCTTCTTACCCAAGGAGCAGCTGTAATGCTCCCGGAGTCCGGGAGCAGCTGTAAGGAACGGCTCCCAGCAAGACAAGGCCTGCAGCTCAGAAATTCGACGTGCTGAACATAAGCCACCAGGAACAGTCTTTAGGCCAACAACCGCAAGGAAAGGCTATGCAGTGGTCGGAACGTAGGGCCAGCCAAAAAATCCAGCACTAAGTTAAGACTCCACAATGGAACCGCTAACCTGAAAGGAGGCCTAAGTTGATTCACTCACTTCAAAAAAGGGCCACATTAGGAAGAGACAAAGAGGAAACACCATTCCCCCAGCCTCTGAAACAGGCAAGAGCCGCAACATACACCTTCAGGGAATCAAGGGACAAACCTTTATTCAACCCATCTTGCAAAAAATCCAGAATGAGAGAGATGTTAACTGAACGAGGAAGAACACCCAACTCCTCACACCAGGCCTCAAAAACTCTCCAAACACGCACATAAGCCAAGGAAGTGGAGAACTTGTGAGCACGGAGTAAGGTGGATCCCCGTAAAGAACCAGTCCCTGCTGTAACAGATCTATCTGCGGCGGAAGACCTAGGGGGACCTCCACCAGAAGTTATCATAAATCTGCATATCACGGACACCTGGGCTAATCCAGTGCCACCAGGAGTACTAGCCCCCTGTGGCCTTCGATCTTGTGAATTATCCTGCCCAGCAAGGGCCACGGAGGAAAGGCATAAAGCAATTTCTCTTCCAGCCAGACCTGTACAAGAGCGTCTATTCCCAGGGACCACAGATCTCTCCTGCAACTGTAGAATTGATAAACCTTCGCATTTCGAAAAGTCACCAGCAGGTTTAGGAATGAAAGGCCCCAGTGATCCACAATCAGCTGAAAATGCCTCGTCTGACAACACCCACTCATTTGGGTCCAGACTCGCCCTGCTGAGTTAGTCCGCTCTTATGTTGTCTTTTCTTGCAACGTGAGAGGCCGAGATCATCTGCAGATGACCTTCTGCCCATTCCATAAGCTGGTCTATTTCCTGCAACACTTGCTGGCTCTTGGTTCCTCCCTGGCGATTGATATAGGCAACCATCGTCATGTTATCCGACATGACATAAACCACCTAATCCCACAGACTGTGGCTGAACTGCAAGCATGCCAACTGTACCACCCGGGCCTCCAGGCAAGGCGCATGCACAACCTATGTGCCAAGTTAAATGTGTAAAAATGTTTGTGCGCATAAAAAGCACGCTCAAAAAGCGAGCGCACAAGGCAGGCACAGAGCCACTGATGGCCTGCTGTCACCACTGCGCTTGACTCCTGCACCCACTGCCTTTCAGCTGAACTAGCTGCTAAGTCCATGCTGGGAAACCCAGCTACTGGACCAAGGCACACCTCTGAGGGATCACAGAAATCACCTCAGGAATTCTCAACTGGGGGAGGGACCATTAGGTATCACAGCAGGAGAGTGGGGCTTTCATTTCCTGAATTTAGAATTTCAAATTTCTCCATCGAAAAAGCTCGAATTAATCCCCCATAGGGAAACACAGGTCCACCGTCTGCTGGAGACTGAGAATACTAGTAGGCTTGGGTAACTACTGCAGGGCTATATATACTGTGACGACAGCCTGCTCTGTCTTCATCTGCTGGCAGGGGTGAATAAACCCACTGGTCATGAGTCCAATTGTTGACACACTAGGAAATTGGAGATTTCTATTACTCAGGTTTTTACTGGATACAAACAGAGTGCGAGCCCTCTAGAGATAGGGAAATACCTACAATACCTGAATATAATATGCTTTGAAGTAGCAAAAAGCAGAATATAAATTAAACATAGAAATAAATGGAAGATTTTAATTACCCCAGTATTGACTGGGTCAATTTCTCATCGGGATATGCTAGAGAGGGTAAATTTTAAAATGCCATAAATGACTGCTTCATTGGGTAGCTGGTCCTAGAACTGGCAAGAGGGGCAGCTACTTTAGATCTAGGCCTCAGTCGAACATATGACCTGGTGCAAGGGGTTACTTTGATGGGACCACAAAGCAGTAGTGATGATACTACAATCAAAACTGACATTATCATTGGAGAGAGGGCATTAATTAAAACTACTGCAATGTCATATAACTTTAAAAAGGAAGACTATAATAGAGTGAAGAAATTATTTACAAAAAAATCTAATAGCAGCCGTTACAAATGTTAAAAGTTTGCATGAGGCATGAATCTTGTTTAAAAATGCCATCTTGGAAACTATAAAGGAGTATCAAAGAGAGCTCCTTAAATGATGGCTCTAGGTATCTGGCCCTGGTCCATCTTAAGGAAAGAAATCCTGGGTATAGGGAAATAAATCAGAGTTGCTTATCTGTAACATGTGTTCTCCCAGGACAGCAGGATGTTAGTCCTCACATGTGGGTGACATCATCAGTTGGAGCCCTGTCTTTATGGGTAGAAATCCCTTGTGTGTTGGGGAAGACTATAGCGATAGGGGTATACTACCGTCCACCTGGTCAAGATGGTGAGACGGACAGGGAAATGCTAAGAGAAATTAGGGAAGCTAACCAACTTGGTAGTGCAGTAATAATGGGAGACTTCAATTACTGTCAATATTAAAGTGGAACCAAATTGAATTAAATGAAAATAGCTATAGAAGGCATCAGGAAGCCTGACATTGTGTGACTTTTTTAATCAAGACACCAACCGGTCTTCTCAATCATTCGCCTTCTTTGTGTTTTTTTATTAATTCAAAAATATTTTTTATAAAAAAAATTTTTGTTTTTTTTAAAAAGTCCTCCGTCGGTTAAAGATAGACTCTTAATCATTTAATGCTTGAACATATTACAGCCCAACACGGCCAGTGTTTCACCCATAAGCTTCATCAGGGGCATGTAAAGGACGTCTAAACAAGAGTCTTTATCCCATTCATCAGGACTTCACGTCTCAGCAATCATAACCGGAACACAGAGGAGTCTATCTTTAACCGACGGAGGACTTTAAAAAAAAAACAAAAACATTTTTGATAAAAAATATTTTTGAATTAATAAAAAAACACAAAGAAGGCGAATGATTGAGAAGACCGGTTGGTGTCTTGATTAAAAAAGTCACACAATGTCAGGCTTGCTGACGCCTTCTATAGCTATTTTCATTTAATTCAATTTGGTTCCACTTTAATATTGACAGCATTTGGTTTTGGTGGATAATTTTGACTCTTTGTGTTAATAGTTGTGCTAGACTTCAATTACCCCAATATTGACTGGGTAAATGTATCATCGGGACACGCTAGAGAGATAACATTCCTGGATGGAATAAATGATTGCTTTATGGAGCAATTGGTTCAGGAATAGACAAGAGAGGGAGCAATTTTAGATCTAATTCTCAGTGGAGCACAGGACTTGGTGAGAGAGGTAACGGTGATGGGGCTGCTTGGCAATAGTGATCATAATATGATCAAATTTGATTTAATAAGAACATAAGAACATGCTGGGTCAGACCAAGGGTCCATCAAGCCCAGCATCCTGTTTCCAACAGAGACCAAACCAGGCCACAAAAACCTGGCAATTATCCAAACGCTAAGAAGATCCCATGCTACTGATGCAATTAATAGCAGTGGCTCTACCCCTAAATTCTTGGGGAGAGCAACATAAACAGACTTTATATTGGGATATACTAGATACTTTTAGGCAACTGGGACTGGCACTTCTTGTATTCTTAAAGCACATCTGCTGAGGATGGATATCTGAGTTTAGAAGCATATTTTCAGCTGAGTTAAGAACCTTAATTTTGGGCTTAAAAAACAGGCACCCAAAATTAAAGTTAGACACTTGTTTTCAAACCAAAATTAAGGCCCCTAAATTCAACTGACAATCAATGCCTATTTTAGGCACCTGGAATATCAGGCTCAGAGCCTTGTTTTCAAGTCACTAATTCTTAACATCCATTAAGTTATTTATTTTTTGTTTCAACCAAACATCTTGAACCTTATTTTTATGGGAAATATAACGAAGGAGAGCAATCAGTAGGAAAAAAATCATATCATTTTAGGAGCATTCATGATATATCAAACTAGTTTCCATTGATTACAAACTCTTGAATTTTCTCAAGCTTTTCACAAATATATTACAATCCTTTTCTTTTGCTTGGGTTTCAGGTGTGACTAGCCTTTAAAAACTGTATTCCTGATTTACAAATCCATGATCTGGAATAGTCATTTTGACTATATTGCACTTATTTAAAAACAAACAAACAAAAAAAAAATGACGTGAGACCAATGATGACCAGGTTTTCCCTGCTGTTGAGTACAAGGTTTGAAGGCCTCTTTGAGGTGGATTACTAACTGCAATGTGCAATACTTACTGGTCAATTTTAAAAGCCCTAAGCATGCCAAAACCGGGAGATGTGCATGTGACTCAGCCTGGTGTGCATCATGCGGATTTTAAAAACTGCACGAGTATGTGCGTATCTCCAGGTACGCGCCCAAAACTGGTGTGTACTGGTCTGTACTGGTACGCGCCCAAAACTGTATTGGTACGCACCCAAAACTGGTCTGTACTGGTCTGTACCATGAAATCTGCACGTAAGACTTTACATGCAAAAGCGCGCACTGGGCTCTCCAGTACATAACTTTACTTCTACTCTGGACGGAATGTAAGTTGTGAAACTAAAAAAAACTGGGTAGTCAGTGGGGATTTAAGCGTTGGGGCTAAAAGGGTAAAAGGAAGACGAGTTAACTAGGGAGGTTAGGAAGTCCTTCCTTTACTGGGGTGAACTGGGAATGAATTTGGAAGAGAGGTAATTGTATCAGTGCATGTCCAGAAAAATCCCCCCACTAACGCGAGCGAGGTGGCATTTGCGCACACATATGCATGTCAGTATGAAATTGTGTGCACATGAATGCATGAATAGACGATTTTAAAAAACACGCGCATATAAGCATTTAAGTTTTAAATTTCCTGCGTCGGCAAATGCGCAGACATGCGGGTCTTAAAATTTACTTCTCATTAACTATTGGTTCATCCTAGTGAGTGGATTGATAGAGAAACTACATCTTTCCCTTTCTGTGTGGTGGCAGTGGGAAATAAAACGAATCAAACTTGCATCTTTCGGTGTTAGTTACAAGATTCTTATCAATCTCGTAACTATAACCTGATGTTCATTTCCATTTCCATAGAACTCTATCTTGTCACAGTAAGATTAGATAATTCTTTAGGACACAGCAGCCAGTCTCCATGATAATAATAGACACCATGCATCTTTTTTAAATCATTTTTCTTTTGAGTATGTATAATGAAGACTTCCCAGTTCTATATTTTCCCATGCACCCTATGTTTTAAGCTGGCCAAGGCATATCTTTGGAATTTCATATACATTTGCATTCTAGAGGTCACAGCATTCTTAACGTTCACAAAAAATGAGATACAATATCTGCTTTGGCTTTCCGCTCCCAATATCTATATAATAAAAGTAATAGTTGATATATTACAAAACAGAACACTGGAACAGTTCACTATTCAGTATGCCTAGAAAATGAATGGCATGATTTACATTGAAACATAAAAAAAGAAAAAATTAATCTCCATGGCCTCCTGCCACCCCTCAAAATGCTCCACCAACCCTTACCTCTTCTGTGGCACTTGTGCAAGGGTGAAAGGTACAGGAGCAATCCTGTTTCTCCTGCCCCGCCAGTTCTGCTCCAAAAATGGCACCATTCACAGGGTTAGTGAAATATTTGGCTGGCACCCAGCTGTCTCATGGCCACAAAGCAATATGACCCCAAAAGTTATATGACAGTTTCAAGCTTTGACTGGAAGAGGGACAGCTTTGACTGGAAGAGGAACAGTGTGCAAATCCAAGGCTCTCGTGCTAAACTTTCAAAAGGGAAACTTTAATAAAATGAGAACAATTATTAGAAAAAAACTGAAAGGAGCAGCTACAAAAGTAAAAAATGTCCAAGAGGCGTGGTCATTGTTAAAAAATACCATTCTAGAAGCACAGTCCAGGTGTATTCCACACATTAAGAAAGGTGGAAAGAAGGCAAAACGATTACCGGCATGGTTAGAAGGGGAGGTGAAAGAAGCTATTTTAGCCAAAAGAACTTCATTCAAAAATTGGAAGAAGGATCCAACAGAAGAAAATAGGATAAAGCATAAACGTTGGCAAGTTAAATTTAAGACATTGATAAGACAGGCTAAGAGAGAATTTGAAAAGAAGTTGGCTGTAGAGGCAAAAACTCACAGTAAAAACGTTTTTAAATATATCCGAAGCAGAAAGCCTGTGAGGGAGTCAGTTGGACCGTTAGATGATCGAGGGGTTAAAGGGGCACTAAGAGAAGATAAGGCCATCGTGGAAAGATTAAATGATTTCTTTGCTTCGGTGTTTACTGAAGAGGATGTTGGGGAGGTACCCGTAATGGAGAAGGTTTTCATGGGTAATGATTCAGATGGACTGAATCAAAACACGATGAACCTAGAAGATGTGGTAGGCCTGATTGACAAACTGAAGAGTAGTAAATCACCTGGACTGGATGGCATACACCCCAGAGTTCTGAAGGAACTAAAAAATGAAATTTCAGGCCTATTAGTAAAAATATGTAACCTATCATTAAAATCATCCATTGTACCTGAAGACTGGAGGATAGAGAATATAACCCCAATATTTAAAAAGGGCTCCACGGGCGATCCGGGAAACTACAGACCGGTTAGCCTGATTTGTAACCCTTTAACCCCCTCGATCATCTAACGGTCCAACTCCCTCGCAGACTTTCTGCTTTGGATATATTTTTTAAAGTTTTTGTTGTGAATTTTTGCCTCTACGGCCAACTTCTTTTCAAATTCTCTCTTAGCCTGTCTTATCAATGTCTTACATTAAACTTGCCAATCGTTATACTTTATCCAATTTTCCTCTGATGGATCCTTCTTCCAAATTTTGAATAAAGATCTTTTGGCTAAAATAGCCTCTTTCACTCACTTTTTAACCATGCTTGCAATCGTTTGACCTTCCTTCCACCTTTCTTAATGTGTGGAATACATATGGGCTGTGTTTCTAGGATGGTTGTTTTGTTATTTTGGTTTGTTTTTTTGGTTTGTTTTTTTTTAACAATGTCTACGCCTGCTGCACACTTTTTACCTTTGTAGCTGCACCTTTGGTTTGTTTTTTTTTAACTATTTTTGTCATTTTCTCAAAGTTTCCCTTTTGAAAGTTTAGTGCTAGAGCCGTAGATTTACTTACTGTCCACCTTCTAGTCATTAATTCAAATGTGATCATATTATGATGACTATTGTCAAGCGGTCCCAGCACCATTATACCTCTCTCACCAAATCCTGCGCTCCACTGACTAAAAGATCTAAAATTGCTCCCTCTCTCATCAGCTCCTGAATCAATTGCTCTATAAAACTATCATTTATTCTTTCCAGGAACTTCATCTCATTAGCATGTCCTGTTTCACTTACCCAGTCAATAGTGGGGTAATTGAAACCTCCCATTATTACTGCACTATCAGTTTGGTTAGCTTCCCTAATTTCTCATATCATTTTATTGTCCATCTCTCTATCTTGGACAGGTGGACAGTAGAATATTCCTATCACTATACTCTTCCCAAACACAAAAGGGATTTCTACCCATAAAGATTCAATGTAGAGATTACTTACCTGATAATCTCCTTTTCCTTAGTGTATGCAGATGGACTCAGAACAAGTGGGTATAGTGTGCTCGTGCTAGCAGTTGGAGACGGATCTGACGTCAGCACGGGTACATATAACCCCACAGGAAGTGAAGCAACTCAGTAATCTTACTTGCAAAAGCTGTTATGGATATATGTGTACTGACCGATCAATTAAGTAATGAAACAGGATTCCCCTGACCGATTGATAGTATCTGGAGACCGCCAGCGTTCCCAACCGGAAGGCGTCGACACCTGGTAGAGTGGACGCTCTCGTGTAAAAAATGACATGCCTTACCTTGAATTGGTGAAACCCATGTATACTGGCAGCTGGGCGGGATGGTGAGTCCATCTGCATACACTAAGGAAAAGGAGATTATCAGGTAAGTAATCTCTACATTTCCTAGCGTGTAGCAGATGGACTCAGAACAAGTGGGATGTACAAAAGCTACTCCCGGACTGGGCGGGAGGCTGCCTGAGGACCGCGTAGGACTGCCCTTGCAAATGCTGTGTCCTCCCTGGCCTGGACGTCCAGACGGTAAAATCTGGAGAAGGTATGGAGGGAGGACCACGTCGCCGGCTTACATATCTCCGCGGGCGACAGCATCCTAGATTCTGCCCAAGAGGCCGCCTGCGCTCTAGTGGAATGAGCCTTGACCTGCAGAGGCGGTGACTTCCCGGACTCTACGTAGGCCGCTCTGATAACTTCTTTGATCCAGCGGGCGATGGTGGGCCGAGAGGCCGCCTCCCCTTGCTTCTTCCCGCTGTGAAGGACGAACAGATGGTCCGTCTTATGTATTGTTTCTGTCATTTCCAGATATCTGGACAGCAATCTGCCGATGTCGAGATGGCGGAGCAAGCGCCCTTCTTCCGACTTCTGCAAACCTTCCGTGGTAGGCAAGGATATGGTTTGGTTGAGGTGAAACCGTGAGACTACTTTGGGTAAGAAGGAGGGAACCGTGCGAAAATGGATCGCCTCAGGAGTAATTCTGAGAAAGGGATCACGGCAGGACAGTGCTTGTAGCTCTGAGATGCGGCGTGCTGAACACACAGCCAGCAAGAACACCATCTTCAAAGTTAGAGAACGGAGAGACAGGCCCCGGAAGGGTCTGAAGGTGGATCCCGCGAGGAAATCCAAAACTATGTTGAGGTTCCACAGGGGCACTGGCCACTTCAGTGGCGGACGAATGTGCTTGACTCCTTTCAGGAAGGGGGAAACATCTGGGTGCGTGGCAATGGTCTTGCCATCCCTCCTGGGACCGTAGCAAGACAGCGCAGCCACCTGAACCTTGATGGAGCTTAGGGAGAGACCCTTCTGAAGCCCATCCTGCAGGAAATCCAGAACAATAGGGATTGTAGTCGCATGTGGATTGGAGCCATGAGTGTCGCACCAGGATTCAAATACTCTCCAGATCCTGATGTAGGTGAGGGATGTGGAAAACTTGCGGGCTCGGAGGAGTGTATCTATCACCGGCTCCGAGTAACCTCTTTTCTTCAGCCTAGCCCTCTCAATGGCCAGACCGTAAGAGAGAATTGAGCCGGATCCTCGTGGAGGATGGGACCTTCACGTAGCAGGTCCCTGAGAGGAGGCAGGGGAAGGGGCTCCCCTGTCAGTAGTCTTCTCATGTCCGCGTACCAGGGTCTTCTTGGCCAGTCTGGTGCCACTAGAAGAACTAGGCCTCTGTGCCTCTGAATCTTGTGTATAAGGGCGCCCAGCAGGGGCCACAGAGGAAAGGCGTATAGCAGGGTCCCTGGAGGCCATGGCTGAACCAGGGCGTCCATCCCGTGAGAGAACGGATCTCGCTTGCGGCTGAAGTATCTGGGTACTTGAGCATTGGACCTGTCCGCTAATAGGTCCATGTCCGGAGTCCCCCACTGATCCACAATCATCTGGAAGGCTGTGGGGGACAGCTGTCATTCTCCCAGATTTAGGCTTTCCCTGCTGAGGAAGTCTGCCGTGGTGTTGTCCCTTCCGGCAATGTGGACGGCGGAGATGTCTTGGAGATTCGCCTCTGCCCAAGCCATCAGCGGGGCTATCTCTAGGGACACCTGTTGGCTTCTGGTTCCGCCCTATCGGTTTATGTATGCCACCGTGGTGGCGTTGTCGGACATCTCTCTGACTGCTCTGTTCCGCAGTCTGTGAGCAAATCGCAGGCAGGCTAACCGGACTGCCCGTGCATCTAGGCGGTTGATGTTCCACCCCGACTCTTCTGTGTTCCACCGCCCTTGTGCAGCGAGTTCTTCGCAGTGTGCTCCCCATCCGCTCAGGCTGGCATCTGTGGTGAGCAGGGTCCACATGGGGGAGGACATCTTTGACCCCCTGCTCGTGTGGTCGGACTGCAACCACCACCGTAGCTGTGTCCGCACCCTGGCGGGTAGAGGTAGATGCACGGAGTAATTCCGGAAGCGTGGGCTCCATCGAGAGAGGAGGGAGCGTTGCAGTGGTCTCATATGGGCCCGCGCCCATGGTACCACTTCCAGGGTGGATGCCATGAGACCGAGAACCCGCAGGTAATCCCAAGCTATGGGTCGGCTGGCTCCCATCAAGGACCGTAGACAAGTCTGGAGCTTTAACCTTCTCTTGGTGGTTAGGCTGACTTTGTCTGCCTGGGTGTCGAACCAGACTCCCAGGTATTCCAATGATTGGGAAGGCTGTAGGCATCTCTTGTTGAGGTTGACTACCCATCCCAGGCTTTCCAGAAGGGAGATCACTCTGTTCGTTGCCCGATGGCTCTCTTCTCGTGATTTCGCCCTGATCAGCCAATCGTCTAGGTAGGGATGGACAAGGATTCCTTCCCGTCTGAGCGCCGCTGCTACCACCACTATCACCTTGGTGAAGGTCCGCGGCGCCGTGGCTAACCCGAAGGGCAAAGCCCGGAATTGTCCCAGAACCTTGAAGCGTAGGTAGCGCTGATGATCCCGATGGATCGGGATATGCAGGTAGGCTTCCGACAAGTCTAAGGCCGTGAGGAATTCCCCTGGCTGTACTGTGGTCTTGACTGAGCGCAGAGTTTCCATGCGAAACCTCGGGACCTTTAAGTATCGGTTGACTGACTTGAGGTCCAATACGGGTCGGAAAGTGCCCTCTTTCTTGGGTACCATGAAATAAATGGAATAGTGCCCAGAATCCATTTCCCAGGCAGGTACTGGGATTATGGCTGTCAAGGACAGGAGCCTCGCCAGGGTAGTTTCCACTGCCGCCTTCTTGTGGATTGGACACGGAGATTCCACAAACCTGTCCGGAGGGATGTGATGGAAGTCCAGATAATACCCCTCTCGGATGATGGCAAGGACCCACTGGTCAGACGTAATCTCGACCCATCTGGAGTAGAAGAGGGTTAACCTGCCCCCTATGGCTTCGTCCCCCGGATGGATCGGCTGATTCTCATTGTGAGGTGCGGCCGGAACCTGAACCCGAGCTGGCTCCCCTCTTGTGCTGCTTGGTCCGAAAGGACTGGTTCCTGGCCTGAGGACGAGGTGCCTGGTAGCAACTCCTATAGGGAGTGAAGCGTTGGGAGCTTCTACCTCTGGAGGGCCTCGGAAAGGTGTGCTGGTTCCTCTTGAACCTATCTTCCGGCAGTCGAGGTACTGGAGAGGCGCCCCATGTGCTGGCCAGTTTATCTAGGTCACTGCCGAACAGAAGAGAACCCTTGAACGGCATTCTAGTGAGACGTGTCTTAGAAGGAGCATCGGCTGACCAGTTCCGTATCCAGAGCTGCCTCCTGGCTGCTACTGAGGATGATACCCCCTTGGCTGTCGTACGGACTAGGTTGGAGGCGGCATCCGTGAGGAACGAGAGAGTGACTCCATGTCCGCTGCCGGGGCATTGTTCCTGACCTGTGACAAACAGGAATGCGTCACCACTGTCCAGCAGGTTGCGATCTGCAGAGACAGAGCTGCCACCTCAAAGGTTTGTTTCAGGATGGCGTCCAGGCGTCGGTCATGAGCCTCCTTGAGGGCCGCCCCCCCCCCCCTCCACTGGAATGGTAGTGCGCTTGACCACAGCGCTAACCATGGCGTCCACCTTGGGGCACGCCAGCATATCCTTGATTGCCGGGTCCAGGGGGTACATGCCAGACAGGGCCCAACCCCCTTTGAATGAGGCCTCCGGCGCATTCCACTCCAAATCGATCAGCTGTTGTGCCGCTTGCAGGAAGGGAAAATGGCGGGCCATCGGACGAAGACCCTCCAGCAGGGGGTTCTGATTGGATGCCTCCATGGTACTGGGGCCTGGAATAGCCAACTCCGTCAGGCACTGAGAAACCAGGTCAGAGAGATCTTCCTTAGGGAAGAACCACCTCATAGTTTGATATGGCTCTATCCCTGAGGGAAGTTCCCCCTCCTCGGGGAGTCCGGACTCGTCCTCCGAGACATCAGGATCCGCATGAGCCGGACTGCCCGGAGGCGGGTGCCCGCGGTAAGGGCGAGAGGGTCCGGGGGCAGGGTCAGCCGGGGCAGCAGGGCCT
Source organism: Rhinatrema bivittatum (assembly GCF_901001135.1). Lineage (NCBI taxonomy): Eukaryota > Metazoa > Chordata > Amphibia > Gymnophiona > Rhinatrematidae > Rhinatrema > Rhinatrema bivittatum. The sequence goes on from NC_042619.1 coordinate 369,791,682, forward strand.
GGACGGGAAGCCGACTGCATCTGTACAAAGGAGTGGATCCCCTTAAATAAGTCCACCCAGGAAATGGAAGCAGTCTCTAGCCGTCGGGGTACCAGGTCCCCCGGGATTCCTGGCTGTTCGAGACGGCCCGCTAGATCCGGGGTGGCCCCTGGGGAACTGTCGGTAAACCTCGGTTGAGACTGGTCCTGGCCCGAGGCTCCCATGGCCTCCTCACATTGGGCACAAAGGGAGTCTGGCTCCTCGCTCTGTGTGGCTCTAAGATGGCATGCTGAGCAGAGGCCAAGAGCTTTCACGCCGGAATCAGGAGGTGCCGCCTCTGGAGATGCCGGGGCGTTTAAGTGTTCCATCGCGTGTTGCGACTGCAGAGCGCCTGCGCTTATGCAATATGCTGCCAATAATATGCGCTCAATAATATGCGCTCAATAATATGCGCTCAATAATATGCGTTCAGCAATATGCGCTCAATAACATGCGATATGCGCTCAATAATATACGCTCTATAATATGCGCTCAATAACGTGCGATCAGCAATATGCACTCAATAATATGCTCTCAATAATATGCGATATGCTCTCAATAATATGCGCTCAATAACATACTCTCAATAATATGCGCTCAATAATATGCACTGAAGAATATGCTCTTAACCATAACACAATAACGTACGCTTAGCAATCTATATGCTGCGTTGTGTGCCTATCAACAGGCGCCTATCCATGTGCGCCTATCCGTGGGCGCTCAATACCTGAACAAGGCAGACAAAATGGCGACCTCCACGGCGTGCCGCCTGCCGGCAACGCCGCCGATCCTCGTACCTCGGAGACCAAAAGTAAGAGATGTACGCCTTACCTGATCTTCGGCGCTTCCCGGCTGTAACCCTGGCGGTCTCCGGCTGCGGTGGGAGAGGGGAAATACCTTCACCGCCGCGCTCGAGGAAGTGCACCCGCTGCCTCTAAGCCACCGAACTCCGCTCGGGGCTAAGACCTCGCCGGGACCGAGGCGCCTCTCAGCCACGCCCGAGCCCTTCTCGCTCGGGGGCTAGATCCCTGCCGCGATTTGGCCACCGGACCGAGGAGTAGACCTCCGAGGGATCGCGGAAATCACCTCGGGAAACTCAACTGGGGGAGGGACCCGAGGGTATCACCGCAGGAGTGCGGGGCTCGTCTTCTGGTATCTTCTTAGAAATTTAGAAAGTAGAAAGTAGTATTGGAAAACACGCTCAGCGAGCATGCAGGAGCGCCAAACTGCTTTGGAGACAGAAATTACTGAGTTGCTTCACTTCCTGTGGGGGTATATGTACCCGTGCTGATGTCAGATCCGTCTCCAACTGCTAGCACGAGCACACTATACCCACTTATTCTGAGTCCATCTGCTACACGCTAAGAAATTGTGCATTTAATCTCATGTAGGATCTTTAAAATAGGACTTTAAAATACCGATATTGACATTTGCACATGATTTCTGTCTGATAGGACTTCTTTGACTACTTTCAATAAATAAAGTAAAGTGGACTTAAGCTTATGAGCAGCTCCTTTGCTATGAGCTGATTTAGCATCAGTCCACAAATGTATAAAATAAAAATTTAAGTTGATATAATTTTATGTAACATATATGACCAGTTAACCATTGTCTATTAGTGTTAGGATATCATTCACTGCTAAGCACACTAATTCTCCCATCTTACTTCTTAGTCTTCCGGCATAAGCATTCAAACATTTCAAAGTGTGTTGTTTGTTTGTATTAACATTCTGCTTTTCGGTTGACAGGGATAAATTGAAATCTTTTAGCTCAGGTGAGTTTTTAATTATAGGCGCTTGGACTACTTTTCTTAATATTCAAACCCTCTGTTGGGATACCCTAACAGCTTCATTAGTAGCCTTCGAAGATAATAACATAATAAGAAACTGTCATGCTGGGTCAGACCAAGGGTCCATCAAGCCCAGCATCCTGTTCACATCAGAGGCCAAACCAGGCCACAAGAACCTGGCAAGTACCTAAACACCAAGAAGATCCCATGCTACTGATGCAATTAATTGCAGTGGCTATTCCCTAAGTCAACTTGATTAATAGCAGTTAATGGACTTCTCCTCCAAGAACTTATCCAAACCTTTTTTGAACCCAGCTACACTAACTGCACTAACCACATCCTCTTGCAACAAATTCCAGAGCTTAATTGTACATTGATGAAAAAGAACTTTCTCCAATTAGTCTTACATGTGCTACTTGCTAACTTCATGGAGTGCCTCCTAGTCCTTCTATTATCCGAAAGTGTAAATAACAGATTCACATCTGCTCGTTTAAGACCTCTCTTGATTTTAAAGACCTCTATCATATCCCCCCTCAGCCGTCTCTTCTCCAAGCTGAACAGCCCTAACCTCTTCAGCCTTTCTTATATGGGAGCTGTTCCATCCCCTTTATCATTTTGGTTGCCCTTCTCTGTACCTTCTCCATCATAATTATATATTTTTTGAGATGTGGCGACCAGAATTGTACACAGTATTCAAGGTGCGGTCTCACTATGGTGTGATACAGAGGCATTGACATTTTCCATTTTATTAACCATTCCCTTCCTAATAATTCCTAACATTCTGTTTGCTTTTTTCACTGCTCCAGCACACTGAGCCAATGATTTCAAAATATTATCCACTATGATGCCTACATCTTTTTCCTGGGTGGTAGCTCCTAATATGGACCCTAACATCGTAATGTTATCTGCCATTTAGATGCCCAATCTTCCAGTCTCGCAAGGTCCTCCTGTAATGTATCACAATCTGCTTGTGCTTTAACTATTCTGAATAATTTTGTATCATCCACAAATTGATAACCTCATTCGTCGTATTCCTTTCCAGATCATTTATAAATATATTGAAAAGCACCGGTCCAAGTACAAATCCTTGAGGCACTCCATTGTTTACCCTTTTCCACTGAGAAAATTGACCATTTAATCTTTCTCTGTTTCCTGTCTTTTAACCAGTTTGTAATCCACTAAAGGATATCTCCTCCTATCCCATGACTTTTTAGTTTTCTTAGAAAATACCTTCCTTCGAACCATGCACTGTTGAGTGACTGTTGGCTTTCCCCTTTAATTTAGTTTAAAACCTGCTCTCTCTCTCTCTTTTAAAAGTTAGTGCCAGCAATCTGGTTCCTCTCTGGTTAAGGTGGAGTCCATCCCTTCGGAAAAGATTCCCCCTTCCCACAAAGGTTCCCCAGGTCCTTACAAAACTGAATTCTTCTTCCTTGCACCATCGTTTCATCCATGTATGGAGACTCCCGAGCTCTGCCTGCCTCTGGGGACCTGTAGGGAGCATTTCAGAGAATGCTACCCTGGAGGTGCTGGATTTCAGTTTTCTACTTAAGAGCCTAAATTTGGCTTCTAGATCCTCCTTCCCACATTTTCCTATGTCATTGGTGACCACATTACCACGACAGCCGGCCCATCCCCAGTACTTTCTAAAATCCTACCTAGGTGATATGTGAGGTCCAGGCAATCCTCATGTCCACCAGCCACCCAGCAATCTACATTCCTATTAATAAATTGTTAACTATGATGGCCGACCTAACCCTTCCCTCTTGGGCAGTAGCCCTGGTAGACATATCCTCGGTGCGAGAGGGCAATGCACCTACTGGAAAGCAGATCCTTTCTTCACCAGGTTCATGCTGTACAATCATGAGACCTTCCACCTCCAAGGAGGCAACAGGCTGCTAGACTGGAGTTGGACTTGGCTATTATGTCCCTGAAGGTCTCATCTATATACCTTTCTGTCTGCCTCAGCTCCTCCAGGTCTGCCACTCTAGCCTCCAGAGATCGGACTCATTCTCTGAAAGACAGGAGCTCTTTGCATCGAATGCACACTTACAATTTCTTACTGGTGGGTAACAAAATCATACATGTGACACCTGATGTAAAAGATTGGGAGGCTCCCTTCTTGCTGCTGGACTGCTGCCTTCATCTTAAATTTGTTTAGTTTCTAGTTAAATTTTAGGTTCCTATGGGAGTAGGAATGCGTACAATTAGGGTCCTTTAAATGGATTAGCGTCTTCATTATATCTGGTAGTGACCTACAAGGGAATGATTAAACTCTTGGTAAGTTGTAGGGAATTTCTGAATTTAAGTTAAAAGGCTGATTAATTTTTTAATTTTTTTTTTTAGTGTGAAAGCATCACCTGCCTATAAATTATAGGATGTGCTAGGGGTGGGTCGGTTGGGAAAAACAAATACACAAACTTCTGTTTTTTGCCTGCCTTTCTGACTACCTAATTAATACAAAACATAGAAACTTCTGGTTTCTGCCTGCCCTCTGACTAGCTATTCAAAACAGACACACAAACACACTAAATAATGTACCCCAATAGTTTACTTCTCCCCAATACATTTAAGTTTTAAAAATTTCCCCAAGAAGTACTTACTGATTTCTTTCAGCCACTAGTAAGATGATCCTCACCTCTAAGTCCTTCCCTAATCATTTCTGACACTGGCTTGATTTGCACTAAATAAGCCAAAAAATTGCATTTTTTAACCACCTTTGAAGTTGACTCTCCGCAACCCACAGAAAAGGACAAATGACCTCTTCAATCTATGGAACTCTTTATTTTCTTCAAGATAAACTCTCAAATATCTTTTTATATAGGAACATTGGTTATTACCTGCTAAATTTCGTTCCTGTAATACCACAGATCAGTCCAGACCAGTGGGTTATATACTCCCACTAGCAGATGGAGGCAAAGAACAAAACTTCGAGGCACGGCTATATAACTCTAGTGCCATCTGCAGCTCCTCAGTATTGGTGGTTCCCAAAGCAAAAAAACACTGAAACTTCTATTCACCCTAAATAAGGCGAACATGAAAAAGAAAACAGGCGGGTTGGATCCCCCCCAAGGTTGGGAACCCTACCCCATCTCTGTTAGTATTGGAATAAGAAGTACTTCCTTCAGAATTTCTTCAACACCGTAGCTCCCCTAAGGGTCAGCCAATCTTTCAGCAGCCAAATCTGGGCGGGACTCTGGACTGATCTGTGGTATTACAGGAACGAAAATTAGCAAGTAATAACCAGTTTTCCTTTCCTGGACATACCCAAATCAGTCCAGACCAGTGGGATGTACCAAATCCACACTACTCTGGGGGGGGGGATCCTAAAAGACCCGCTCGAAGCACTTGTTCCCCAAACTTGGAGTCCTCCGGCGTCTTAACATCCAAGCGGTAATGCTTGGAAAAGGTATGCAGAGAGGACCAATCCACGGCTCTCCATATCTCCTGTGGCGAAACCAGCTGACACGCTGCCCAAGAGGCTGCTTGTGCCTGCGTCAAATGCGCTGTCAAGCCAACTGGAACTGCGCAGCCTTTGCAAATATATGCTGAAGCAATGGTCTCCTTGGATGCCTTGTCCCCTGGCCTAGGATCACCAAACAGAACAAAAAATGATCCGATTTCCAGAAGGGACTGGTGATCTTCGAATAGCATCATAGAATTCTACACACATCCAACAAATGCAGGTCTCTATCTGTTGTCGAATCGCAGGACCAGCCTGGGAAACCAGAGAGCTCTACCGACTGATTAATATGAAATGTGGACCCCACTTTAGGCAGAAAGGACGGCACCATGCGTAAGAACACTCTGTCCACTGAAAACCGCAAAAACGGATCTCAGCAGGATAGGGCCTGTAATCTCGAAACACGTCGCTCTGAGCAAATAGCCATTAAGAACACCATCTTCAGAGTCAGGTCCTTAAAACAAACCTGACCTACTGGCTCAAAGGGCGGTACACACAACGCCCATAGTACAAGATTCAAGTTCCACTTTGGGCGCAGTTCCCGAACAGGTGGCATCAAATGCTTGACCTCTTTGAGGAAGCGAACATCATCAGGGTGGCAGGCCACGGATCTGCTGTCTATTCGTCCCCTAAAACATCCCAGAGCGGCAACCTGAACTCGTAGGGAATCGTACGCTAGGCCCTTGGACAGACCCTGCGTTAAAAACCATAATATGAGGGACGGGCGCCGACTCCAGCCCGATCCCCTGTTATGCACACCAGGACTCAAACACCGTCCACACTCGCACATATACCCTGGAAGTGAAAGGGCACCTGGCCTGAAGCAGCGTGGCAATCACCGGCTCTGAATTCCCCTTCAGCCGCAGACGCAGCCTCTCAAAGCCAAGCCACAAGAGAGAAGCGATCCTCCCGATCCGAGAAGATGGGACCTGACGCAACAGGTCTGGTAAATGCGCCAGTCATAAGGGCTCATCCGTGGCTAGTCCTACCAGATCTGCAAACCAGGGGTGACGTGGCCACTCCGGAGCAACCAGCCACTTCCTGACATCGGTGCTGTTCCATTCGTCTGAGGATTTCACATAGCTTTAATTTTACTATTCTGTCTGCTTCCCTCCCACCCTACCCCTCTACCCACCCACCCCTAGGTTGGTTGTTCTAATATAGTCTACCTAAATACAATTGGCAACAGGATAAATTGCTAATTTAGTTGTTCCTTAGGTGTTATCCATCAGATAAATTTATCAAAATGAGGACTATCCAATGTAACCTTTGTGGAGCATTTATTGTCAGGGAAGTCTTCTGGAAACTTAGGGCTTGCCCAATTTGTGCACAACTCTCTTCCTTGAAAAAGGAGCTGACTGAGATTAAAGATCAATTAGCTTCAATTAAAAGTAATACACCCACATTGCATTACTCAGAAAATAATTCCCCAATATCACAGAAAAGCCAGGAGTCAAGAAAAGGATTTTCAGTAGGCTCAGGTAGGCCCCACAGTCACCCATTCTTGACAGATGGGCAGCCAACAGGTACACCCCCCCACTCAAACAGGTCATTAAGAAATTCTTTACAATCCAGGATTACAGTGGGCTCTGGTAGAATTAGACCTGTGATGAGGAGACACACAATGTACCAAATGCAAAAAGAACAACAAGCCTTCTCTATATTAAAAACTGAAGAAATTCTTGAGAAAAACATTGAAGAGTTACCAGCAAAGAGAGAGAAAATACAATGCATGCAGTATTTCAAGATCCATAACCAAAAGAAAAATCTAATTGAGATGAATAAATCTGTCAACAGTGGCACAACTACAAAAAGAAAGAGTGAAGTGAATAACAAATCTCAACTAATATCTTGTAAGGAGTCCAGGAAAAGCAATAATCTTAAAGAGAGTACCTGGAAGGCTATGACCACAAATGCTCATAGTTTGGGAAATAAAATCCCAGATCTGCAGGCCCTAATGGCTGAGGCAGAATTGGACATTGTTGCTATCACAGAAACATGGTTCACAGAATCTCATGAATGGGATACAACAATACCAGGCTACAACTTGTTAAGGAAGGACAGAGAGGATAGAAAAGGGGGAGGTGTGGCTCTTTATGTTAGAAACAACATCCAAGCATCTGAGCTACAAGGAAGTTGGGGTAAGGAAGAAGCTCTATGGCTCGACCTAAAAAAAGATGACGGAGCGTCCATTTATATTGGAGTGGTTTACAGGCCTCCAAACCAAACGGAAGAGCTGGACAGAGATCTGGTTGAAGACATCCATAAGATAGGTAAGAAGGGAGAAGTGGTGATCGTGGGTGACTTTAATATGCCAGATGTAGACTGGAAAATCCCATCTGCAGAAACTAAAAATAGTAGAGCGATAGTGGATGCCATGCAAGTATCTTTGTTCAAACAAATGGTGTTGGAACCCACGAGAGAAGGAGCTATACTCGACTTAGTGCTCACTAATGCAGATAATGTCTCAGATGTCCAGGTGGGCGCCCACCTCAGCAGTAGTGATCATCAAACGGTATGGTTTAATATCACTAAAAGAATAGGGAAAAGAACCACAAAGACCCAAGTTTTACAGTTCAAAACACAGACTTTGAGGAAATGGGGAAGTACCTGGAGGAAGAACTTAAAGGATGGGAGAACGAGAGAGATGTGGATCAACAGTGGACCAATCTAAAAGGAGCAATCACCAAGGCAACTGCTCTATATGTTAGAAATGTAAAGAAAAGCAAAAGAAAATTGAAACCTATCTGGTTCTCAAAGGAGGTGGCTGACAAAATTAAAGCTAAAAGAACAGCATTCAAGAAATATAAAAGATCCCAAAGGGAGGAGCACAAAGAAGAATATTTGTATCAACTGAGGGAGACAAAGAAATTAATCAAGTTGGCAAAGAGTCAAGCAGAAGAGAGGATTGCCAAGGAGATAAAAAATGGTGACAAAACATTTTTCAGATACATCAGCGAAAAGAGAAAGGTCCAAAGTGGTATAGTGAAATTGAAAGGTGGTAATGATCAATGTGTGGAGAGAGACGAAAAAATGGCAGAAATATTAAACGAATACTTCAGCTCTGTGTTCACTAAAGAAGACCCTGGAGAAGGACCATCTCTACACAACAAGAAACTGGAGGGAAGTGGAATGGATATAAATCCTTTTACAGTAGAAAATGTGTGGGATGAGCTAAAGAACCTGAAAGTGGACAAAGCCATGGGGCCTGATGGGATTCATCCAAGGATATTGAGGGAGCTCAGAGATGTTCTGGCAGCTCCGCTGTGTGACCTGTTCAATAGATCCCTAGAAACGGGAGTGGTGCCAAGTGATTGGAGAAGAGCGGTGGTGGTCCCGCTTCACAAGAGTGGGAACAGAGAGGAGGCTGGTAACTACAGACCGGTTAGCCTCACTTCAGTGGTGGGAAAAGTAATGGAGTCACTGCTGAAAGAGAGAATAGTGAACTATCTACAGTCCGGGGAATTGATGGACCAGAGGCAACATGGATTCACCAGGGGAAGATCCTGTCAGACAAATCTGATTAACTTTTTTGACTGGGTAACCAAGGAATTGGATCGAGGAAGAGCGCTTGATATCATATACTTGGATTTCAGCAAAGCTTTTGATACGGTTCCGCACAGGAGACTGGTGAATAAAACGAGAAGCTTAGGAGTGAGGGCCGAGGTGGTGACCTGGATTGCAAATTGGCTGACAGACAGAAGACAATGTGTGATGGTAAATGGAACCTTCTCTGAAGAGAGAGCGGTTTTAAGTGGTGTACCGCAAGGATCGGTGTTGGGACCGGTCCTGTTCAATATCTTTGTGAGCGACATTGCGGACGGGATAGAAGGTAAGGTTTGTCTTTTTGCGGATGACACGAAGATCAGCAACAGAGTGGACACGCCGGAAGGAGTGGAGAGAATGAGACAGGATCTAAGGAAACTGGAAGAGTGGTCGAAGATATGGCAGCTCAGATTCAATGCCAAGAAGTGCAAAGTCATGCATATGGGGAGTGGAAACCCGAATGAACTGTATTCGATGGGGGGGGAAAAGCTGATGTGCACGGAGCAGGAGAGGGACCTTGGGGTGATAGTGTCTAATGATATGAAGTCTGCGAAACAATGCGACAAGGCGATAGCAAAAGCCAGAAGAATGCTGGGCTGCATAGAGAGAGGAATATCGAGTAAAAAAAGGGAAGTGATTATTCCCTTGTACAGGTCCTTGGTGAGGCCTCACCTGGAGTACTGTGTTCAGTTCTGGAAACCGTATCTACAAAAAGACAAAGACAAGATGGAAGCGGTACAGAGAAGGGCAACCAGGAAGGTGGAGGATCTTCATCGCATGACGTACGAGGAGAGATTGAAGAATCTAAATATGTACACCCTGGAGGAAAGGAGGAGCAGAGGTGATATGATACAGACTTTCAGATACTTGAAAGGTTTTAATGATCCAAAGACAACGACAAACCTGTTCCATAGGAAAAAAATCAGCAGAACCAGGGGTCACGATTTGAAGCTCCAGGGAGGAAGATTCAGAACCAATGTCAGGAAGTATTTCTTCACGGAGAGGGTGGTGGACGCCTGGAATGCCCTTCCGGAGGATGTGGTGAAGACCAGAACTGTGAAGGACTTCAAAGGGGCGTGGGATAAACACTGTGGATCCATAAAGTCAAGAGGCCGCCAATGAAGAGTGGGTGACTCACCAGAATGACAGCTACTGCCTGGAGACAATACCCTTATTCAATAAACATACACATGCTTACTGTGACTCCAACATCGCTCTAAACTTCAGCAAGAGGAAATGTGGAAAAATGGATTTACACTCACAAAGAGGGGAGTAGCTGGCTTGTTACGGCGGTTACTACCCCAAACCAAATAAGCCTGATACTTCACCTTCAATGCATGTACAGCATAGTTCTCTGCTTCAACGACAGGGGAGAAGAAAAAAGGGTTCGCACTCACAAAGCGGGGAGTAGCTGGCTTGTTACGGCGGTTACTACCCCAAACCAAATGTGTCTGATACTTCACATTCGATGCATATCCAGCATGGCTCTCTGCTTCAACGGCATGGGAGAAGACTGATACATCACGCATTTCCAGCATAGCTCCCTGCTTGAACAGCAGGGGAGAAGAAAAACAACCAATAAGGACTGTATAACATAGTCTGGGTAAAACAAATAAGCATGGGTGTAGCTTGCTTATTGCGGCGGTTACTACCCCTACTACCCCTAACTAATCAAGCTAGATATTTCAATGGTGGGGGTGGAAGGTAAATAGAACCAAGAGCTAAGAGAAACAGATAAGTATGAGAGAAAAAATGTGTGAAGCTTGCTGGGCAGACTGGATGGGCCGTTTGGTCTTCTTCTGCCGTCATTTCTATGTTTCTATGTTTCTATGATCGATGAGAGGCCAAGGAGGAAAAAAGGCATACAACAGAATACCTGTTGGCCCTTTGAACACCAGGGCGTCGAGACCTACCGACCCCATCTCCTTCCATTGACTGAAACAAAACGCGTCGCCTTTGCATTGAGGAGGTTCGTCATGAGGTCCAACTGGGGCGTCCCCCCTCTGGCACAAATGAAGATCCATGCCTCTCTGGACTGCTCCCACTCCCCTGGAGTGCCTGATGAGGAAGTCCGCCTGGACGTTGTCCACGCCTGCCACATGTGAGGCAGCAATGCCCTCTCAGATGGCGTTCAGCCCAGGCGAAGAGTAGATAAGCTTCTCGGGCTATGGCAGGGCTCTTTGTACCACCCTGGCAGGTAGAGGTACGCCACCGAGGTGGCAGTCTGTAAATACTCGAACCATCCGACCCTGCACCAAATTCAGAAATGCTTCCAATGCCCTGCGCACTGCTCTCGTTTTTAGGCAGTTGATGGACCAAGCTTGTTCTGACTCCAACCCCACGCCCTCTGCTGCTCTGCCCAGGTAGACCGCACCCCAGCCTCAGAGGCTGGCATCCGAGGACACTACTACCAAGTCTGGGGTTGAGGGGCATTCCTCTCTGTAGGATAAAATCCACTAGCCACCATGCCAGGCTGGATTTGGACTGCGAGGTCAGGGGCAGCTGCACTTGATAATGCCCCGACACTGAGCTGTGCCCTGACACTGGGCTCCACCGGGACAGGAGAGCTTGCTATAACGGCCTCAAGTGAGCAAACGCCCACAGGACGAGTTTTATTGTTGAGGCCATGGATCCCAGCACCTGAAGACAGTCCCAGGCCGTAGGAGTCTGCGTTGTCCTTAAGCAATTCACCTGCTGTTGCAATTTGCGCATCCGCTCCTGTCAGAAACACCCGGCCCAGATGAGCATTGAATTGAGCCCCTAGGTATTCCAGGGAGGGAGTCAGGTGATTCTTCGCAACGTTGATCACCCACCCTAATGACTGCAGCAAGTGGGTCACATGACAAATAGTCTGCTGACCGTTTTCCTCCGACTTCACCCGGAGGAGCCAGTTGTTAAGGCACGGGTGCACCAACACTCCTTCCTGCTGAAGGGCTGCCACAACTACCACCATGACCTTGGTGCAGGGGTGCCGATGCGAGCCCAAAGGGGAGCACACGAAACTGGAAACACTGTCCCAGAATCGAGAACTGCAAGAACCACTGATGATCGCTCCGGATCGGGATACGGAGGCAGGCCTCTGTGAGGTCCAAGGAGGCGAGGAACTCTGCCTTGTGCACTGCCGCAATCACTGTGCGCAGGGTTTCCTTTCGAAAACATGGGATTTTCAGACTCCGGTTCACCTGTTGGAGGTCCAGAATGGGACGAAAAATACCCTCTTTTTTTTGGCACCACAAAGTACATGGAGTACCGTCCAGCCCCTCGTTCCGCCTCTGGAACTGGAACGATGGCCAGCAGGCTTATCAGATGGCATAGTGTGGATTCCACCATGGTTTGCTAGATTAGGGACGAGCAGCGCGATACCAGGAAGGCGACTCTGGGAGGGTGAGTGTAACCTATACTGATCACCAGTAGTACCCACTGGTCGGTTGTAATTCTTGCCCACTCCTCGTAGAATTGAGACAGACATCCCCCTACCGTCGCCTCCGGGGAGTGGGTGCTCCTGAGTTCATTGCGAGACTTTGCCCATTCCCTTTGGATTCTCCCAGTGACTTTACCAGCTGGTTCAAGTCCTTCCCAAAGAGGAGCTTTCCCCTGAAGGGAAGATTGCATAAACGTGCTCTAGAAAAGGAGTCAGTCGACCAATTTCGGAGCCACAGTAGTCGTCGGGCTGCCTCTGAAGAGGCCCTGGAACGCGCCAAAGTCTGAACCAGGTCATACAGGGCATCCGCCGTGTAAGCCACCCCTCTGCGCCTGGGACATGATCCCTGAGGCGGCCAGGTCCTGTGGTTGCTGAATCCAAAACAGGCAGGCGCGCTGCAACAAACTGGCACATACAGCCGCTCTGAGGTTCGAGCCGAGACTTCAACAAGGCGTTTCAGGAGAGCATATCCCATAGGCAGTATTGCTGTATAACTACCACGCATTATCCAATTGCGCCACTGGAGCCCTAATTTTCGATCCTGGGCATCCTTTAGGGCCGCCGAACCTGCCACAGTAATAGTAGTTTGCTTAGTAACAGTTGGATAATCGGAACCTCACACCTCAGGGAACCCTGCAAAATACTCAGTCCAGAGCTGCAGGATGCACGACCATCATCTGCTGGAGACAGAGAAATACTGAGGAGCTGCAGATGGCACTAGAGTTATATTGCCGTGCCTCAAAGTTTTGTTCTCTGCCTCCATCTGCTGGTGGGAGTATATAACCCACTGGTCTGGACTGATCTGGGTAAAATCCAAATCTGTTGAAAATTCATGCATGTTAAATGCAGGGAAAATAATCATGTCATAAAAATGAAGGAAATATAACAGAATTCCTAGATAACCTTAAGAAAAGGTTACTGCCATGACAGCCTGTAATTCTGAAATCTTTCTGGCTGAATTGAAAGCTACATAAAAAACTGTCTTTAAGGTTAAATCCTTTATTGTTGACTGACTTAAAGGCTCAAAAGGAGGCTTAGATAAAGCTTGCAAGACTAAATTTAAATTCTAATGAAGAAAACCATATCTAATTGGTGGACATATACATTTTAACCCACTGAAAAAAAACGAGAAATATCCATATGTTACTAACAAACTACCTCTTAATTTGCCCACAAAAACAAGAAATGGCAGCTTTCTGTACATTTAAAGAATTTTCACCCAAACCCTTAATCAGACCACATTGTAAAAAGGCAAGAACATCCACTATTTGTGCATGCCAAGGTGACATATCTTGCCTTGCAAAAATTCTGAAAACTGCACTACACTCTTTTATAAGACAGAGATATGGTCTTCTTTTGAGAATTCAACTCAGTGGTAATAATCAAATAGGAGTAACCTTTTTTTTTTGCTAACTATGCCCTTTCAATAGCCAGACGGTAAGTGAGAATTATGTTGGATCCTCCATTTCTACAGGCCCCTCCTGCAGAAGGCCCTTGCCTTGTGGAAGATGTAGATGCCGATCTATTAATGACCTTCTTAAGACTGCATACCACAGTCTCTGCAGACAATCTGGAGCTATCAGAACCACTAATACTCCTTCCCTTTCTATTTTACTTAGCAGAAGTGCTATTAGTATCGATGAAGGGAAAAATACGGAAGCTTGTGTCTCCTCCAAGTTTGCTGTAAGGCATCTATACGCTTTGCTGCCTACCTCTCTGTAACAACTTTAATATCTTTTTACTTTCCTGTTCTGCCTGGACGCCATCAGATCTATCTAATGTCGATCCCATCTTGCAGATAGGCTTCCTTACAATTCCTATTCACCAGGATCTATCACATTCCGACTGAGATAACCTGCCTGAATATTTTTCTGTCTTGCTATGTGCAGAGCTGATAACTATATCAGGATTGTCTCAGCCCAAGCAAACAAAAGTGTTCTCTCTTTCAAAATGCCCTGACTGAATGTTGCATTGTCGCAATAAACTCTTATAGTCTTCCCCAGGGGGAGGTTCTGAAAATATAACAGTGCCAATTTGATTCTTCTGGTTTCAACCCAATTTACAATTGACTCTCGCTCCGATTCCAGAGGTTCTAAGCATGATGATTCTTGTAATATGATCTACAACCTGTTAAACTGGCATCTTTTGTCAGAAGAACCCAGTCTGGGTATTCTTTTTTGTAAATTCAGAATATGAGTTCACCAACTTAGAGATGCTTGGAAGGCATACTTCGTATCCCAGATGTTGAGACCTCATATGTGCCTTTGCCCAAGGCACTAACTCGAGAGTCAACACCATTGTACTTAAGAGCTGAAGATAAGAACAAGCAGTTGGAGCTTGCTGCTTTAGAAAACTCTCCACTTGGGAATAAATCTTTAAAATCCTCTTTTGAGGCAAGTATACCAGAGCTGCCGTTGTGTCGAACTATGCTCCTGGATGTTCTATGGACTGTGAGGGCTGCAAATGACTTTTTGCATAACTACCCACCCAATCTAGTCATTGGAGCAATGATACTATTGCTTCCACTGATGTTACTCCCTCTGCATATGCTTGGGCAGTTATTAACCAATCGTCTAAATATGGGTGGACTAAAATGCTCTTCCATCTTAAAAAGGCTGCTACGATGATCTTTTACCTTCATAAAGGTTCCTGGTGCTGTTGCCAACCCAAAAGGTAGGGCCTTGAACTGATAATGTTGAGCAATTATACAAAAATGGAGAAAGTTTTAGAAACAATTTCATTGGAATATGAAAGTAAGCCTCCCTTAAATCGAATGATGCCAAAAACTCACCTTTGTGCATTGAGCCTATCGCCAAGCAAAGAGTTTCCAGTGGAAATGAGGAATATATATATTTCGATTTATCCCTTTTAGATCCAAAATTGGTCTGTAAGACCCATCCTTTTTTGGAATAACAAAGTAAATTGAATAATACCCCTTCTGATCTTCCCTGAGGGATTGGGCAAATTGCCTGTAACTGAACCAATTTCTTCAGTGTCCAATGAACTGCAGCAACCTTGCCTGGGGCATGGGCAGGAGAAACAACAATGATCTCTTACTGACTTCCTTAATTCTGGAGCACGTCTATGTTGGATTATATTCAAAACCCATTGATTTGAGTTAAGGTGAATCCATTCTCCAAGAAAAGCCTGTAGCCTTCCCCCTATAGGCTCCCCCAGGAAGGAATCCTCTGGGCTTCATTGTGCATTCTATGAAGAACTAGAGGGCCTGTTGTATTGCCCCTTAGTCACCTCAACCCCTGAAAGGGCTGAGATTTACCTTTACCTCTTGTAAACTGAGTATGTTCTCGCTTACTAGGTCTATATTTTTTGGCTTCAGTGAATTGATTATGACCTTATTATGGCCGATAATTGAATTTGGTCCTTGATTCACCAAATGTTTTATTAGATGATTCAGTTCCTCACCAAAGAGGTATTTGGGCTGTAGATTTGTGGTCTTGTGTTTACTCTTTAAGGGCAATTTCTTAGCCACATACGTTGTATTGCTACTACAGAAAGAACTAAAAACTTGGCTGAAATTCTAATTGTGTCAAAGTGTGTTTGACAGCTGTTGCCAACTCTAGCCTTGAAGTTCCTTCAACCTCAGACAACTGCTGAATCCAATGGCACAAAGTTCTGGAAACATAATTAGCACAAACTTCTCCATGCAGCACAAATGAGCCTACTGAAAAAAGATGCTTAAGGACTAATTTCCTATTTTGTGAGTCTAGTACAGTTGCATCCCTTCCACCAGGATAGTATAACTGGCCAGAGCTGCCACTATCACATCTACTTTGGGCTGTTGGAAGAGGCAATTCAGTACCTCTAGCAGCATAGGATACAGCCTATAAAAAATTCTTAGGCACCTATAGCCTGCCTCAAAAGCCTCCCATTTATTAATTTTTTTTAATTTTATTCATTTTCATCTACATTTAAGTAATAACTCTTACTTTCAGAAAAATCAGATATACATGAGCATATGTCTTAATACATAATTATCAAAAATAATTAATCATCAATAATAATCATTGAGGAAATACTCCACATATTTTATCATAAACCCTTAAATTAATCACTTACTCATGCCCCCCACAATAAAGTTAATAAAGGTATAGAGGGGGGATTAAAGCATCGGGAGTTAAACAATGAAATTTAATATAAAGAAACAGGTTTTACATATCCGAACCTTATTTTTCACTAAGTACCTTCAGAGGCTAGATTGTAACTATGGCTTGGGTAGTTATGTTCCTAGCATTTATAAAAGACATTAATTGCTCTGGTATGAAAAATAGTGAAGGATTCATCATGCGCTCTAATTAAACATTTGCATGGATATCTGAATGAAAAATTATAACCAAGAGATATTACTTGAGACTTTAAAACAAGAAATTCACGCCATCTCTCCTGCGTAGCACGGGTAAAGTCAGGATATATTCTTACTTGCTGAGAAAAGAAACTAGCTTAGAAATTTTTAAAATATCTCTGCATTATTTGACTCAAATCTGCCTCATTGAAAAACATTACTAACAAGGTTCCTTGTTCATAAACTTCTTCCACAGAGCTTTCTAAAAACTGAGTTAAATTCTCTAGAAACTCCGGCTGATTTTGAGTATTTCTCACATTAGGTGCTGTAGGCAAAAATATCAATTTATTTACAACAGGAGTTTTTTGATCTTCAAACTTTAGAATTTCTATCATATATTTTTTTCAGAGTTATAAGCGAATCCTGTCCTAAGATTTTGGGAAAATTTAACAAACGTAAGTTTAATGGGTAATGGGTAAGTTTAATGGGTTTAGTTTAATGGGTACGTTTAATGGGTAGAAATCCCTTGTGTGTCGGGGAAGACTATAGTGATAGGGGTATACAACCGTCCACCTGGTCAAGATGGTGAGACAGACAGTGAAATGCTAAGAGAAATTAGGGAAGCTAACCAAATTGGTAGTGCAGTAATAATGGGAGACTTCAATTACCCCAATATTGACTGGGTAAATGTATCATCGGGTCACGCTAGAGAGATAACGTTCCTGGATGGAATAAATGATAGCTTTATGGAGCAATTGGTTCAGGAACCGACGAGAGAGGGAGCAATTTTAGATCTAATTCTCAGTGGAGCACAGGACTTGGTGAGAGAGGGTAACGGTGATGGGGCCGCTTGCAATAGTGATCATAATATGATCAAATTTGATTTAATGACTGGAAGAGGAAAGTGTGCAAATCCAAGGCTCTCGTGCTAAACTTTCAAAAGGGAAACTTTGATAAAATGAGAAAAATTGTTAGAAAAAAACTGAAAGGAGCAGCTACAAAAGTAAAAAATGTCCAAGAGGCGTGGTCATTGTTAAAAAATACCATTCTAGAAGCACAGTCCAGATGTATTCCACACATTAAGAAAGGTGGAAAGAAGGCAAAACGATTACCGGCATGGTTAAAAGGGGACGTGAAAGAAGCTATTTTAGCCAAAAGATCTTCATTCAAAAATTGGAAGAAGGATCCAACAGAAGAAAATAGCATAAAGCATAAACATTGGCAAGTTAAATGTAAGACATTGATAAGACAGGCTAAGAGAGAATTTGAAAAGAAGTTGGCTGTAGAGGCAAAAACTCACAGTAAAAACTTTTTTAAATATATCCGAAGCAGAAAGCCTGTGAGGGAGTCAGTTGGACCGTTAGATGATCGGGGGGTTAAAGGGGCACTTAGAGAAGATAAGGCCATCGCGGAAAGATTAAATGATTTCTTTGCTTCGGTGTTTACTGAAGAGGATGTTGGGGAGGTACACATAATGGAGAAGGTTTTCATGGGTAATGATTCAGATGGACTGAATCAAATCACGGTGAACCTAGAAGATGTGGTAGGCCTGATTGACAAACTGAAGAGTAGTAAATCACCTGGACCGGATGGTATACACCCCAGAGTTCTGAAGGAACTAAAAAATGAAATTTCAGACCTATTAGTAAAAATTTGTAACTTATCATTAAAATCATCCATTGTACCTGAAGACTGGAGGATAGCAAATGTAACCCCAATATTTAAAAAGGGCTCCGGGGCGATCCAGGAAACTACAGACCGGTTAGCCTGACCTCAGTGCCAGGAAAAATAGTGGAAAGTGTTCTAAACATCAAAATCACAGAACATATAGAAAGACATGGTTTAATGGAACAAAGTCAGCATGGCTTTACCCAGGGCAAGTCTTGCCTCACAAATCTGCTTCACTTTTTTGAAGGAGTTAATAAACATGTGGATAAAGGTGAACCGGTAGATATAGTATACTTGGATTTTCAGAAGGCGTTTGACAAAGTTCCTCATGAGAGGCTTCTAGGAAAAGTAAAAAGTCATGGGATAGGTGGCGATGTCCTTTCGTGGATTGCAAACTGGCTAAAAGACAGGAAACAGAGAGTAGGATTAAATGGGCAATTTTCTCAGTGGAAGGGAGTGGACAGTGGAGTGCCTCAGGGATCTGTATTGGGACCCTTACTGTTCAATATATTTATAAATGATCTGGAAAGAAATACGACGAGTGAGATAATCAAATTTGCAGATGACACAAATTGTTCAGAGTAGTTAAATCACAAGCAGATTGTGATAAATTGCAGGAAGACCTTGTGAGACTGGAAAATTGGGCATCCAAATGGCAGATGAAATTTAATGTGGATAAGTGCAAGGTGATGCATATAGGGAAAAATAACCCATGCTATAATTACACGATGTTGGGTTCCATATTAGGTGCTACAACCCAAGAAAGAGATCTAGGTGACATAGTGGATAACACATTGAATCGTCGGTTCAGTGTGCTGCGGCAGTCAAAAAAGCAAACAGAATGTTGGGAATTATTAGAAAAGGAATGATGAATAAAACGGAAAATGTCATAATGCCTCTGTATCGCTCCATGGTGAGGCCGCACCTTGAATACTGTGTACAATTCTGGTCGCCGCATCTCAAAAAAGATATAATTGCGATGGAGAAGGTACAGAGAAGGGCTACCAAAATGATAAGGGGAATGGAACAACTCCCCTATGAGGAAAGACTAAAGAGGTTAGGACTTTTCAGCTTGGAGAAGAGACGACTGAAGGGGGATATGATAGAGGTGTTTAAAATCATGAGAGGTCTAGAACGGGTAGATGTGAATCGGTTATTTACTCTTTCGGATAGTAGAAAGACTAGGGGACACTCCATGAAGTTAGCATGGGGCACATTTAAAACTAATCGGAGAAAGTTCTTTTTTACTCAACGCACAATTAAACTTTGGAATTTGTTGCCAGAGAATGTGGTTCGTGCAGTTAGTATAGCTGTGTTTAAAAAAGGATTGGATAAGTTCTTGGAGGAGAAGTCCATTACCTGCTATTAAGTTCACTTAGAGAATAGCCACTGCCATTAGCAATGGTTACATGGAATAGACTTAGTTTTTGGGTACTTGCCAGGTTCTTATGGCCTGGATTGGCCACTGTTGGAAACAGGATGCTGGGCTTGATGGACCCTTGGTCTGACCCAGTATGGCATTTTCTTATGTTCTTATCTCCTGTTATAATTTTCTAGGTATTCTAACCTCCTACTGGTATTAAAGACATTAATAAGTTTTGTTGCGCAGTCAGAGTTTTTACGCGTTGAAGATTCAATTTTTCCGATTTGTTCCTTAAATTTAGAGGATTGCTTTTCCACTTTTTCCTCCAGTACTTCAATTTTGGTCTTTAGACACTTCAATTTTGACCCTTGTTCCTTGTAGCACTGGCCTAAACCAACCATTAAGTCCCAAAACGCTTCAAGCATTAGAACCTCAGGTCTAGGTGGAATATGAAAGGACTCACCCATATCTTCCAAATGGGCTGAGTCTCCTTCCTCCATTGCTGTCCCGGGCATTCTCGCTGCTCCAGCCAGCACTCCAGATTCATCATCCGGCGTCGAAGTCAAGAAACAAGCCCCAGTTCCCACGCTGTTCAGGTCCTCTGTCTGCGGCAACGCAGTTCCTTGGCCAGGCAAAACCTCTCTCGAGCCCCCACCATCTGGAGTCACACAACCGACGTCATCCATCGGCGCCCCGGGAAAGGGAGAGGAACCAGACAATCTCTGGACCTGAGGAGGTTGAAGGTACGGGGGGCTTAAGGTTACCTTCCCTGGTGGCTCCCTCGCGGTTACCCACAGCGGGGATTTTGCCCTCCTTTTCCGAGGTTGGAGTAGATCGGAAGGACATAATCAATATCTGCGAAGAGGGCATAGTGGCTTCGGTAGGGTAGGAGCGCACTTTACCCTTTCTTTTAGCAGGCATTTTGCAGGAAATCAGTAAAGCACAGAGAGAGAGCGTTCCTCCGGTCAAACTTATGCCGCCACCATCTCGTCCCCCAAAAAGCCTCCCATTTAGACAATCAAAGCTTCAATTTCCAGATGCAAAGGAAAGCAGAGTAGTTTACCTGTCCTCCAAGGACAGCAGGATATTAGTGCTCAGACATGGATATCATCATCAGATGGAGCCCAGCACAGAAAACCTTTGTCAAAGTTTCTAGAAACTTTGACTGGCACACTGATCTGCCGGCATGCTGCTAACCTCGCATCCATGCATGGTCCCTCTTCAGTCTTACAACAGAATTTGCAAAAAAAAAAAAAAGAAAAAGAAAAACCGAGAGAAACCCAACTCCGCGGGACTAACATCTGCTGTCCTTGGAGAACACATGTTACAGGGAAGCAACTCTGCTGTCTCCAAGGACAAACAGGTTGGTAGTCCTCACACATGGGTGATTAAGTAGCTTCAGGCCGTTCCCAACAAGTGCAGCATAGAACAGGTGCCAACATGCACCAAAACTAGAGCTGCAAGAACCAGGGGAGTAGGCCTGCACCCACAGCTGAAGCCTATGGAGGAAGAGTTGGGATTTTATAGCTGAAAGAGATTACAGAGGACTGACTGTCTGAATTGCCTCTCCTGCCAGCCATCCTTACTCAGACAATAATGCGAGGAGAACGTGTGGAGAGAATTCCGGGTCGCCACTCTGCAAATCTCGTGAATGGGGACTGCATGCAAGTGATCCACAGAGATCAACATGGCTCATGTGGAGTGAGCCTTGACCTGACCTTCAAGTCTCAAGCTCACTTGAGCGTAGCAGAAGGAAATATAGTCGCAAGCCAATGGGACAAGGTCTGTTTGGATACCATGACCCCCCAATCTGTTTTTATTGAAGGCAACAAAAGGCTGAGTGGATAAGTGGTAAGGCACCGTCCATTCCAAGTAAAAAGCCAGGGCCCCTTTTACAATCCAGAGTGTGCAGAGCCCGCTCATCCTGGAGAGCATGCGGCCTTGGGAAAAAGGAAGGCAACACAATGGACTGATTTGAGGTGGAACTCTGTAATCATCTTAGGAAGGAACTTCAGGTGCATATGTAGAAGCACCTTGTCATTACGACATTTTGTATAAGGGGGTATGACACCAGAGCTTGCAGTTCACTGGCCTTGCGAGCTGAAGCAACCACAATCAAGAAGATGACTCTCCAGGAAAGGTACTTCAGGTTTCAGGACTGCAATGGTTCAAACGGAGATTTCATGAGCTGAGACAGGACGACGCTGAGATTCCAGGAAACCGCTGGTGGATGGGTAGAAATTGAGGAACCATCCATAGCCTGATAGTATGCCTCTATGGCCTTCAGGTGAACCCTTACCGATGGGGTTTGCAGATCAGACTCGGAGAGGAACAGGAGGTAGTCTAAAAGTGCTAGTGGGGAAGAAGAGAAACATAGAAATGACGGCAGAAAAAGACCAACAGCCTAGCAAGCTCCCACACTTATTTTCCCAAACTTATCTGTTTCACAGACCATCAAGTTCAGGAGTTGCATCAAAGGTGAATCATAAGGCTTAATGGTTAAGGATCCAGACCGATTCCCCACATCAAGCTGAAAACCTTTTCCACTTCAGATTGTAAGATTTCCTTGTGGAAGGTTTTCTGGACTCCAACTGTGATACACATTCCGAAAGGCCCAGAGCCTGTACAGTCACCCGGTCAACATCCAAGCCATGAGATCCAGGGATTGGAGGTTGGAGTGGTGGAGCCTGCCCTGGTCCTGAGAGATTAGGTCCAGGGCAGTCACCAGCCAGATCGGGGGGTACGAGGCCAGTTCCTGTAGAGTCAGAAACCAAATCTGGCGGGGCCAAAAGGGGTCAATCAGGAACATGGTGTCCCAGTCCTGCTGGAGCTTCTGGAGTATATTTGAGATGAGCAAAAGAGAAGGGTAAGCAAATAACAGCTTGGTGCCTCAGTGAATCGAAACGGCATCTGCCATTGATCTGCTGCTCATCTGGCCTATTGAGTCGAAGCGGCCCACCTTACTGTTCTCCAAGAAAGCAAAGAGGACTATGTTCAGGGTCCCCCATGAGTGAAAGATCCAGTTTGCTACGTTTTTGTCGAGGGAACACTTGTGAGGTCGGAAGGCATGGCTCAAGGAGTCTGCCAGGGTGCTGTCCACCCCTGGGAGGTACACTGCCCTGAGAAGCATGCCGTTCTCAATGGCCCACGACCAGATGTGGACTGCCTCCTGAGAGAGGGCGAACAACCCTGTTCTACCCTGCTTGTTCAGATACCACATAGCTACTTGATTGTCGGTCTGAACAAGGCCAACCTTGTTGAGCTGTTCTCCGAATACCTATATGGCGTACTGAATGGCTCGCAACTCCAGGAAGTTGATCTGGGACTGCGATTCCTACGAGGACCAAAGCCCTGGGCATGGAGGCCTCCAAAATGGGCTCCCCAACTTAAAGCTCTTAAACTCCAATTACGGGCCAAGGAAAAGAAATGGCGTAAGAACCCCCCCGGCCCTTCAGGCTTCCTACAAACACACCCTCCACACCTACAGAACCTCCATTTTGAAAACAAAAAGAGATTACTACGCTCAGAAAATCCACAACTACCAATACGATGCCAAAGCCCTCTTTACGTATGTTTCCTCCCTCACAAATTCAACACCTCCCCCTATCTCAGATACAGACGCCAAAAATAAGTGTATGGAATTAGCTATTTCCACACCAAAATCACCAACATTATCTCGAAATTCCCCCCAACTTCCCCCCTCCCCCTTACCACCCAAAAATCACCATGTAACACTCATCTCATTTGAACTCACCTCGGCCTCAGAGATAACTAGACTCCTAAAGAAAATGAAACCCTCCTTCCACCCTGAAGATTCCATCCCTACAAAATCACTCCTTGCTATTCCAGACGCCATAGCCAAACCTATCTCTGAAATTATTAACCGATCCCTCACCCTAGGTAAGGTCCCCGATGAACTGAAACAAGCCACCCTCAAACCCATCCTAAAGAAGCCTAACTTGGACCCTGCAGTCCCGGCCAACTACTGACCGATATCCAACCTTTCTTTCATAGCAAAACTCATGGAAAGGGTAGTTAACGCTCAGCTCATAGAACATCTTGATAGTCACAACTTGCTATTCCCTTCTCAATTTGGCTTTCAAAAATTCTTCAATACGGAAACCTTGTTAATATCTCTTACCGATACAATCCTCAAAGGTTTAGATAAAGGCCAATCTTACATCCTGGCCTTGCTAGACATCTCTGCGGCCTTTGATACCGTCAACCATAAACTCCTTATCAATCGCCTTTCAGATATCGGTATCGCGGGCTAAGCCCTGAACTGGTTGTCCTCTTTCTTAGACAACCGCTTCTACAAAGTCAAAATAGGCAATCATGAATCAAACTCAGTCAAGTTATCGCATGGTGTTCCCCAAGGCTCTACCCTCTCCCCCACCCTTTTTAATATTTACTTACTACCTCTATGCCAACTTCTTGCAGATCTTGGACTTACACACTGGGGTAGATTTTCAAACAGGGCGCCCTCGCGTACTTTTGTAGGCGCATCAGGCGCAAACAAAAGTACGCTGGATTTTAGTAGATACGCGCGTAGCCGCGCGTATCTGCTAAAATCCTGGATCGGCGCGCGCAAGGCTACCGATTTCGTGTAGCCGGTGCGCGCCGAGCCGCGCAGCCTACCTCCGTTCCCTCCGAGGCCGCTCCGAAATCAGAGCGGCCTCGGAGGGAATTCGCTATTGCCCTCCCCTCACCTTCCCCTCCCTTCCTCTACCTAACCCCCCCCCCCCCCCCCGGCCCTGTCTAAACCCCCCCCCTACCTTTGTTGGGGGATTTACGCCTCCCAGAGGGAGAAGTAAATCCCCGCACGCCAGCGGGCTGCTGGCGTGCCTAGACGCGACCCGGGGGCGGTTCCGGAGGGCGCGGCCACGACCCCGGACCGCCCCGGGCCGAAACCACGCCCCCGGGCCCGCCGCCGACACGCCCTGAAAACGTCACGCCGATCGGCCCCGCCCCCGACACGCCCCCCTCGACAAACCCCGGGACTTACGCGAGTCCCGGGGCTCTGCGCGCGCCGGCAGGCCTATGTAAAATAGGCGCACCAGCGCGCAAGGCCCTGCTCGCGTAAATCTGGGCGGATTTACGCGAGCAGGGCTCTTAAAATCCGCCCCACTATGTTTATGCGGACGATGTCCAGATACTTCTACCGATCACTGATTCTGTAACAAATGCCCTTAAAGTATGGGATAAATGCTTCTCCTTAATCAATAGCCTTCTCACCAACCTTAACCTCGCCCTGAATTCCTCGAAAACTGAACTACTCTACATCTCTCCTGCCCGCCACCCTCCCACTTCTCCTCTCCCCCCTCACCCTCTCTCACTACTCTACATCTTTCCTGCCCGCCACCCTCCCACTTCTCCTCTCCCCCCTCACCCTTTCTCACAACATGTTAGAGACCTAGGGGTCACCCTGGATGACCACCTCAATCTCCAAAAACACATCACCAACATTACAAGAGACTGCTTTTATAAATTACACATACTGAAGAAATGAAGACTCCTTTTACAGCATAACGATTTCCGAACTGTCCTCCAAACTACTCTATTTTCAAAAATCGACTATTGCAATACCCTACTTCTAGGATTGCCTGCGTCCACCACCAGACCACTGCAGATGCTGCAAAATGCAGCTGCTAGAATTCTTACCAACTCCCACAGATCTGACCGTATCACTCCAATCCTCAGAAACCTCCACTGGCTTTCTATCCCAGCTAGAATCCTTCATAAAAGCCTAACTATCATCCACAAAACCCTACACAATAATGAGATTCACTGGCTTAATGATTCCCTCCAGTTTCATATCCCCAACAGACCTACCAGATCCGCCAACCTAGGGACTCTAACTGCCCCCCCATACAAATCTACCCAGCTCACTTCCGCCCAAGAACGTGCTCTCTCCATCGCAGGTCCTACGTTATAGAACTCGATGCCTCCAGACCTACGCTTGGAGCACTGTCCAAACATCTTTAAAAAAAAGTTAAAAACCTGGTTGTTCAAACAAGCTTTCACTTAATCCCATCCTAGTCTCTGTCCTCACCCCCCAGGTATCATAATTCTAACAATGTAACCCTATTGCTACCTAACTTCCCTATAGCCATTTCTGGTAAACCCCAACTATTATACATTGTAACTACAATTTGCTGCAGTAACTAGTGCTAATTTGACTGTCATACAGTTATGCAAATATAATATGTTATATAGTTGCTATCTCAACAAAGTTGTTTAAGTTTGCTGTATCCTTCCTTGCTATTACGCTCACTTGGTCTCTTAGACCGTTCCTCATTCTCACCCCGTTCCTTACGATTCCCTGTTAATTGTAACTTTATCCTTCCTTTCATCCTTCTAGTTTTTTGGCTTCCCAGTTGTTTGTGAACTGATGTGATATTCAATTGAATGTCGGTATTTAAAAGTTATAAATAAATAAAATAAATAAATCCAAGATGCGTCTGTTGTAAGGATAACCTGGGGATATGGGCTCCAGAAGGGCATCCCTCGCTCCAGATTTGAGGGATTTGCCCACCACACAAGGGACTGGTGCAGCAGCGTGGTGATTAGGATACGAGCTCGTAGGTCCTGGGTAGCTTGACACCACTGGGAACGTAACATCCACTGAGCCCTGAGCAAGTGCAGCCGAGCAAATGGTGTGACGTGTACTGTTACTGCCATATGGCCCAGTAACCGGAGAAGTTGGTGCGCTGAGACACTGGAGCAATTGGAGTCTACTCGAGCAAGAGCCTCAAGGGTCTCCGCCCTGTCCAGAGGCAGCAAAGCCCTAGCCTGGATGGTGTCCAGTCGAGCCCCAATGAAGTCCAGTTGCAAGGATGGTTGGAGATGGGATTTCGGTGGGTTGATCAGAAACCCCAATTTCCAAGACTTGGACCGTGACTCGCAGGGCACTCTGTGCCCTCTCTGTCTGAATTCGCTCTTGATAAGCCAATCGTCGAGGTATGGGAAAATATGAACCCTTCGTCTCAGAAGATAGGTTCTGATCACCGCCAGACCCTCAGTGAAAAAACAGGGTGCGGACGCAAGACCGAAGGGCAGCACTTTATACTGATAGTGATTCACGTCAACTAGGTACTGCCAATCCGCCTGAGAAATGGGGATATGGGCATACACATGTTTTAGATCGAGGGAGCAGAGCCAGATTCCCGCTTTGAGAAGGGGAATCAAGGTGCCAAACGAGAACCATTTTGAACTTTTCTCTTACCACAAACTGGTTCAAAGCCCACAGGTCCAGAATGGACCAAAGGCCACCAGTTATCTTGGGAATAAGGAAATACCTGGAATAGAACCCTTCGCCCTGTTGACTTGCTGGTTCAACTGCCCGAGCAAGTACAAGGGCAGAGAGCTCTACACGAAATATCTGCAAGTTCTCTGCTGCTCTCCACCAAAGACACTGAGGCGAGTGGGGTGGAACTCGTCGGAAATGCAACTTTTAGCCCTGACGCATGATGGATAGGATCCAGAGGTCTGATGTAATCGAAGTCCATTGGTCTGCAAATAGCTGTAGCTGACCCCCCACAACGGAGTCAATGCCATGCAGAGAGGGCTGGCTCATGTTCCCTGGTTGCCAGTCAAAACCCAGTGGTGGGGTTCCGTGACATGACTGGGATCGGATAGGGCATCCGAGGTTGTCTTGATCTCGGTCTGGGTGGAGGTCATTGGGGGTCTCACCCTAGGTATCAGTGGATAGTATTTGTGCGGCCGATAAAAGGGCCACCTCGGATAGTCCTTCATTGAGCAACAGCCTCCTTAATTCTGTTGCCAAACAGATTTTCTCCCCGTACATGGTATATATGCCAGGCGGCCCTGAACTTCAGGGTGCAGATCATAGGCACGCAGCCACACCATCCGGTGAGCCCCAATGCCCACCGCGGTGGTTCTCATGGCCATCTCGAAGATGTCATATGCAAAGCGGACTTCGTGCTTATCACACTCAAGGCCCTGCTACACTAACCTATGGAATTCCTCCTGGAACTGCTGCGGGAGGCGTTCACTAAACTTCTGGGCCTGTTTCCAAAGATTTCTGGAGTTCTGGCAAAATAATAATTGTTAACAAGCAATCCTGGCTGTTAACATTGCACCCTGAAAGACCGAGCATCCAAGGCCATCAAGAGTTCTATGTTCCCACCTGGGGGGGGGGGGGGGGGGGGGGCTGAAACATGAATGCGAAGCCTCTTTGCTTTCTTCAAGGCCGACTCTACTTCTACGGACTGATAAGGGAGCTGTCGCCGCTCAAAACCAGTGGTAGACTGGACCAGGTAAACTGCATCGTCTTGTGGTTCAATAGTGGCACCGAGATGGGATGCTGCCAGAGGCAGGCTATAATCTCCTGAGGAAGGCTGCGACCACCAAGAGGCACTTGGTGAATACTCGTGGAGCGGACGCTAGGCCGAATGGTAGTACATGGTACTGGAAGTGACGAGGGCCGACCAGGAATCACAGGAACCTGCGATGAGAAGGAGTTATGGAGATGTGTGTGTAAGCGTCTTGGAGATCTAGAGAGCATAGCCAATCTCTGCTTTGTAGAAGAAGAAGCAGAGAGCCCAAGGTTACCATTTTGAATTTTTCTCTCTGCAAAAATGTGTTCAGGGTGCGAAGGTCCAGTATCGGACGTACGCCACCTGACTTTTTGGTATGAGAAAATACCGGGAGTAGAACCCTTGCCCCTGTTGGGAGAGGGGCACTGGTTCTATTGCTCGGGATTTTAGGAGAATTGAGCATGAGAGAGTGGTCGGAAGTCCCCCATGTCAGCCAAGGTGGGGAGTCTGCTGGAACAGTCAGGAAATTTAGGTGGTAACCCTGAGTGGCTACTGCAAGCACCCACTGGTCTGTGGTGACTGTGTGCCAGAGCCAACCACCGACCAGGATGAATGGAAGAGGAATTTGGCTTACACTTTCTAGGAAGGAGTCAAAACCCTGACGCTGGCCCAGGCTGAGAGGCTGGCTGAGACTTCTGAGGCCGAGACTGTCTGGGCTGACCCTTTTGGTAAGGTCTGGAAGGACGCCCTCTAGAGGTCGGAGGATAAAATTTTCTTGGCTTGTAGGCCGGATGCTTAGAGTCACGCCTGAAAGTTATCTTTGGGGCGGATGGAAACTCAGACTGCACAGAAGAAAGCTGGCGCAGCGTTTCATGATGGTCCTTTAGCTGCTCCACAGTCTCTCGGATCTTTTCACGGAAGAGATTTCACCTACACAGGGTAGGATCAGCTAACCTGTCTTGCACTTCTGGTCTTAAGTCTGAGGATTTGAGCCAGGCCCATCCCCTTGCACTAATACCCACTGCAGACACTCTAGAGGCAGTATCAAAAATATCAAATGCAGCGCGTACATCGTGTTTTCCAGCATCCAGACCTTTTTGAGCCAGAGCATAAAGCTGACTCTGGAATTGTTCTGATAAAAAAATCAGAAAAATCCTGGATCCTCTTAAAAAGGTCTCTGTTATACTGTGTCATGTATAACTGGTAAGAGGCAATGTGAGATATGAGTACTGAGCCATGGAAGCCACGTCTGCCAAAAGCAACCAGGGATTTTTGTTCCTTCCCTGGAGGAATGGAGGAATAAGAACATAAGAAATTGCCATGCTGGGTCAGACCAAGGGTCCATCAAGCCCAGCATCCTGTTTCCAACAGAGGCCAAACCAGGCCACAAGAACCTGGCAATTATCCAAACACTAAGAAGATCCCATGCTACTGATGCAATTAATAGCAGTGGCTATTCCCTAAGTAAATTTCTTTAATAGTCATTAATGGACTTGTCCTCCAAGAACTTATCCAAACCTTTTTTGAACCCAGCTACACTAACTGCACTAAGAACATCCTCTGGCAACAAATTCCAGAGCTTTATTGTGCATTGAGTGAAAAAGAATTTTCTCCGATTAGTCTTAAATGTGCTACTTGTTAACTTCATGGAATGCCCCCTAGTCCTTCTATTATTCAAAAGTGTAAATAACATTTTTCTGGGCTGATTCAACAACCACAGAGTGATGATCCAGCTGTGACTTTTGAAATCTTGGAGCTGACTGTACGAGATAAGTGGCATCTGTCTTACGGTTGACAGGAAGAACTGTACATGGGTGTTCCCAGTTTCTCTTTAGGAGGTCAATCAGGATTTCATGAATAGGTATTGACATTATGTCCTTAGGAGCATCAAGAAACTGGAGTACTTCCAGCATCATGTGCCTAGAGTCCTCTTCTACCTGAAGTTGAAATGGAATGGTTTCAGACATTTCCTTGATGAAATTAATAAAAGACAGATCTTCTGGTGGAGAACGTCGTCTTTCATCTGGGGGAGAGGGCTCTGAAGGCAGATCATCAGTATCCTGGGAAGTTTCATCAGTCCAAGGATCATAAGGCTGGTCACCAGCTCCCAAAGGATCACCAGAAGGGAGGAATGGTGCTAATCCTGAAGGACCAGGCCTAGACATCGATGGCATCAAATGTGGAACCGACAGCATTGATGGGAGCACCTAAGGAACCGGTGACATTGATGGACGAGTCGGTGGTAAGATCCCAGACGGTGGAATGGGTATCGGTGTTTCCTCTTCATCCGATGATAATGTAATCTGAGTAGAAGGTATTGGATCCACTGGTGCTCGCTGTGCCATCGGTGGAACGCATCCAGTCTACCCAGTAGCGGTGCAAGCGCTACGGGAATTGGATTGGTGACTGGCTCGGGAACCGGCACTGGCGTCGGTGGAGGTTGGAAGCCCTGAAGTGCTTTACTGATGGCCTCTTGGATCATCCAATTCCTCGCGGAGACCTGGGGCAAGTAACCCCGGCTCCAGAGTAGGAGGCTGCACTTGCGTAGCAGGAGGGTCCACCGGTGAAGGTTGAATCGTGGATCCCTGCACCACTGAAGGTGGGGAACACCTCGGTGACCCAGTCACAGAAGAGGATGGGGCCTTTTCTGGAAGGGGTTTCTTTGTCGGTGGCTCTGTTGACGTCGATGACAAGGGCTTGCCTGCATCAGTGGACTAAGCCTTACGATGACTGTGTTGACGTTTTTCACGATGATCTCCTCGGTCCTTTTCTTGAGGAGGCAAGGAGGCGATCCGACACCCTTGGAATCATCGACACCAGTCGGGCAGCAGCTGTATCCCGGTGCTGGCGAGAAGTCGATGGAACCGGCTCAGACGACGTTGAAGCCATCGATGGGAGCCGGGGTTTTAGGCTGAAAGAGAAAAACTCCATTTTCTCTAAACGAGCCTTGCGGCCCTTCGGTGTCATTTAGGCACATTTGGCGCAAGACTGAACATCATGGTCGGATCCCAGACATAAAACGCAGACCCTAAGCGGGTCAGTCAGGGACATTGTCTGAGAACAGTCGGGGCACTGATGAAAACCTGATGCCATGACTTTGACAAAAATTTTGCCGCGATGTGGTTGATAGCCATTAGGCCCCGAAGGAATAACTCGACGGGAATTGACCGCAACTAGGGTAAAGCCTTAACTTTTTGACCGTGGGGTATAGATATCAATAGGGGGGCCCCTATGGGCTAAACATTTTTGAAAATTTTGAGAGAAGTTCTGTGAGGAAAATTCCTGTCAGGAATCTGAAGAGAGCTCCTTAAGCCACGTGGCTACTGCTGCGCGGAAAAAAAAAGACTGAAGGGGGACCCCTGATGGATGCAGGGTTGGTGCTATGCTGAGCATGCCCAGTAGATGCCAGTCAAAGTTCTAGAAATTTTGACAAAAGTGTTCCGTGACTGGACTCCATCCTGATGATGTCACCCATATGTGAGGACTACCATCCTGCTTGTCTGTGAGAATTGATATATTTAGGGATTTTAGCCACAACCTAACAGATTTAGAGGGGGGAGGAACTGAGACTTGTGGTTTGGGAGCTGGGCAAGGAGAAATGATAGTTTCACTAAGGCTCAAGATGGGAGGAAAGGATGGGCAGCTCCACTATTGCTAAGGGAAAGGGAGGAACAGGGAGTGTAGGAGATTAGTATTGTGCCCTGGGCAGAGCTTTGCAGCATAAGGCTGCCAGGAAGGGAATTAAGAAACATAATGGCAGAAAAAGAAACATACGGCCCATCTTGTCTGCCCACACCTGAAGCTATCCACTTTTGGAAAATGTAATTTATTTACTGAGGAGAGAATGCTCATTTAGGGAGATCTAGACACTTAAGAGGGTAATTTTCAAACAACCTGTACAGTAGCAAAAGTCTGTATGTGCATTGTACACCCAGACTTTATAGGGATGGACCCAGAAAACAAAGCGGAAGCCAATCCAGTTGGCTGTGTAGAAGTAAGGATAACGAGAATCAGATGATGAAAAAAAGCCCTTTATTAAAATTTGCCTGACTCTGGCCGAGTTTCGCTCTTTTATCTAGAGCTGCCTCAGGGGCAACTAGAAACAAATATATGAAACACATAAAAAATTAAAATCAATCAACAACATATATTTTATTTATTTATTTAAAATTTTTGTATACCGACATTTGTTAAGAAAACATCACATCGGTTTCCATGTAACAAAAAATGGCCAACGGGGCTTTACAATGAAACTGATAAGAGAACTGGGTAGGGGGGGAGAGGGGGGGAAAACAAAGGTAATGCTGTACAAATAGATAAGCGCAATAAAATGGTTAGATATACGCAATGAAAAAAATTATATACAAGTAAATTATTTACAATAAAATGTTAGGGGGAGGGAGTTAAGAAGGGGGTGTACAAACTCCAAAGATTAAATAAATCATAACATATATGTGTGTTTGACATCACAATGGTGTACAGAAATGATGCAGAAAAGGAACATAGGGCACAATATGTGTACAGATATAAATAGATCAGACACTGGTTGTAAACACAGGCAAAATAGTACTGGAGAGGATAACTTGGTGTTAGAATGAACCGTGATACAAAGATTATGATAAAAGTATAAATGGATGTCAGGGAAAAAGTGATCATGTAGAGGGGATTATAACATCACAAAAATTAAAACAAAACATTAAATTTAAAAGGTGATAATGTCTAATAAAATAAGAATGCTTACTCAATATGAGCAGGACTTATTGTGTGCCTGCAGGGCCGATGCCACAGTATCGTGTGTAAACTAGAAACATATGACCTATGAAAAATAAAAATAAAAATTGAGTAATATGTAAAGAATGAAAAGGGGCTGTGCTGATAAAATAGATGACAAAAACTAAACGTAAGTTAAAAAAGTGTTACAGTATGAATCTATAATCCTAGATTATGGAATAAGTATATGATCCATCATTAAAGGAGAGGTCTAACACATATAGCCTATATAAATAAAGAAAAGTAAACCAATAGAAAATAATAAATAATTAAAATTAAATCACCTATAAAAAAGAGTGGGAAAAATAAAATAAAATACAAAATGATAAAATATGAATAAGATGAATAAGAATGAGCTATGCTAATAAAAGGGGGGTAAATGAATAATAAAAAAGATAGGTAGTCTTAACCTCCAATGATGAATTTTTATAGGTGATTTAATTTTAATTATTTATTATTTTTTATTGGTTTACTTTTGTTTATTTATATAGGCTATATGTTTTAGTCCTCTCCTTTGATGATGGATCATATACTTATTCCATAATCTAGGATTGTAGATTCATACTGTGACACTTTTTTAACTTACATTTAGCTTTTGTCATCTATTTTATCAGCACAGCCCCTTTTCATTCTTTACATGTTACTCAATTTGAGTAAGCATTCTTATTTTATTAGACATTATCACCTTTTAATTTTTTGATTTAATTTTTGTGATGTTATAATCCCCTCCACATCCATTTATACTTTTAGCATGATCTTTGTAACACGGTCCATTCTAACACCAAGTTATCCTCTCCAGTACTATCTTGCCTGTGTTTACAACCAGTGTCTGATCTATTTATATCTGTACACATACTGTGCCCTGTGTTCCTTTTCTGCATCATTTCTGTACACCATTGTGATGTCAAACTCACATATATGTTATGATTTATTTAATCTTTGGAGTTTGTACACCTATATATGTTGTTGATTGATTTTAATTTTTTATGTGTTTCATATATTTGTTTCTAGTTGCTCCTGAGGCAGCTCTAGATAAAAGAGCAAAACTCGGCCAGAGTCGGGCAAATTTTAATAAAGGGCTTTTTTTCATCATCCGATTCTCGTTATCCTTACTGCTGCCCAGACTTTATAGACCATTTTCAAAGTGACCTTATATGCATTAGTTCTCTTTGAAAATAATTCGGTATAAGGCCAACCTCACACACACATTTACACACGTAAAATAGCGCCTCCAATTCGTAGAATGTAGCTTATGTGCATACTTTTAAAAATCTAAAAGCATGTATTGCTGTTTCCATCCCAACTCTGACCCCTGGAATGCTTCTAAGTTTGCAGAAAGTACTTATATCACTTTGTCATGTGTGCACTTTTACATGCATTCAGCTCCAAGCTATGTTAACACAGTTATATAGGTGCATAAAACTGGGTTTTATGCATGTAGATGGTTTTGAAAATTACTTCCTTAACTCCATCTTACATATACTGTACATTTTAAAAATCCATTTTCTATGGCAAGAATACTATAAAAAAATAAGATTAAAACCTTTTCTCTGTAACATATATGTTTGGTATAACATGTGAAACATGGATATAATTCAGTGTTACAAATTTAAACTTTAATCACTTGGATCTCTTAAAAATGTCCTACCTTGGTTTGTTCTGTGATTTCTGAGCGCTTTGTGGGTCTTCTGTCACCAGTTTTACTACCAGGACTAACTGCTTTAGCTCCTGAAAACATGACCATATTGGTGGAAAATAATTAAATATATTAGTTACAGTATTTAGATGTAATAGAATGACTAAATGTTGTTTCTTTTATGTAGACTGCTTAGAGCTAAATTAATACTATTAGTGCACAGTCTAAAAAAAAAATTCTGAATCCCAATACAGTATATCACCATTTATCTAAAGATTTACTAACCAAAGCTCATCATTCAGAAAAAGCTGCAGATCCCAAGCCATGACTTATCCAGAAAAACTTTGATTATCTGAAAAATGACTGGCGTCACACGATCTGTTATCTGGGCAATATCTGATTATTTAAATTCTTCTAGCAGACTTCCATTATACAGAATCTATTATACACAATGGCTTTGTTGCTGACCACAAAACTGCCCAATAGATTGAATTCCAGTAAACTGGGATCAAAAGATTAAAATATCAACCACAAATAGTTTACTGGTTATTTATTGCAAACACTTAATGAAAAAGCAGTTACAAATGTTAAAAGTTTGCATGAGGCATGAATATTGTTTAAAAATACCATCTTGGAGGGGAGCCTGATTGAGGAGAACCGCACCTGAAAGGGAGCGAGGGTAAACGGGACTGAGCTGGTGAGCTACGAGAGCTGTCTCCCGCCCCTCCCGACGTCATCAACACCCGACGCCCGCTGACTGCATTTAAAGAGCAGTACAGCGGCAGAACTTGGGAGCCTGATTGAGGAGAACCACACATGAAAGGGAGCGAGGGTAAACGGGACTGAGCTGGTGAGCTACGAGAGCTGTCTCCCGCCCCTACCGACGTCATCAACACCCGACGCCGGCTGACTGCATTTAAAGAGCAGTACAGCGGCGCGCAGCCGCCGGCGCGCAGCTTCGGCTGCGCGCCCAAGGGGTGCGCCCCTGGAGAAAATTTTGAAGAGGAAGAGCCCTCCATTTTAGATGGGGAAGAAACGAAAAATGAAGGTGATAACATCGACACCGGTGGCAAAAGAACTAAGAGGTCCGATGGACTTGCACTTAGCACGAAGGGTGAGTCAAATCTCCAAGGAGGCTCCTCAAGATCTATCTCTTTCGTCGGGGGCTATAGCTAGTCCTGCCCAGGATTAGCACCTCAGGAAGTGTAGGGGTAAATGTTTTAGATACACCTAACCTAGGTGAGGTGGTAACATCTGAAGACAGAGATGAGAAACTCTTGGATCAGGCCACAGCCAGTGTTGAAGGAGTGGAGGGGGGAATGTCTGTGCCAGATCCAGAGAATATATCTCTCTAGTAGACATCTGGAAAGCGATTACAAACATGGAGAGGAGGTTATCCCAATCCATGGCCCAAGCTACAGTTTTTTCTAATGAGATAAAAGGGAAACTGGACGACCATGGAAAAAGAATAGAAGCCAAAAACACAGTATTGAACTCTCAGATAACAGCTTTACAAACAACAGGGACTACCTTTATTAAAGATACCCTGATGATATATAAAAATATGGAAGGTTTGGAAAATGATATGCGGAGGAAAAATTTACGTTTTTTAAATTTTCCCTTTACGAGATTGTTATCTGCGCAAGAATTATTTAAAAAATATGTTAAAGAGATATTGAGTATTTCATCTGACGTGCTTATTTCCAAGATATATTATTTATCTAATTCCAGGAGAGAAGGTATAGCCCCAGAAGGTGGAATTGATGTGTTAGTTGCTAATAGTCCAAATTTATCATCTTTTTTAGAGGCTTCTGAAGATGATATCCCAACAAGGGCAACTTTGATAGTTACCTTTGCTTTGGAGCAGGACAAAAATCTAGTCCTGTAAAAATATTTCAAAAATAAAAGTTTTATGTTCTGTGGTAAGTTAGTCCAGGTCTTCCCTGATATATCGAGGAACACTCAGATGAGAAGGAAACAATTTCTTTTGATGAGACAGAGAGTGTTGGCCCTAGGGGCCACCTTCTTTCTCAAATTTCCGTGTAAGTGCATTATTACACTACACAAAAATAAGTTTGTTTTCCTTGAGCCTTCTCATCTAGAAGTTTTTCTTACAGATAAAGGTAGCTGAGGGTATTATAATCGGTTAATATGGATATATTGTAAACTGGTAAAAAAGTATATACTCTCCTGAAGTTCATAAAGTTATGATTATTTCTTATAATTAATTATCTTTTAAGTTAAGCTCCCCATTATGTGGACTTAATCATTGGAAATGTGAAATAGATATTATTTTCTTATTTTGAATTCGATGTAATAGAATCCAAAATTGCTTATTTTCTTTTTCATTGTAAAATGTATGAGAAATCAAATAAACTATAAATTAAAAAAAAAAATACCATCTTGGAAACTATTGAGTATCAAAGAGAGCTCCTTAAATTGCGCATCTAGGTGTCTGGCCCCAGTCCACCTTAAGGAAAGAAATTCTGGGTATAGGGAAATAAAGCTTAGATTCAGGGAAGGCACAAAGAGGCCCTGGAAATAAGGAAAAGTCAGCTTCTGTATAAATGACTGACCTATTGCCTTATGTTTGGTAAGCACTGCTGAGGTAAGCAGGTTCTGTTTCATTTTTGCCTCTAAATAATAAAGTTGATGTAAGTATAGCTGGAGTCCAAACTACTCTGTTCTTCAGAAAACCAACTAAATTCAGAAGCCCAGATACAATACATTCCATACATTAAAAAAGGTCAAAGGAAGACCAAACAACTGCCAGCATAGTTTAATTGCAAGGTAAAAGAGGCAATTAAAGCTAAAAGGGCATCATTCAAAAAATAGAACGCAGACCCAAATGATGAAAATGGGCAAAAGTATAAGCACTAATAAGTTAGATGTAAAACAGTAGTAAGACAAGCCAAGACAGAAGAAAAGAAGTTTGTCAGTGAGGTAAAAAACTAATAAATAAAACTTTTTCCAAGTACATTTGAAGCAAAGAGCCTGAGAGGGAGTTAGACCTTCGCAGGCTCTCTGCTTGACTGAGAGGTATAAGAGGTACTCAGGGAGTACAAGGAAATAGCAGAAAAAGTGAATGAATTATTTCCCTGGACCTTTACTGAAGAGGATGTTGGGAACATAACCACACCTAAAACATTTTAATAAATGATGATTCTTAACAACTAAAACAAATCTGTTATAATGGAGGACGTAATAAAGCAAAATGACAAACTAAGGGCCTCATTTATTAAGCATTTTCCCCATAGACAGGGAATGTGAGAAAAGCCTTAAGGGCAAATTTTAAAAGCTCTATGCATGGCAAATCCGGGAGATATGCATGTGACTGGGACGTGCACAGGCCACACAGATTTTAAGAAGCTCGCAGCCACACGCTTATCTCCCGGTACACGCATTGGAAAGGATTTCACAAAAAGGAGTGGGCCTGGACGCCGCCATTAAATCATTTATGCACAAGCACGCTGTTGGGATTGCTAGGGAGAGGTCCCTATTCAGGGGAGAGTGTGTGTGTCCTTGGGCCACAACATGGCCCCAGAGAGGGACTCCGAAGAAGCGCCGAGGCAGGCGACACGAATCTGAGCACAGGCAGACTGAAGACTCGGAGCGCTCTGATCTCTGCTGAACCTGAATGCACCAGAAGAGACCCAGCAACGCAATGCTGGTCTCTGGGGTAGCCCTCCGGCTACTCGATAGCCCTTTTGGACCTACCGCCTGAGAACGGCAGGTGCGACAGGATGGAGAGAGGTAGAGGACAGGCAGTGACTCTGGAAAAAAAGATGAGACAAAGGCACTTGGAGACTTGGATGAGACGTACGCACTTGGAAACTTGAACAAGACTAGGCACTGCCTCTCAGGGTGCCCTACACAGCCCCGCCATGGGCTGGTTGCAGACCACCTTGTCCCACTGCGCATCCTACACAACCTGAAGAGGCTGCTAGCGGACCACACAGAGAGCAGGACAAGCACAGGACTGAAGCTCAGGACGAGAGAGGAATCTGGGCAGCATTTGAAGAAGGATCCAACAGGAACAGGGCTCCATTGACTGGGAATAGGATACCAGGTCAGATAAGGATTTACTCTCAGTGTTGTCAACTGGAGATGGAATCCGGCAGGCAAGACATAGCTGGGATACCCAGAACCAGGAACTAGAGGATCAGGAACAACTGGACACAGGAACCGAAGTACTGGAACAACTGGAGACAGGAATTGAAGAACAGGAACATCAGAAGACAGGAGCTAGAGGACTGGAACATCAGGACACGGGACAGAAAAGGACACAGGATTTGACGAGAGAACAGGAACAAAGGATGAAGACAAGGGAGCTCCCATGAAGACAAAGGACCTTGAAGAAGCAACGATCGAGCTCAGAAGCCTTCTGGAATGATGAGATGAGAGGAAGAACCCAGGAGCAGGCAGGCTCCTTGCGAAGGCGACAAGGGACTGGCGAAGAGCCCTTTTAAAGGGCTGAAGAGGAGACACCGGATGACATCATCAAACAGGGCAGCGGGGCTTTTCCCGTCGCAGGCCCTGTAATACTGTGAAGAGGCACGGCCGCGTGCCTAAGGGAAGCCAGGCCATGAATAGCTGCAGCGGCATCCCTGCCACAAAGAACAGAGGCTGGTGGCAGCAGCAGCTGCCCCGCAGAGGTGACACCAGCAGCAGCTCCACTGGGATAACAGCGGCCTCTGGGCCACGAAGGAAAGGCAACATCGGTGGCAGCTCCGCCCGCCATGGAGAGAAGACAGCAGCGGTACTCGGGCCGCGAGGAAGGCGGGCTCAGGATCGATGGCACACTCCGCACAGAGGAGGAACAGCCAGCGGTACTCAGGCTGTGCGAGGCAGCGGTGTCGGTGGCCTCCGGACCGCGGGGGAAGTGAGAGGTTGCTCCCAGCTAGGCCTACGAGCATCGTAACACACGCACTGGGATCCTACGACTGTGTAAGTTGCTGCTGCTAAGGACTGCATGTAAGTAGTAAAATAAAAACAAATTTAGGGTAGTCAGCTGGGTTTTAGGGGTCAGGGCCAGCAGGGTAAAAGAAAGGCAGGTTAAGTAGGGAGTTTAGGAAGTCTTCTCCTTTGCAGAGGCAAACTGGGAGGAAACAGGGAAATAGGCCTAATACATTGCCGTGTGCATCTACTAAAATCCCCCCCACTTGTGCGCACTAGACGGCATTCA
The DNA here is from genome assembly GCF_901001135.1 of Rhinatrema bivittatum. Taxonomy (NCBI): domain Eukaryota; kingdom Metazoa; phylum Chordata; class Amphibia; order Gymnophiona; family Rhinatrematidae; genus Rhinatrema; species Rhinatrema bivittatum. Next base: position 369,831,117 of record NC_042619.1, read on the forward strand.
CGTGCACATTCACGCATAGATATAAAATTGTGCAAGTGGGCAGCAGATTTTTATAACATGCGCACATATACGAGTACGTTATAAAATCGGCGCATCCATGTTAGACTCTAAAAATCTACCTTTTAGTAAATAAGGCCTAAAAGAGTAATAAAAGGGTAAAGCAGAAGTTGCTTACCTGTAACATGTGTTCTCACAGGACAGCAGGATGTTAGTCCTCACATATGGGTGACATCACAGGATGGAGCCCAATCACGGAATACTTTTGTCAAAGTTTCTAGAACTTTGACTGGCACCTACTGGGCATGCCCAGGATGACACTAACCCTGCAACCAGCAGAGGTCCCCCTTCAGTCTTGTTTAAAAGCTATAGTAAGTGCCAAAAAATAAAACTGCTTATTTTTTATTATCTCCTCACAATTAAGTATTAAATGAGAGACAGTTAATCGTAAATGGTAACTACACCCATTCCCCAATTAGAGTATATTATTGAACTATGTAACCGTATAATAATGGCACCCTATGGATAACCGTTGAGATGGTGCTCTACTAAACGACGGTATAGAAAAGCTTTAAATAAATAAATAAAATAAATAAAAAATAAGAAAACGTAACGAACCCAACACCGTGGGGTGGCGGGCAGGTTTCGTGAGGACTAACATCCTGCTGTACTGTGAGAACACCTGTTACAGGTAAGCAACTTCTGCTTTCTCACAGGACAAGCAGGATGGTAGTCCTCAGATACAGGGGAGTACCGAGCTGAGGATGTCCTAGAACTGTACCAAATGTACCGAAAATGTGCAACAGTCACAAGGAGTGGGGTGGAATTTGGTAGAGGGCATCCTAAACCCTAACGGGCAGGCAGAAGGATGTTGGTAGATCAAGTTGCAAATAGGTTGTGCAAGACAGACTGGCCGAATATGGAATTTCGTCTTCCAGCCTTGTCTAAACCACAATGGGCTGTAAAGGTGTGGAGAGAAGTCCAGGTAGCAGCCCTACAAATATCAGGAAGCGGCACTGAGCGTAGGTGCGCTACTGAAGTTGCCATGGCCCTGACAGAGCGTGCTTTAACACGGTCTTGAAGAGGAATGCCTGCTTGCTGATAGCAAAAGGATATGCAGTCCGCTAACCAGGAGGAGTCTGCTTACCCACAGGTTGACCCAATCTGATGGAAGCAAAGGAAACAAACAATTGAGTACTTTGCCTGTGGGCAGCTGCACGGTCTAGGTAGAATGCTAGAGCCAGTTTACAGTCAAGGGTATGCAGAGCCTGTTCTCCTGGATTGGAATGGGACCTGGGAAAAAAGGTGGGTAAGTATAATGGATTGATTAATGTGAAACTCCGATACTGACCTTAGGTAAAAACTTAGGGTGAGTGCGGTGTACTACTCAGTCGTGCAGATGTTTAGTGTAAGGCGGATAGGTAACTAGGGCCTGTAACTCACTAACTCTGCGAGCGGATGTGATTGCCAAAAGAAAAATCACTTTCCATGTGAGATAGCGAAGATCACAGGATTGGAAAGGCTCGAATGGTGGTTTCATGAGCCGACCCAAAACCAGATTGAGGACCCAAGAAGGGGCCGGAGGGTGCAGTGGAGGTTTGAGGTGGAGCAAGCCCTTCAGAAAACGTGTTACAAGGGGTATTACCGAAATGGGAACATCCAACACCTTTATGGAAGGCAGCTACCGCACTGACATGCATTCTGATGGAAGAAGTTTTTAGACCTGATTCTGACAAGTGCCAGAGATAGTCTGGAAACCTCGTGGTGGAACAGGTAAAAGGATCAAGGGACAGTGAGGAACACCATGACTTAAACCTGTTCCATTTGTAAAAATACGATTTTCTCGTGGAAGGCTTCCGTGAAGCAATCAGGACACGGGAAACTGGTTCCGAAAGGTTGAGAGACTGAAGAATTAACCTTTCAGCATCCAGGCAGTCAGGGACATGGCCTGAAGATTAGGGTGGCGTAGGCAGCCGTCGTTCTGAGTGATCAGAAGCAGGTCCTTCCCCAGGGGAATGTGCCTGCGAATGGAGAGGTCCTGAAGAATCGGAAACCACACTTGGCGCGGCCAGTGAGTGGCTATCAGGATCATGCGTCCCTTGTCCTGACGTAGTTTCACGAGAGTCTTTGAGAGAAGTGGAAGTGGAGGGAATGCATATAAGAGACCGGTTGCCCATGAGAGGGAGAACGCATCTCTTGGTAGTGAGTGTTGGCTGTGAGTGAGAGAGAAAAAGTTCTCTACTTTGTGGTTTTGAGGTGATGCAAAGAGGTCTATGTGAGGATAATCCCAACATTGGAATATTGAGTCCGCTATTGTGGGGCTGAGGGACCACTCGTGCGATTGAAAGGTGCGACTCAGCTTGTCTGCCAACACATTGTCTACTCCCAGCAAGTAGGTGGCCTTGAGGTACATCGAGTGGGAAAGGGCCTCTGCCCAAATCTGTGCAGGGCAGAGGCCCTACCTCCTGTGCCAGGCAGTTTCCTGACACAGGAGGTAGGAGCCCATTCCTCCTTGTTTATTGGCCACCTGGTTGTCTGTTGTCTGGTTGAAAGGCGATCCTGGTTGAAAGGCGATCCTGAAACACCTTGAGAGCATATCTGATTGCTCGTAGCTCCGGGAAATTGATTTGGTGTTTGGCTTCCTCTGGAGACCAGGACCCTTGGGTTTGTAGATTGGCAACATGTGCTCCCCAGCTGAGGTTGGAGGCATCGATTGTAAGGGTTATTTGAGGATCTGGAGCTTGAAACGGAAGGCCTTGGAGGAGATTGGCCTGATTTTTCCACTAAGCCAGATATAGGCGAAGTGGGTGGGTGATGCGGACAACAGCTGACAGTGGTTGAGCTGATTGAATCCACTGTGACCTGAGAGTCCACCACATGACTCTCATGGCTAGACGAGCCATGGGAGTGACATGTACGGAGGACGCCATGTGTCCTAGCAGAACCAGAAAGTGACATGCAGTTGAGCGTTGTCGGGACAGCAAGTGATGGGCTAGAGAGGAGATAGTGAGAGCTCGTTCTCGAAGAAATGCTTTTGTTTTGAAGGTGTCCAAGTCTGCTCCTATGAACGACAGGGTTTGTGATGGGACCAAGCTGGACTTTGGATAATTGATGAGGAACCCTAGGGAGATTAGGGTATGCAAGGTGAGACGTAGGGACGTCAAAGCAGCTTGCTGGGTGGGAGCCCTGATCAACCAATCGTCGAGGTAGGGGTAGAAGTGGACACCTTGAGTTCTGAGGAATGCTGCTACTACTACGAGGCACTTGGTGAAGACTCGTGGTGCAGACACCAGGCCAAATGGTAGCACTCGGTATTGATAGTGCAATGAGATGGCGTTATTGCGATGTGTGTGTAAGTGTCCTGGAGGCCTAGAGAGCACAGCCAGTCTCCCCTTTGCAGAAGGGGAAGAAGGGAACCCAAGGTTACCATCTTGAACTTTTCTCTTTGTAGGTACTTGTTTAAGGCACGAAGGTCTAGGATTGGGCGAATGCCACCTAACCTTTTTGGGTTTAGAAAGTACTGAGAATAGAATCCGAGGCCCTGTTGGGAGTAGGGCACTGGTTCTATTGCTCTGGACTGGAGGAGGAGGGAAACCTCCTGTTCCAGGAGTGGTGAGTGGTCGGATGTTCCCCACGTCAGCCGAGGTGGGGAGTCCGGCGGAATGGCTAGAAATTTGAGATAACCTTGAGTGATTATGGTAAGAACCCACTGGTCTGAGGTGATTGTGTACCAGATGTTGCTGAAGTGGCACAATCGTCCTCCCACTGGTACATGCATCATTGGAGGCTGCATGCTGCTCTCTAGGAAAGAGTCAAAAAACAGATGCAGGACCTGGCTGAGGGTTGTCTGTGGTTTTTGTCTGCAAGGTGGGGCTCCCTGATTGACAATTACTACCTGACTGGGCATAACCCTGCCCATTATTCCTGGGAACACTAACAGTATCACTACTTTCCCATTTTAACTAAGTCAAAATAAGTCGCTTTGCAGAGCTCCAGCCACATACCTTCAGGGTCAAGAGTTCAAAACTGCCAACCAGTCTTATACAATTACCCCTCTCCAAGGGGGCCTGTGGGCCCCTATGGATTCCCCCACCCCCTCGGTTCTCACAGATCTTTCATTTTTAACAACCTCTAAGTTTTTCTCCCCCTCCCCCCAAATAAGAAGTAGACATCCTATACAGACATGGTTGCAACAAAAGAAAGAGATGACAAAGTCAGAAGCTTCTTTTTGAAGTCATTCCTTGCCAACTACTGCCCTAAAAGGATGTGAAGAGGATTAGAGTGCAGTTAACATGCAGTGGAATGGCATTTAACAAAGTTTCTTCTGTCCAAAGGTCAGTTCCTCTTCACTAAGATACTGATCAGAAGAATCTCAAAGCGATTTCATACTTGGAGTCCACTTCTTTGATGCTGTTTTCTTCTTTACAGCATGGTTAGCCCTTTGCTGGTGGTCTTTTTTCACAGTTGTAAAAGCTCCTCCTATAAATACTGGGCTTTCAGGACTGTCTATGATTGCCTCAACCTCTACCATACCTTCCTTCTGGTTCTGTTAACAGCCCATCTTGGAGGCCTTGAGTCATTGCCCACAGGTCTTTTTGCATACATCCAATTGCCTCATGTAAGTTGGTTATGGTGGGAAGAACTACATTGTCCAATTTGTGAGATGAAAGGTGTTACAACCTCCCCCATTTCCCGGACACAGGCTTTTTGGATTTGCACAGGCAATTCCCTCTCTTCTGTGCCCTGCCCTGTTGCCTCAAGGGTATACCAGATCCTGGATTTCCCCGTCATTCAAGATCTTTCTTCTTTGAGGTAGCATGTTATTTCACAGGACGACTTCACAGTGGGAACACTGTGCCATAAAGTGTCCCTAATTCCCACACCACAGGCAGCAGCAGCGATGTTTGACTGCAATTGTCAGATGTCTCTCTCCCCCCCCCCCCCCCCCCATGTTGACTCCCAGGAGGGAGCAGAACAAATTTGAATTGGTTCTGGGGCATCCACTGGGGGAGGTGGAGGCGACCAACCTAGGATTCCTCTTTTTTTTCACCTTTCCGCTCCCCCAAGCATGTGTCCATACAGATGCAGGTGTTTAGTTCTTTCAGAAAGGAGGGAGGTTCTATTCAGGTCAATTCATCCTTGATCTCTTCTGTTTGGCCCAACTAGAACTGATGCCATAGATGTTTTTTTACTCCACCCATGTGGATCCACATCCATTCCATGTGGATCCATGTTTTTGGATCCACATGGAATTGACAAAAGTGTCGGAGTCATGTTAAACTCCTCTCTGCTAAATTTCTGCTGGGGATTGGAAAACATCTTTCTAAACTCCTGCATCTTTCTAAACTCCTGCATCTTTCTAAACATGGTTCCCGCTCCATTAAATTGGTGGCACATTTCAAGACATCTCTGGTTAAGTAGAGTTACCACCCAGCATAATTTCTTTACTTCATCTATAAAGTATTCTAGGAACAGTTTGAAATGTAGGTCAATTTGATTTAAAAACCCTCAGTAATACACCCTATCCAAATCAAATTGCTTAGGGGACAGCGGGTTAGGAGCTGGACAGTTTCTCCTTATATCAGTTTCTAGTTAGTATTTCTGCTCATAGAGTGTGTACATTGTTTACAGTTGTTGACATTTCTGTAGCCAAGATTTAGTAAGTTCCTTAAACTGTGCCTGAAATTTCCACATTTTCTGTAACAAAAATTGAATCTGCTATTGTTAATTTAAGACTAATCGAAGAAAATTCTTTTTCACTCAATGCACAATTAAGCTCTGCAATTTGTTGCCAGGGGTTGTGGTTAGTGCAGTTAGTGTAGCTGGGTTTAAAAAAGGTTTGGATAAGTTCTTGGTGAGGAAATCCATTAACTACTATTAATCAAGTTGGCTTAGGGAATGGCCTCTGCTATTACTGGCATCAGTAGCATGGGATCTTCTTAGTGTTTGGGTACTTGCCAGGTTCTTATGGCCTGGTTTGGCCTCTGTTGGAAAAAGGATGATGGGCTTGATGGACCCTTGGTCTGACCCAGCATGGCAATTTCTTATGTTCTTATGTAGATGTAGGGAAATATCTGAAGTTTCACTATGCAGCAAAATATGAATTCTGACATCATAAGATGGACGCATGACCTGCATTTCAGTAAAAAACAAACATATTATGAAATTTTGGCAGAACATGACAGTTATCTGATCTGCCAGCACACTGTTTACCAAGGATCCTCTAAAGGAATAACAACCTCTCCATAAACAAAACAGACCTAAGACAATACAAAGGCAGAGGGTGTGGGTGTATGTGTAAGAGCAGATCTAAGATCTGCTGCACAGTTCAGTTCTGCCTGGAAGAAGGTCTAATCAGAGAGGACATTTCTGTCACGCAGCGTGGTCAGCTCCCTGATCATATGCCACATGGCTGATCACTTACCGGAAATCGGAAGGAGGCAAGAAAGAAGGGATCTAGCAGTTCGAACTGAAGACCCCCATCTCATGCTGTTTGACTATGTATGAACTGCTGAAGAGCAGCATGGGAGAGGGGTTTAGGGGACAGCGGTGAAGAAGGTCCATTAACACCATTAAAAGACAACAACAGAGCCATTGCTCTCTGCCCCCTCCCCCCAGCCAAGTGGACAAGCTTCAGTATCCTGGAGGGACTGCACATAATAGAAATCTCCTGGGGGGTGCTCTAGCCGCAGAACAAAATGTCCACCTGAACTGGAACTCCCGCCGTCCCCAGATCATAATTTACAAAAAACTTGTATTAAAGGAAGCCAGCGTGGCTCAAAGCTTGACGGCCTGAACACGACATCGAGCACCATGGCTCAAAAGAAAAAAGATCCTGATTTCCGGCAGTTTTCATATGTGAAAAACGTATCCTCCGATGAAGGGCCTGCTGACGACGATGGAGCACCGACCTCGGGTGAGCATTAGGCCACGGAAGGCTGTGATTTCAGGGGGAGCTGCGGTGCAGATCGCTACCATGCTGACCAGAGCTGAATTTCACCAATGGTTTGGCAACTAGAGATGTGAATCGGAACTGAAATCCGAACCGATTCTGGTTCCGATTCACATCTATAGATATGTGAATCGGAACTGAAATCCGAACCGATTCTGGTTCCGATTCACATCTCTATTGGCGACCTCAGGAAGGAGATGAAGGAAAATAAAAAGGAACTCCTTACTCACATGGATATTTTGAAGGAGGAAATGGCTGAAATAGGTAGGAGAGTAGATGAATGTGACATGTGCCTGGATGCACAGGCCTGGAAGATTGAATGCCTCCAAACATCATTCTCACACTAAAACTGTTAATGAAGAAATACTAGCTAAACTAGAAGATCTTGAAAATAGGAGTAGGCGAAATAATTTAAGATTTCGTGGGATTCCAGAATCTGAAGAATACGCAGATTGCAAAGCGACCATTAATAAGCTCTGCGACTTTCTCCTACAGCACCATCATAACGCTGGGAAGCTATGGAAACTCCTGTAGTGGAGCTGGAGCATACCCACAGATCCCTGGGTCCCAAGGTACCTGGAAAACCTAGAGATATTATAGTCTGCTTTTCCAAATATTCTGTAAAAGAGCAAGTTTATTTGATGGCCAGGAAACAGAAGACCTGGGACTGGGAATCACACAATATAATGATTTTTGCGGATATTTCACCTCTCACATTAAAAAGAAAAATGGAGTTCAAAGATATCACTCTAATTTTGAGAAAAGAAGGTATTCGCTACAGATGGCTCTTCCCTTTCGGCATTGCCATGACTATCCAAGGCATCACTTCCAAAGCAAAAACCATAGAAGCAGCAGCGGCTATTCTGAAGGAGGCAGGCCACGTGGTGAGATTTGCAGGAGCAGGGAAGAATGTCCAGTATATAGTGCCAGCAGATACCCCCTAGATGGCAACAGGTCAGCAAGGGAGGAAAAAGGCTCAGTAAAAATTCAGGGGACAATCGACTGGACCACGACTAAGGTCCAGGATGAGAGACTTCACTGGGCACATTAACTAAAACAGTTTGGTTTAAGTTCGGGTAAAACTGTACTAGCACGTAAGCTGAAAAAACAAGTTGAACAGCAGCAAATTAGGAGTACTGAGGCAGAGGATGGCTCCCTTAAGACTACGCCCATAGAAATACAACAGCGCTTCCAACAGTTTTATGGCACATTGTATGCCGCGGATCCTGATATTTGTTGCGGCCATTGGCTGCAGATGGTTGCGGCCTCTCTGTCTCACCTCTTTTCTGCCTTTCTCCGTTCCAGTTGGCAAGATGGCTGCCTCCGCTTCCACACACTGGCTGCTCCGGCGTCCCCAGACCAACAAGGGCGACTGCGTTCGCCATTTTCCTTCTGGGATTACCTAGGGCACGCGCTGGCCCTCCTTTTACGTACATCATGGTGGGAACCTCAGGGGTGTCCCCTCCGCATGACGTCACTACCTCCGGGTATTTAAACTCCAAAATCTATGCCAGCTACGAGTTAGCAAGGATTCGTTCCTGATTTCGCTCAGGTTGTAGACGCCTTCACGCTGAACTCTACTTTGGACGACCCAGGTACCCGCTCCTCGGGGGCCTTGCTACGTTCCTGTTTTATCCTTCGGGGTCAGCTTGTTCCAGCTAAGGACGCCCTAGGTACTTGCTCCTCTGGGGCCTTGCCTCGTCCTGAGCCTCCGTTCCTCAGCGGTCCCTATCTTCATCAGCCTAACTCTACAGAGTGAGTACCCCAGCTTTCCAGCTTGTCTCTCTCTCTCAACTTTCTACAGTGTGGATTCACGGTGTACCCTGCTCTGCGGACCACTACCGGATCTACCTTACAGGCCTGACATCTACAGTGTGGATTCACGGCGTACCCCACTCTGCAGACCACTACCAGATCTACAATCTATTGGTGAGAGTTCATCTCCGTGGGTCACACTGTGGAGTATCAGAGAGACCACTCCTCTGGGACCATCCTCCTCTGTGCAGAGGCACTCTGCCCGCTCCTCGGGTTATTTCCATCATCGGCTGTATAATAAAGACTCTCTTGACTCTCTGTGTGTACCATTAGAGCCAGCCTGTCATAGCAAGTCCCCACAGAGCTCCTCCCTGAGGGAAGTTCCATCTCTTGCTACGACCAAGGGCCCACAACACCACCAAAACATAACACATTAATGCGGATAATATTGCATCATACCTTGCCACTATTAAGTTGCCCCAGCTTACAGAGGAAAAGCAGTTTTTCGAAACTGGAATATCCCCCCTGGAAATTCAACAAGCAGTTAATGAGCTCAAATCCAACAAGGCCCCAGGTCTTGACGGATACACGGGTTCTTTCTATAAAACGTTTCGGGACCAATTAGTCCCTCATCTTATTGCAGCATATATTGCTTTGCAAGAAGGTGGCTCGCTTTCATTAGGTGCAAATGTGGCAGGAATCACCATATTAGCAAAGCCAGGCCAAGATCTTATGGAGTGCAGGTCATACAGACCCAGCTCTTTAATTAACATTGACCTAAAAATCTTAGCCAATATTCTAGCAAATCAACTCAATAGGGTGATGGCGAAGCTGACTCACCCTGACCAGGCGGGTTTTATTCTTGGTAGGAAAGCTGCAGACAACATCTGGAAAATTATTGATCTCCTGTGGTGGCCAAAAAGCATCAAACTCCTACTGTGTTACTTGCTGTAGGCGCAGAAAAGGCCTTTGACATGGTCCATTGGCCTTTTCTCTTCCAAACTCTAGAAAAAATGGATTTTGGCCCAAAATTTTGCAGATGGTTGTCTAAATTATATGAAAAGGCACAGGCTCGTGTCAAGGTGAATGGGGCATATTTTAAACCATTTCCCATCTGCAGGGGTACGAGACAAGATTTTCCGTTGTCTCCTTTATTGTTTGCGCTATTCCTAGAACCATTCACCACAAGCGTTAGAAACAATACTACTGTCACTGGGATTCAGGTAGGGGACATAGATTATAAAATGTCTCTGTTCGCAGACGACATGCTATTCATGTTATCGGAGCCTCAAACATCATTAGCTGGTGTAGTTGATTTGCTGAAAACATTTAGTTTGGTGTCTGGATTCAAACTGAATCTTGATAAATTGGAAGTGCTAAATATTTCCCTACACCCCGACCAGGTTGAATCCTTGAAAAACAGATTTCCATTTAAATGGGCAAAGAAGCATATTAAATACTTGGGCATATTACTCAGAAGTCAATTAGATGAGCTATTCAAATTAAATTTTATCCCGTTGTAGGCTAAGATTTTCAAGGAATTAGATAATTGGATGAATTATTCTATTGCTTGGACAGGGAGAATCACAAGGATCAAAATGAATGTACTCCCCAAGTTCAATTACTTATTCCAGTCTTTACCAATACATATCCCTACAAAGACCTTAAAATGCTGGCAGAAACGATTATTTGCCTTCATATGAAAAAGAAGGCCCCCACGGGTGTCTCAAAATGTGCTCTACAATCATAAATTAAGGGGTGGTATGGGGGTTCCCAAGCTCCAAGGCTATTATGCCGCAGCGCAGCTTAGTGCTATTATTGCCTGGCATAAAAGGGGTGAATTACCACGATGGGTAGTCATTGAACAGACAGCGTTGGGTGATATGCCAATTAGAGCCCTCATTTGGCAACCACGTGAAACATGGAGGCTTCAAAGGACGGTACCCTTATCTTTGCAAACCACATTACGGGTCTAGTCACAGTGGAAACATGTCATCATAGGGGCAAGAAATTACTTCCACAATACTTACCTATTTCACAATAAGAACTTCCTTCCAGGATGGGACATCTCCTCTTACAGAAAATGGAAAAATAAGGGCCTTATTACTTTGGGTCAGCTTTGGGGCCAAGGAGGAATACTACCTTACACTCAGATTAGGGATACATACCAATTTCAGCAATCAAATCTGTACCCTTACTATCAGATTCATCACTTTATACGGAAGGAAGCTATAACAGAGGATTTGGCACAGGGAAAGGTGCAGTTTGAAGGTTGGTGTGAGGCAGTGGACAGGATTAAGGGCGGCCTATCCAAGATATATATGCCCTACTACAGATCACTAACATTGACAACATGAAATATATTAAAGCCTAGGAACAGGATCTGAATAAATCCTTTTCTAGGGAGGAATGGGATCAGATATTTTTAAATACTAAGGGATGCTCTGTTTCCACTTCTCTTACAGAGAATGGTTTTAAAGTATTGTACCGATGGCACTTTACCCCATATAGGCTTTATCGTGCGAAACTCAGCCCGGATGATTTATGTTTGAAGGGATGTGGCCTGACAGGCACTTTCTTCCATATGTGATGGGCTGATTGTGGAAGGAAGTATCCAACATCATACAATGTATTATGGGGAAAACTATTATTTTGACACCAGAATACGTTATTGAATGTTCCGATTGAGGGTACTAGAAATGTTGAGATTACTTACCTGGTAATCTTCTTTTCCTTAGTGTAGACAGATGGACTCAGAACCAATGGGATAGTATCCGCGTGCTAGCAGTTGGAGACGGATCTGACGTCAGCACGGGGTATATAGCCCCACAGGAAGCGCAGCGATTCAGTAATCTTCCTTGCAAAAGCTGTTATGGATGTGTGTACTGACGCTCAGTGAAAAGTGAAAACAGGATTCCCCTGACCGATTGACAGTGGCTGGAGACCGCCAGCATTCACAACCGGAAAGCGCAGATACTGGTAGAGTGTACGCTCTTATGTAAACAAATGCCCTGGCTTACCTGGAACCGGTGAAAACTCATGTACACAGGCAGCGGGGCGGGATGCTGAGTCCATCTGTCTACACTAAGGAAAAGAAGATTACCAGGTAAGTAATCTCAACATTTCCTGGCGTGTAGCCAGATGGACTCAGAACCAATGGGATGTACAAAAGCTTTACTCCCCGCCGGGGCGGGAGGCTGCCTGAGGACCATGTAGCACCGCCCTTGCAAAAGCCACGTCCTCCCTGGCCTGGACATCCAGACGGTAGAACCTGGAAAAGGTATGAAGGGAGGACCACGTCGCTGCTTTACAGATTTCTGTCGGCGACAGCATCCTGGATTCAGCCCAAGACGCTGCTTGCGCTCTGGTAGAATGAGCCTTAACCTGTAGAGGCGGAGCCTTCCCAGCCTCCACGTAGGCTGCTCTGACAACTTCTTTAATCCAGCGGGCAATGGTGGGCCGAGAGGCCGCTTCACCTTGCTTCTTCCCGCTGTGTAGGACGAACAGGTGGTCCGTCTTTCGCAGGTCTTGTGTCACGTCCAGATACCGGGGCAGCAATCTGCCGATGTCGAGATGGCGTAATAAACGGCCTTCTTCAGATTTCTTCAAACCTACCGTGGTAGGCAAGGATATAGTTTGGTTAAGATGAAACTGTGAAACCACTTTAGGGAGAAAGGAGGGAACCGTCCGAAGATGGATAGCCTCCGGAGTGATTCGTAGAAAGGGATCACGGCAGGACAGTGCTTGTAGCTCCGAGATGCGGCGTGCGGAACACACCGCCAGCAAGAACACCAACTTCAAGGTGAGAGACCGGAGAGACAAGCCCCGAAGGGGTCGGAAGGTGGATCCCGCGAGGAAATCCAAAACAAGATTAAGGTTCCATAAGGGCACAGGCCACTTTAGTGGCGGACGAATATGCTTGACACCCAGCAGAAAACGAGAGACATCTGGGTGCTTGGCGATGGTCTTGCCATCCCTCCTGGGACCATAGCAAGACAGTGCCGCTACCTGAACTTTGATGGAGCTGAGGGAGAGACCCTTCTGAAGCCCATCCTGCAGAAAATCCAACACAATAGGTATGGAGGTGGCATGTGGATTGGTGCCGTGAGTGTCGCACCATGCTTCAAACACTCTCCAGATCCGTACGTAGGTGAGGGATGTGGAAAACTTGCGAGCTCGGAGGAGTGTATCAATCACGGGCCCCGAGTAACCTCTTTTCTTCAGTCTAGCCCTCTCAAGGGCCAGACCGTAAGAGAGAATTGAGCTGGGTCCTCGTGGAGGATGGGGCCTTGACGTAGAAGGTCCCGGAGAGGAGGCAGAGGAAGAGGCTCCCCTGCCACTAGTCGTCTCATGTCCGCGTACCAGGGTCTTCTTGGCCAGTCTGGCGCCACTAGAAGAACTAGGCCCCGGTGCGTCTGAATTTTGTGGATGATGGCGCCCAGCAGAGGCCACGGAGGAAAGGCGTATAGTAGAGTCCCTGGAGGCCATGGCTGGAGCAGGGCATCGATGCCGTGTGAGAATGGGTCGCGCCTGCGGCTGAAGTAGCTGGGGACTTGAGCATTGGACTTGTCCGCCAGTAAATCCATGGCCGGAATCCCCCAATGATCGACAATCATCTGGAAAGCTGTGGGGGACAGCTGCCACTCTCCTGGATTCAGGCTTTCTCTGCTGAGGAAGTCTGCTGTGGTATTGTCCTTCCCGGCAATGTGGACGGCGGAGATGTCTTGCAGATTCGCCTCTGCCCAAACCATCAGTGGGGCGATCTCCAGAGATACTTGTTGACTTCTGGCTCCGCCCTGCCGGTTGATGTAGGCCACCGTGGTGGCGTTGTCGGACATCACTCTGACAGCTCTGTGCCATAGTCTGTGAGCGAATCGAAGGCATGCCAAGCGGACTGCCCGGGCCTCCAGGCGATTGATGTTCCACGTTGACTCCTCCTTGTTCCATTGCCCTTGCGCGGTGAGTTCTTCGCAATGTGCTCCCCAGCCGCTCAGGCTGGCATCCGTGGTGAGCAAGGTCCACGTGGGCGAGGACATCTTCGACCCCCTGCTCAGGTGGTTGGACTGCAACCACCACCGCAGCTGGGTCCGAACTCTGGCCGGTAGAGGAAGGTGCGTGGAATAGTCCCGTCGACGGGGGCTCCAGCGAGAGAGCAGGGAATGCTGTAGAAGTCTCATATGGGCCCGCGCCCAAGGCACCACTTCCAGGGTGGATGCCATGAGACCCAGAACCTGCAGATAATCCCAGGCTATGGGCCGACTGGCTCTCATCAAATGCTGGATACGTTATCGAAGTTTCAACTGTCTCTTGGTCGTAAGACTGACCGTGTCCGCCCGAGTGTTGAACTGCACTCCCAGATACTCTATTGACTGGGAAGGCAGTAGGCAGCTCTTGCTGAGGTTGATTACCCAGCCCAAGCTTTCCAGAAGGGCGATCACTCTGTCGGTTGTCCGCAGGCTCCCCTCTCGAGATTTCGCCCTGATCAGCCAGTCGTCTAGGTAGGGATGGACCAGAATCCCTTCCCGCCTGAGTGCCGCTGCCACCACTACTACCACTTTGGTGAATGTCCGTGGGGACGTGGCCAACCCAAAGGGTAGAGCCCGAAACTGGAAGTGGCGGCCCAGAACCTTGAAGCGCAGGTAGCGCTGATGATCCGGATGGATCGGAATATGAAGATATGCTTCTGACAGGTCTAATGCCGTGAGGAATTCTCCGGGCTGGACTGCGGCTTTGACGGAGCGCAGAGTTTCCATGCGAAACCTCGGTACCCGTAAGTAGCGATTGACTGACTTGAGGTCCAGCACAGGCCGAAAAGTGCCCCCTTTCTTGGGTACCATGAAATAAATGGAATAGTGTCCAGAATTCACTTCCCAGGCAGGTACTGGGAGGATGGCATTCAAGGACAGGAGCCTCGCCAGGGTAGCTTCTAACGCTGCCTGCTTGTGCCGGGGACATGAAGATTCCACAAACTTGTCCGGAGGAAGAAGATGAAAATCCAGATAATATCCTTCCCGGATAACGGCGAGGACCCACTGGTCCACGTAATCTCGACCCATCTGGGGTAGAAGAGGGTCAACCTGCCCCCTATGGCTTCGTTCCCCAAATGAATCGGCAAATTCTCATTGCGGGGCGCGACCGGGGCCCGAGCCCGGGCCAGCCCCATGCTTGCGCTGCTTGGTCCGAAAGGACTGATTCCTGGCCGGAGGACGAGTCGCCTGATAGCGCCCTCTATACGGAACAAAGCGCTGGGAACTCCTGCCCCTGTAGGGCCGTGGAAAGGAGCGCTGTCCCCTCCTGGATCGATCTTCCGGAAGTCTAGGCACAGGAGAGGCACCCCAGGTAGTGGCTAGTTTATCAAGGTCACTGCCAAACAGAAACGAGCCCTGAAAGGGTAACCTGGTGAGACGAGACTTCGAAGGCGCATCAGCTGACCACGGCCGGATCCAGCGCTGCCTCCTGGCGGCTACGGAGGATGAAATCCCCTTAGCTGTAGTGCGAACCAAATCCGATGCGGCATCGGTGAGGAAGGAAAGAGCGGACTCCATGTCAGCCGCTGGAGCGTTGTTCCTGACCTGAGACAAGCAGGCACGTGTCACCACAGTGCAGCAGGCCGCAATCCGCAAAGAAAGAGCTGCCACCTCAAAAGTTTGTTTCAGAATGGTATCCATTCGTCTGTCATGGGGCTCCCTGAGGGCCGTCCCCCCTTCCACTGGAATAGTAGTGCGCTTGACCACAGCGCTAATTAAGGCGTCCACCTGAGGACATGCCAGCAGGTCCTGGAGAGCCGGTGCCAACGGGTACATGCCTTTCAGGGCCCGGCCCCCTTTGAAGGAAGCCGCCGGCGCCGCCCATTCCAGATCTATGAGTTACTGAGCTGCCTGCAAGAAAGGAAAATGGCGAGCTGTAGGACGAAGACCTTCCAGCAGGGGGTTCTGCGCAGAAGGTACCGAAGCACTGGGACCAGTGATATCCAACTCCGCCAGACACTGAGTCACGAGGTCCGAGAGGTCCTCCTTAGGGAAGAACCGCCTCATGGTTCTATATGGCTCAATCCCCGGGGGGAGGTCCCCCTCATCCGGGAGGTCGGACTCGTCCGGCGAAACCTCCTGGTCCGATTGATCTGGACTGTCCAGTGGCGGGAGGTCCCGCTCCCGATAAGGATGTGAGGGTCCAGGCACAGGATCCCTAGGCGCTGCCACCGTAGCGGCGGCCACAGCAGGCGCCGCAGATGCAGCCAGCGCAGGAACCGCAGCAA
The DNA here is from genome assembly GCF_901001135.1 of Rhinatrema bivittatum. Taxonomy (NCBI): domain Eukaryota; kingdom Metazoa; phylum Chordata; class Amphibia; order Gymnophiona; family Rhinatrematidae; genus Rhinatrema; species Rhinatrema bivittatum. Next base: position 369,847,076 of record NC_042619.1, read on the forward strand.
CAGCAGGAACCACCGGAGCAGCAGGGACAGTAGGGCCGGGATGGGAAGCCATTCATCTGGACGAAGGCATGAATCCCCTTAAAGAGATCCACCCAGGAAATGGAAGCAGCCTCTAATCGCCGGGGTACAAGATCCCCTGGGATTCCCGAATGGTCAAGACTGCCCCCCAAATCCGGGGTAGCCCCAGGGGAACTGTCAAGAAACTGCGGCTGAGACTGGTCCTGGCCGGAGGGTCCCCCTGCCGCCTCACATTGGGTACATAGTGAGTCTGGCTCAGTACTGCGTGTGGCTCTAAGGTGGCATGCAGAGCAGAGGCCAAGGGCTGAAATGCCTGAGACAAGCGGCCGCGCCGCTGAGGATGCGGCTGCGGGCTGATCCATACCAAATAGAACAAGCGCGCAATAATATGCGGCAGCAATAGGCGCTCAATACAACAGGCGCACAATACTAATAATATGCGGCAGCAATAGGCGCGTAATAGAACAGGCGCACAATAATAATAATATGCAGCAGCAATAGGCGCTCAATACAACAAGCGCACAATAGTAATAATATGCGGCAGCAATAGGCGCTGAATACAACAGGCGCACAATAGGAAGAATATGCGGCAGCAGTAGGCGCTGAACACAACAGGCGCACAATAGTAAGAATATGCGGCAGCAATAGGCGCTCAATACAACAGGCGCACAATAGTAATAATATGCGGCAGCAATAGGCGCTGAATACAACAGGCGCACAATAGTAAGAATATGCGGCAGCAATAGGCGCTCAATACAACAGGCGCATAATAGCAATAATACGCGGCGTCAATAGGCGCGTAATACAACAGGCGCACAAATAGCAATCGGTACACAGCACTAAGCAGGGAGCAATATACGCGTAATGGCATTCAATAGGCAATCAGCAGTTAAGCCGTTAGCAATATACGCTTAATGGTATTCAATAGGCAAGCAGCACTAAGCCGTTTAGCAATATACGCTCTATGGCATGCAATAGGCTTTCAATAATATGCGGCATATACTCACAGTGGCAGCCAATATGCGAAAACAATACAATATACGCACAAGGAGGAAAAAAGCCGCGCCCATTACGGGCGCGGAATACCTGAATAGGGCCACAAAATGGCGTCCTCCACGGCTCGCCACGCCGCCGATCCTCGAGACTTCGGAGACCTGGGCGAAGAGATGTACGCCGTACCCGATCTTCGGCGCTTCTAGGCTGGAACACAGGCGGTCTCCGGCTGCGGGGGGAAAGGGCCGGTACCTTTCACCGCCGCGATTGGAGGAACAGCACCCGCTACCTCATCCACGGAGGGACCGAGGGCCTCGGAGCCACACCCGAGTCTCCCCCGGGAGGCTGTGTCCCTGCCGCGGTTCGGCCGGACCGAGGACTTTCCCACCGGGGGGCCACGGTAAGCGCCCCGGGAAGCTCAACTGGGGGGAGTGACAGAAACGTCCCCTGAGGAGCGCGGGGCTCGATAGTCGTTTGTAGAGAAGAAAAGTAGAATCTAGAATGAGAAAAAGAAAAAATTAAAGTAGGCTTGGAAAGCACGCTGAACCAGCGTGTAGGCACTCCAAACTGCTTTGGAGACGGAAATTACTGAATCGCTGCGCTTCCTGTGGGGCTATATACCCCGTGCTGACGTCAGATCCGTCTCCAACTGCTAGCACGCGGATACTATCCCATTGGTTCTGAGTCCATCTGGCTACACGCCAGGAAATTCTAGTTTATTTACCCAAATCTGTTTGGGTACCAGATGTGTCTTGGCAGCCACGTGGAAACAAGCATTAATACCTTCTGTAGATGTGCTACTACAAAAATTGGACATAATGTGTATCCCTTACTACGCTCCTCACTAATCTACACATCAAGCATTTTATATATGCTGATGATGTACAAATCATTTTCCCCTTCTCGGACACCATCCAAACGGCTCTACACAGCTGGGAATCCTGTCTTTCCTCTATCATCCAGCTCCTAAAGGACATGCACCTAGCGCTTAACTCCAACAAAACTGAGCTTTTAGTCATATCGAATAAGCAGCCACTCCCGGTCATCCCCCCTGCCTACTCTGCTACTAACTTCCCACCTCACACTCGCAACCTAGGAGTTATTATTGATAATCACCTCTCTTTCAAACCATTCATCAAATCCATTATAAAGGACTGTTACTTTAAACTTCAAACTATAAAGAAGCTCAGACCCATGCTACATTTCAATGATTTCCGTACAGTCCTTCAAGCTATTATCTTTTCAAAGATTGACTACTGTAATGCGCTCTTACTTGGCATTCCCGCAATTCACACTAGACCACTCCAACTTCTACAAAATGCCGCCGCTCGCATCCTGTCAAACACAAAGAAAAGAGATCACATCACCCCCGCACTTATGGAACTACACTGGCTCCCTATACAGTCACGAATTCTTTATAAAACTCTCTCAATCATACACAAAAGTCTGTTAAACTCCAACCTCAACTGGCTCAACCCCCCCCTCATACCCCGTACCTCCAAGAGACCTACACGCCCAGCACTCCAAGGAACACTCCAAGCCCAAACTATTAAATCCTTTAAGCTTTCCTCCACTATTAATAGAGCCTTTTCTCTGGCCGGCCCCACGTTATGGAACTCTATGCCCCATGATATTCGCACTGAGACCTATACCCCCGCTTTCAAAAAGAAACTTAAAACCTGGCTCTTCCAACAAGCTTACTCCATCACACCCCCTATTACATAACTCCCCCTCCGACCCTTACCCTTACTCGGATTTCCTGATTTGACCACCTCTATGCTTGTCGATTTGGTACTGTGCACTAATTTCTGTATATAGTTTTAATGTAAATAGTTTTGATGTAAGGGCTCCCCCCTAATTTCAATTATATGTTTCCTAGTTCAGTATATTATCTGTTTTATGTAAGGGCCCCGCCCAATGGTTTTGTGTTCACTGTAAACCGATGCGATGTGCGAACGGTCATCGGTATAAAAGAAACGTTAAATAAAATAAATAAATAAATAAATAACTGCACAAAAACACATTAACATGCCTCGCTTTAACCGGGTATGGAATCCATATCTAGATTGGAGACAGAGATCTCTGGATGAGCCGCAGACGCCTCTGATGACGGATAATAAAGATACTTAGAAGTATTTGTTTCATATGATGATGATGTTTATTTGGTTAACCACTGTTATATTAAAGTTAAATGCTGTGACAAATGTCAAAGGATGGATTTAAATAACTATTACATGTTAATGTTGTTTACTTATAATATGCTTAATAAATATTTAAATTAAAAAAAAAAAAAAGAAATCTGCCTGCCTGTCACAAAATAGCCAAAGTGAAACGTATTTGTTTCCTCTCTAGGGATCAGACAAGTCCTCAGCTTCGCAGACAAACAAAGATATCAACGTGTGCTTCCATCTCAGAGACAGCTTCTGGGAATTTCAGCTTCTCTCTCAGCCCACATAGAGACATGGTAATAGTAAGTTCTTTTTGATAATCCAGTTTTCACAATCACATCAAAACAGTGTACAATAAAAATTAAAAATGATAATACATTATAGTAAACCAATATACTAATAAAAATTAAAAAGGTAGTACAATATAGCAAAATCAAAGTACAAAAAAATGCACACATTAAAACACAAAAAACATTAAAATCAATATAAAATAAAAATAAATTTAAAAACAATTTCAAGTTCCCCACATCTCATAAGTGTTTCAGCAATAGTTCAGTAGACATCTATGAGACTAACAGTAATTTTCTAAAGCTCTGAGGATATTTAGCTAAGTTTATTCATAACATCCCAAAAGTAAGTCAATGTTATCTTGATGTGCAGTGCTCTGAGTTCACCTTTAATATACTAAGCTTTAATCATAAGTACATGCTGAGTTAAGGACTGTAGTATACGTTTTTTACCTAAGAGGCATAAGTTGTGTGTATTATTCTAAGCAGTAGGTCTGACAGATTTGAAAATAAAGATCTGATTCTGAGATAAACACTTGCCTATTCATGGGTTTCTTGGATTGTGTATAAGGTAATAAGTGGTAAGTTTCTAAAGCCTTTCCAGTATTCCCCAGAAAGAGAGAAGAAAAGGGAGGGGGAAGCAGGCAGTATCCTCTAGGCTACAGTGCAGTCTTAGAAATTCATATGTAACGCCCACTTGATTGCTTACCTCGCGGGACATTCCTAGGTCCGGGACCGACCTGGCGAGAGCCCCACTAGGGCAGACTCCGTCGGTCCTCACGTTCATGGCACCTGGTACCTTAACCTAGGGAAGGAGGTGTTAGTGGGTGCGATTTCCCTCCCTTCACCCCAGGAAACAAATGGGACTGTGAACAAGGCTGGCAGTATGTACAAATATATACAGGTTTATTAGACTATATAAGCATATACGTTATTACGAGACTATGTACACTGCTAATAGGATGTCAAACAGCACACTAATCTACTCATGGTTAGTAGGCCACACAACTATATACATTTCTACAAGATAGCAAGAATATTTAATATTTGGCAATTTGGGGTTGTTGGCACCCACAGTATACCACTATATGGAATAGAAGGGACTCTTAGGTTCCTGCTTCAGCAAGTATTATGATTATCCTTCCAGTTTTCTCACCCACAGTAAAAAGATGCAAATGGGCTGTTGGGCAGGGTTGGCTTGAGGGGGTCCGTTGTATCTAAACTGTCTCCGTCCGCTCTGCTGAGAGGTCTGTGCCAATGCTGAGGTCCACGTCCTCCTAGGGAACCCATCGCCCCCTGGACTGCCATTGGGATCCACACTCTCCTGGGGGATCCAACTCTTCTTCCTGAACTGTCGCTGGGATCCACGCCCTCCTGGGAGTCCCAAATTCACTTCCGAATCTGCTGTTGGGTCCCCCTTTGCTCAAGGGGAGAGTGCTCCAGATCTACCAGTGGGTTACCCCTTGCTCCCAGGGTTCCACTCAATCTCCGGATCTGACGCTGACCTTCCATTCTCCTACCTTGGTAGGAGGGTTTTCCCTGGCGTGGCTTTGACAGCTTTAATAGGCTCAAGAGCCATAATAGGCTTATGGCTCTTTAGATTCAGTGATTCAGGCCCTCTGCAGTCTCAGCTTTCAGTGATTTTAGCTCTGCTAAGCTCAAGGCCAGTCATTCGCTGTCACCCAGCCTGGATATGTCACCTTCTCTCAGCCAAAAGGCCAAGTTTTGCTTTCTATGTTGTCTGACCCTGTATGGTTACCTTCCCTCAGCCAAAAGGCCAAGACCCAGGCAGGACCATGGAAAGAGATCATGTGCGGAAAGAACTCCATGTGACAGCCTTGCAGATCTGCCCCATGGAGGCTAACTGCAAGTGGGCCACAGATGCTGCCATAGCTCTGTCAGAATAAGCCATGAGATGATCCTCAAGATGCAGTCCGCCTGGACATAACAGAAGGAGATGCATTCTGCTAGCCAATTGGATAGTGTCTGGCAATGGTAACGCCCAACCTATTCTTATCAAAAGAAACAAAAATTTGGGTGGACTATCTATGGGGTTCTGTTCATTCCAGATAGAAGGCTAAGGCTCGCTTGCAGTCCAAACTGTGCAGTGCTCATTTGCCTTGGAGCGAATGGGGCCTGGGAAGGAACACTGGCAGGATGACTGACTGCTTAAGTTGCAGGAGTGCAGCTGCTCGAAATGAGCTAACACCACGTTGAGGTCCCAAAACACAGCAGGAGGCCTTACAGAAGGCATCAATTGAAGCATACCCCACATGATACACAATTATAGGCTGTACAGAAATGGGCGTACCATCTACACCGTGATGTTATCTGCCAATTGCACTAAGATAAACCCTGACAGATTTGGTTTTTTAAAGCCAGCCTCCGAAAGATGTAGAAAGTAATCAAGCAGTTTTTGTGTGGGGCAGCAGAATGGATCTAGGGCCTTTTGCTCACACCACACGGAAAAGCTCTTCTACTTCAGTCCATAGGACCTTCTACTGGAAGGCTTTCTAGAAGTCACCAGGACCTGAGAAACATCCTCAGAAAGATCAAGCGGCTGCAGAATTAACCTCTCAACATCCAGGCTGTGAACAACAGGGGATGGAGGTTGGGATGCGGCAACCTGCCCTGATCTTGCATGATGAGATCTGGGGAAGTCCCCAGACTGATAGTTTTCAGGATTGTTAACTCCTGCAGGAGAGGAAACCAAACCTGTCTCAGCCAATGAGGGGTTATGAGGATCATCGTCCTTGTGTACTCACAATGCTTCAAGAGAGTCGTCGCCACCAAGGGAATCGGAGGAAATGCGTACAGTATATCCTTGCCCCAATGACGGGCAAGGGCATCTGAGGCTGGTTTGCCATCTGACCTGGACAGGGAGCAAAACAGCGGTACCTTCCTGTTGCAGGGGGAAGCAAACTGACCTATGTCCAGGCTCCACCAGAGGCAGAATATCTGATTAACTACTACATGGTCTAGGTAACATACTTGGGGTCTAAAGACTCGATTCAGCCTGTCCACTACCACATTCTCCAGCCCAGCCAGGTACATGGCTCTGAGCGCCATCCCGTGAGACAGGGCCACAACCAGATTTGGACTGCTTCCTGAGGCCTGTGCCTCCCTGCTTGGTGACATTTCACATGGCTACTTGATTGTCGTTCTGGATCAAGGCAATTTTATTGGACCACTGATATCTGAAAACCCATTGCATGTACCTTATTGCCCAGAGATCCAGGAAGTTGATTTTAAAAGAACTTTCCTGAGTGGACCACAGACCCTGGGTGCTGAGCTCATCCACATGAGCTCCCCACCCCAGGGTGGACGCATCCGTGGTTAGCACAATTTGAGTAGGGAGACTCAAAAAGGAAATCTCCTCTTCCAGACTGGAAAGTACCAGCCATTAGGAAAAGGAATCCCTGAGAGACTGGGTGACTCAGATGTAATTTTGGAGGCTCTGAGTGGCTTGGCACCACTGGACCTTAGGATCTATTGGGCTCTGTGCACTTGTAAATGTACCAAGGGAGTGCTGATGTAGAGGCCCAACAGCCTCAACATGTGCCAGGCTGATACCTGCTGGCTCTAACTCCTGCCGCAATGGTCGCCAAGGCAATGGACCTCTGTCGAGGCAAAAAGGCCTTGCCCGAGCCATGTCTAACAGGGCTCCAGATGAAGTCCAATCAAGGTGACGGACAGAGATGGAACTTTTGGTAGTTGAACACAAACCCTAGTGACTCCAACACCTGAATGATCAAGCTCATGGACTTGGAGGCTGCTGCCTGAGACATGCTCTTGAGTAGCCAATCGTCCAGATATGGAAAAAATGCACTCCTAGTCTGCGGAGGTGCATGCCCACCCTACAGCCAAGCATTTTGTGAAGACCCGTGGGGTGGACGTGAGCCCGAACAGCAACACCCTGGTACTGGAACTGCTGTTTTACCACCACAAATTGGAGCTAACTCCTGTGACCGGGGAAGATCTTGATATGGGTATATGCATCCTTTCGGTCGAGGAAGCATTGCCAGGCCCCTTTTTGAAAAAAGGGAGCTCAAGGTGACCAGGGAAACCATCTTGAACTTTTCTTTTTTTTTAGAAACTTGTTCAAGGCCCTCAGGTCTAGGATGGGAAAGAGTCCTCCTGTTCTCTTTGGAATAGGGAAGTACCTAGAGTAGAATCCCCACCCACTTTGCCCAAGTGGTACGGACTCTACTGCTCTGGACATTAAAGAGAAAGGAGAGCTCCACTTGTAGTACCTCCTGATGTGCTACCAGCCCCCAAAATGGGAACAGAGGGCAATTTGGAGGGGCACCCAATAGATGTAATTGGTACCCCTGGCAGACGACAGACAATACCCACTGGTCAGAGTTTATACTGGGTCACTGGTTCACAAAGAACCGCAGCCTGCTCCTGACCGGAGGGTCCATCGTCTCAGGTATGGGCAAATGGCTTACGCTCTCTACGGCCAAGTCAAAATCCCATCCCCTGAGTTGACTCAGGAGCTGGTGGGGGCATGGGAGCTTTCTGCTGCCTGGGATGGCTGTGGGAGTTCTGATGGTACAGACGGGATCAAGGAATTGGAGGGTAGTATTTCCTTTGGCAAATGAAAGACTTCCTTGGCCCCGACCTCAGCAGCCTTCTAGAGTAGGATTACGGGTTCGGAGAACTTGTGGACAGTTGCTGGAGGGTTTCATGATGGCCCCAGAATTGGGCGACAGCATCCCTCACCCTATTTCAGAACACATTATCTCCAGTAAATGGCATGTCAGCGAATCGTTCCTGTACCTCTGGCTGGAGATCCAAGGCCCGCAGCCATACCATTCTTCAGGTGCCGATTCCTGCCGCAGAGACCCTCAATGCTGCCTCAAAAACATCTTAGGTCACATGGACCTCGTGTTTGAAAAATCCTTAACCTTGTGCCCCAGTGACATAAGGATGTCTTCCTACTGTTCAGCAGCAGCTCAGCCACCTCCTGTACCTGCTTCCAGGTTTCCCACAAGTATTTGCTCATGGAGAGCTGGTAGGTAATGATATGGGCAATAAACATGGTGCCTTGGAACACCTTCCTCCAAAGAGTGGTTCTTCCATGGGGATGCAGAGGAAGGCGTCCAAGAGCACTCGGCCCTCTCGAATTCAGCAGCCTTTTGGATGATGTAAACACAGTCCGCCTTCTTAATGGAAGCTACTGTGAGTGGGGGTTCCCAAATCCTCAGCAGCAACTCCTTAAGGATTTTGGGTACTAGGACCGCCATGATCTCCTTAGGAGGCTCCACAAACTGAAGCAATCAAACATTTTGTGCCTGGCATCCTCCTCCATCAAAAGCTGGAATGGGCTGGCTTCCATCATCAACCTCACAAAACCTGCGAAGGTTAAGTTCTCAGACGGAGACTTCCTTCGCTCATCTGGAGGAGAAGGATCTGAGGGGAGACTATCCAAATCCTCTAAGGACTCAGTCTGATCATCCCCCCAGGGGTCATAGGGACCCTCATACTCACCTTATAGTACAGGGGATGAGGTCCTAGGTGTCTGGCCTACATCCAGAGGTGCAGGCACCGATAGAACTGGGCAGGGGACTATTGGCCTCAGCATCTCCACTGGCCTTGGCAGAGCTTCCTTCTTGGAGAAACCGGTAACAACCACCGTATCCATCAGGGGAGGCTCCACTGAGCACCAGAACCGTCCCAGGAACCAACACCAGCTGGGTCAATAACACACCGATAATCACATTGAGCTTCTCAAAAAGTGGTATGAGCATGGGCAATACTGGCTCCGGTGCCACCAGCTGGACCTGACACTCCAGCTTCTCCTCAAACGTTGCCAATGCGAACACTGACTGAGACAAAGGAGGGGTGGCTAGCTCTTCCTGGGACCCACAAGATGGTTCAGCGAATAGCACAAGGATAGGTGGAAACCATCACGGACCCCGGACATCAATGGAGGGTGAGCGCTCTTCACCATGGTGTCACTTCAGGGGCATCAAGGCAAAAACTGCTACATCCCCGGGCTCAGCACCGTGCATCAACGGGGATCGGTAGCAATGCTTCTTAGGCTTCCCTCGATGTTCAGCCCAGTTCTTCCCCGGAGCTGAGATAGAGAAAAAAAGAACCCGGTGTCCTTGCCCCAGAGGAGATTGACAACTGTCAGTCTCTGGCACCCTTATCCATTGGCAACCTAGAAGGAACTGACAGTTCCGCAGATGTCGATGGTGAGGTGTCCATCAGTGCAGCTCCAAGGTCCTTCAATGCCAATGCCAACGGCTCTGACATCTTCGACCTGAAGAGCTGATCAACTTGTCGAGTCAAAGCGGCAATCCCAGATGTCATGCGATGCCCCCAGGCAGAGTATACAAACTTCATGAGGATCAGTAATCGACATGTTCCTTGAGCACTTAGGGCATCGGCGAAAGCCTGATGTGGCCATGACAGGGTGAAACAAAAGGGTAGAAAAATGTAATGAGGGCAGCGATCATTGATGGCCAGAGTGCAGAGGTGTCACCATGGGGAGACCTGAACGTGAAAAGAAACTTATCCGAAATACCGAAAACCATGACTGGGGGTATACAGGGAGGCATTGAGAGGGACCTGGCGATGGACTGAAGAAAAGGATAGTGAAAAACTGCGAAAAAAAATAAATTTTCCAGAAGGCAAAAAGCCAAGATTTTAGAGCTCAATCAAACCGCGAGGCTCACAGCTCTGCGGAAAAAAAAAAAAGACTGAAGAGGGACCCCGCATGGTCTCGTGCTATAGGGCATGCTCAGTGTGCATGGTCAAAGTTTCAAGAAGCTTTGACATGTTACCGTATCTGGCTCCATCTGATGTCACCCAAGTGTGAGAACTACCATCCTGCTTGTCATCTGAGAACACCAAGAACACTGGAGTTTCAGAATCAGTTAACAAAAGGTGTGGTCCACTCTTCTACAGTGTTGAAGCTAGCTGCTCAAAAAAAAAAAAAAAGGAAAAATCCCTAGCTCAGTCGAGCTGGGACTTACTGACTTTATTTCCTTATCTATCCCCCAAAAAAACCTCACAAACTGTGAAATCTTCAAAGTGAGTTGGCACAATCAATCTGGATCTAAATTAAATCCATGCTTTTCAGTGAAGTTTAATAAAAAAACAAACAATCCAACAATAACATATACTCTCTGACTTACAAAAAGAAAGCAACATATTCCAAAAGATATGCTTTCCCTTACCGGGGAACCAAAGGAAACAGAACCAGAACTATTCAGCGTATTCTAGCGCAGTCCTGCTCAAACCCAGACTTCAAATCAGAGAGACCGTGTGTCAGCAGAGGATTCTGTACTGGCTAGGACTTAAGAACAGCTGGGAAAACAGGGTGGGTCTATCAGAGTGGGTGTAACCCCAGCCATCATACCTGGGAACACTAAAAGTGCTACTATTTTCACATTCCCACCAAGTCAAAATAGCTCTCATGCAGAGCTGCTGCCCCACATATCCAGGGCCAAGATTAAAAATCCCTAATCAGCCTTACAAAAAAATAATTCCAACTACAGATACACCCTGCTGGGCTCTGTATTAGGAGTCACCACCCAGGAAAGGACTTCTGAGTCCTTGTGGCTAATACCCTCAAATCTTCAGCTCAGTGAGCGGAAGTAGTAAGAGAGGCAAACAGAAATTATTTAGGAAGGATAAGAGAACAAAACTGAGACTGTCATAATGCCTTTGTATACATCCAAGCTGCAACCACACCTCGAATATTGTGAGCAGTTCTGGTCACCTCATCTCAAAAAAGACAGAACACGGCGAAAAAATAATAAATAAGATGGAAAAGCTCCCTTATGGAGAAAAACTAAACAGATCAGGGCTCTTTAGCTTGAAAGAGAGGTGGGATATGATAGAGAAGTGACGGCTGAGGGGGGATATGATAGAGGTCTATAAAATCATAAGAGGACTAGAATGGGTAAATATGAATTGGTTATTTACTCTTTTGGATAATAGGACTAGGGGGCCCTGCATGAAGTTAGCAAGTAGCACATGTAAAACAAATTGGATAAAATTATTTTTACTTAAAACACAATTAAGCTCTGGAATTTGTTGCCAGAGGTTATGGTTAGGGAGGTTAGTGGAGCTGGGTTTAAAAAAGGTTTAGATAAATTCCTGGAGAAGTCAATTAACTGCTATTAATCAAGTTGACTTAGGGGATAGCCATTGCTATTACTGGCATTAGTAGCATGGGATCTACTTAATATTTGAATATTCGCTACGTACTTGTAACCTGGATTGACCACTGTTGGAAACAGGATGCTGGGCTTGATGGCCCCTTGGTCTGATCCAGTATGGCAACGTCTTATGTTCTTATGTCTTATCATGCAAGGACTTGCACCGGTAAATGTGAATCAGTTATTTACTGTTTCAGATAATATAAGGACATGGGGCACTCCATTAAGTTAGCAAATAGCTCATTTAAAGCAAATCGGAGAAAAGCAAGTTTGCTTACCGTAAAAGGTGTTTCCGTACATAGCAGGATGAATCAGCCATGCTGTCATGGGAACTGTCTTCAGGTCTCGGGAGGTGGAGCTTCCCTAAGCAGAGGTTAAATTTTTTTTGTCCTCTGTGGCTGCGTGTGGGTTCCCACGCAGGAAAGTAACAGATTATCCTCAGTCTGTAATTAAGCTGTAGCGGTTTACTCTTGAAGGATCGACTGACCCGCCCTCCTCCCTGGTTAACATGGCTAATTCATCCTATCTACGAAACACCGTTTACGGTAAGCAAACTTACCGGTGTCGGTGCCGGAGGAACTTGGAGTCGATGCATCGCCTTGTTGATGGCCTCCTGAACCATCCGGTCCAGTTCTTCTTGGAGACCTGGAGCAAGCAGCCCTGGCTCCGGAACAGAAGAAGGAGGCAGAGGCATAGCTGGATGGACCACCGTTAAAGGCGGAGTTGCGGCTCCCGATACCCTGTTGGGTGAGGGTTGCCTCGGTGACCCGGTCACCGAAAAGATCGGTGCCTTTTCTGGACGGGGTTTCTTCGACAGCGGCTCGGACGATGGTGAGGTCGATGATTTCGCTCCCTCGATGGTCAGACTTTCAATGCTGGTGGCGAGGTTTATCTCTACGATCCCCACGGTCCTGAGGGGGAGTAGAGGGTGTTAAAGGCCGAGAAGTCGTCGATGCCGGACGGTCACCGGCTAGAGGTCGATGCTGGCGTGAAGTTGACGGTGCCGGTTCTGACGACGTCGATGCAATTGATGGCGTCGGGGTTTGAGCATGGAAGAGAAGTTCCATTTTCTCCATTCTAGCCTTGCGACCTTTTGGTGTCATTAGGGCACATTTGGTGCAGGTTAGGACATCGTGCTCACATCCGAGACACATTACACAGACTTTGTGGGGGTCTGTGAAGGACATGCTGCGATAATAGTCTGGGCACTGGCGGAACCGCAATGCCATGGCCATGAAAAATTGAGCTGCGGTACGGTCGACAGCCAGTAGGCTGCGGGGGCCAAACTCGATGGTAATCGACAGAAAACGGGTAAAAAACTTACTGGAGTACCGCGGCTTGAAAAAGTTGAAGGAGGGACCCCTTTGGGGTAAATTAAATTTTAGTAATTCTGAGAGGAAAATTCCTGTCAGGAATCTCTGCAGAGCTCCTTAACCGCGTGGCTACTGCTGCGCGGAAAAAAGAAGACTGAAGGGGGACCCCTGCTGGCTGCAGGGTTAGTGCCATGCTGGGCATGCCCAGTAGGGGCCACTTAAAGTTCTGGAAACTTTGACAAAAGTGTTCCGTGATTGGGCTCCATCCTATGATATCACCCATATGTGAGGACTACCATCATGCTTGTCCTGATGAGAACTTCTGGTCTGATGTTCCCCACGTCAGCCGAGGTGGGGAGTCCGGTGGAATGGCAAGAAAGTTGAGATGATAACCTTGAGTTATTATGGTGAGCACCCACTGGTCTGTGGTGACAAAGTGCCAGATATGGCTGAAGTGGCACAATCGGCCTCCCACTGGTATATGCCTTTGTGGAGTCTGAATGCTGCTCTCTAGAAAAAAGTGAAAAAACAGATGCTGGACTTGGTTGAGGAGTTGTTTGCGGCTTTTGCCTGCGAGGTTACCTTGCCTGGCCTTTCTGGTAAGGCTTAGTAGAGCGACCTTTGGACGGAGGATAAGATTTCCTTTGGCGGTAAAAGGATTTCTTGGGATCCTTTCTGAATATTTGCTTAGCAGGATATTCAGAAGGTTTCAAGGAGAGTTGGTGAAGAGTCTCATGGTGATCCTTGAGTTGTGCCACTGTCTCTTGTATTTGTTCGCCAAAAAGATTATCTCCAGTGCAAGGCAAATCTATCCTGGACCTCAGGCCGTAGGTCGGATGACTTTAGCCAGGCCCATCGCCTTGCAGAAATGGCTGTTGCTGAAACCCTGGAAGCGGTGTCAAAAACGTCATAAGCAGATCTTATCTCATGCTTGACTGCTTCTAAACCCTTTTGAGCTAGGGCGTGCAATTGGTCTTGAGACTGTTGAAGTAGGGACTCAGCAAAGTCCTGTATTTGTTTAAAGAGGACCCTGTTGTACTGGGTCATATAAAGTTGATAAGAGGCGATGCGGGATATAAGCATTGCCCCTTGAAAGATACGGCGACCTATAGCATCCAGGAATTTTTGTTCCTTTCCTGGAGGACAGGAAGAATGAGGCTTGGATCTTCGGGCTTTCTTTTGGGATGACTCAACAATCACTGAATGGTGGTCCAATTGAGACTTCTGGAAACCAGGAGTTGACTGGACTAGGTATGTAGTGTCAGCTTTCCAATTGACTGGTGCCACATAACCAGGATGCTCCCAATTTCTTTTCAGAAGATCCAGGAGGACATCATGGATGGGAATAGATGTTAGTTCTTTAGGAGCATCTAAAAACTGAAGAAACTCCATCATCTGATGTCTATCATCTTGTTCTGTCTGAAGTTGAAAAGGAACCACTTCAGCCATTTCCTTCACAAAATTAATGAAGGACAAGTCCTCTGGTGGAGAACGCTTCCTGCTTTCAGCAGGAAGGGGTGGCGATGGCAAGTCATCAGTATCCTGGGATGAATTGTCAGTCCAGATATCATAGGGATCATCTCCAGCACCCCCCGGTATCCTTAGAGGGACAAAACATTGGTATACCTGAAGGTCCCGGGCGAGGCACCGAAGGCATCGATGGTGTCACCGGCGGCACCGAGGGCATCTATGAACAGATTGGTGGCACTGATGGAAACAAAGATGCAATCGGTGAAACCGATGATCAAGGCATTGGAAGGACTCCCGATGGCGGAAGGAACAGTGTTTATCTTTCTGTCGATGAAAGAGGAATAGGAGAGGAAGGCATCGGGTCCATTGGAGTCATCTGATCCATCGGAGAAAAAGCAGTGAGCAGCGCTTCCTTTCTCATTCTCACGAGTAACGGTGCTAGCGCTGCTGAAATGGAATCGGCTACCGGTTCAGGCATCTGTACCGGTACCGGCGTAGATGGAACCTTGAAGCCGTGCATCGCTCTGCTGATGGCCTCCTGAATCATCTGATCCAGTTCCTCCCGGAAACCTGGAGCCCCGATGCCGGAGAAGGAGGCGGAGGAGTAGCCAGAGGGACCACCGTTGGAGGTGGAATCTCGGCTCCTATCACCGGTCCCGGTGAACGTTGCCTCGGTGACCCTGAACTAGATAGGGATGGTGCTTTTTCTGGACGGGCTTTCTTTGATGGCGGTTCAGACGATGACGACACATTTGCAGGGCTCAAAACCTAGTCGCCTACTCTGTTTTTGAAACATCTCTTTCTTTACAAGAAAAAATCTGAGGAGAAAGCAAATGTTGCTTACCTGTAACAGGTGTTCTCACAGACAGCAGGATGTTAGTCCTCACATATGGGTGACATCACAGGATGGAGCTCAATCACGGAACCCTTTTGTCAAAGTTTCCAGAACTTTGAGTGGCCCCTACTGGGCATGCCCAGCATGGCACTAACCCTGCAGCCAGCAGGGGTCCCCCTTCAGTCTTATTTGAAAGCTACAGGTAGTGCCGAAAAATAAAACAAAAAAGCTATGAACCCAACACCACGGGGTGGCGAGCGGGTTTCGTGAGGACTAATATCCTGCTGTTCTGTGAGAACACCTGTTACAGGTAAGCAACATTTGCTTTCTCAAAGGACAAGCAGGATGGTAGTCCTCACATATGAGTGAGTACCGAGCTGAGGATGTCCGAGCATGCACCAAATGTACCCAACGGCGTGCAACAGGCACAACAACTGGGGTGGAATTTGGTAGAAGGCATCCTGAACCCCACCGGGCAGGCGGAAGGGTGTTGGTACGTCACGTTGGAAACAGGTTACGCAGGACAGACTGGCCAAAGATGGAATCTTGTCTTCCGGCTTTGTCCAAGCAATAGTGGGCTGTGAAGTTATGGAGAAAACTCCAGGTGGCAGCCCTGCAAATGTCAGGAAGCGGCACCGATCGTAGCTGTGCTACTGAAGTCGCCATGGCCCTCACAGAGTGTGCTTTAACACGGTCTTGAAAAGGAATGCCTGCTTGTTGATAGCTAAAAGATATGCAGTCTGCCAACCAGGAGAAGAGAGTCTGCTTAGCCACAGGGTGCCCTAATTTGTTGGGATGGAAAGAGACGAATAACTGAGTACTTTTCCTGTGGGCAACTGTACGGTCTAGGTAGAACGCTAGAGCCCGTTTACAGTCAAGGGTATGCAGAGCCTGTCCTCTGGATTGGAGTGGGGCCTGGGAAAGAAGATAGGTAGTATGATGGATTGATTAATGTGAAACTCCGAAACTACCTTAGGTAAGAACTTAGGGTGAGTGCGGAGTACCGCCCGGTCCTGCAGTAGTTTAGTGTAAGGCGGATCAGTAACTAGAGCCTGCAATTCACTAACCCTGCGAGCTGAAGTGATAGCCAAAAGGAAAATCACTTTCCATGTGAGATATTTTAGGTTACAGGAGTGAAGAGGTTTGAATGGTGGTTTCATGAGCCACCCGAGAACCAGATTAAGGTCCCAAGAAGGGGCCGGAGGACGTAAAGGTGGCTTGATATGAAGCAAGCCTTTCAGAAAACGTGTTACAGGGTTGTACCGATATAGGGCATCCCCAACACCTTTATGGAAGGATTAACCTTTCAACATCCATGCCGTCAGGGACAAGGCCTGAAGATTGGGATGGCGTAGACATCCGTCATTCTGAGTGATCAGCTGCAGGCCCGTTCCCAAGGGAATGTGCCTGCGGATGGAGAGATCCTGGAGTATGGGAAACCACACTTGGCGTGGCCAGTGAGGTGCTATCAGGATCATGGTTCCCTTGTCCTGACAGAGCTTCACGAGAGTCTTTGAGAGAAGAGGAAGTGGAGGGAATGCATAAAGCAGACCGGTTGCCCACGAGAGGGAGAATGCATATCTGGGCTGAGAGCGCTCGCTCCGAATGAGGGAGCAGTAATTGTCCACTTTGTGGTTCTGAGGGGACGCAAAGAGGTCTATTTGTGGATAACTCCATTGTTGGAAGAGGAAGGTCACTACTGAGGGGTTGAGAGACCACTCGTGCGGTTGTAAGACACGACTCAGTTTGTCTGTCAAGACATTGTGCACTCCCGGCAAATAGGTGGCCCTGAGGTACATCGAGTGGGAGAGTGCTTCCGCCCAAATCTGCGCAGCCTCCTGACACAGAAGGAAGGAGCCTGTGCCTCCCTGCTTGTTGATGTACCACATGGCCACAAGGTTGACCGTCTGAATCAGGATGATGTGATTTGATAGGGAATCCTGAAAAGCTCTGAGAGCATATCGTATTGCTCGAAGCTCCCGGAAATTTATCTGGTGTTTGGCTTCCTTCCTTCCTCTGGAGACCAAAATCCTTGTGCCTGTAGATCGTTCACATGGGCTCCCCACCCGAGGTTGGAAGCGTTGGTGGTGAGAATGAGTTGAGGATCTGAAACTTGAAAAGGCAGTCCCTGGAGGAGACTGGTTTGATCTTTCCACCAGGCGAGAGACAGACAGAGTGAGTTGGTGATGTGGACAATCGTCGACAGAGGCTGAACAGCTTGAATACATTTTGACCTCAGAGTCCAATGCATGAGCCTCATGGCCAGGCGGGCCATTGGTGTGACATGGATGGAGGACGCCATGTGTCTGAGAAGGACAAGGAATTGTCGAGCTGTTGCTGTATACTGAGACCGCAACTAGTGAGCGAGGGACACGAGGATTTGCACACGTTGTTGAGGGAGAAAGGGTTTTGCCTGCAAGGTGTCCAAGTCTGCCCCAATGAATGACAAGGTTTGAGATGGGACTAAAGAGGATTTCTCGTAATTGACTAGAAATCCTAGAGAAATTAGAGTGTGTAGGGTCAAATCCAGAGACGATCGAGCGGCTTGCTGGGTTGGAGCCCTGATTAACCAGTCGTCTAGATAGGGGTAGACGTGAACACCTTCTTTCCTACAAGACATTTGGTAAAGACTCGTGGTGCCGATGCTAGGCCGAATGGAAGCACTCGGTATTGATAGTGCTTTGGGCCTACTAAAAACCTGAGGTATTTGCGATGAGCTGGAGATATCACAATGTGGGTGTATGCATCCTGGAGGTCCAGAGAGCAGAGCCAGTCTCCTCTTTGTAGAAGAGGTAGAAGCGAGTCCAAGGTTACCATCTTGAACTTTTCCCGCTGGAGGTACTTGTTGAGGGCACGTAGGTCCAGGATTAAACGAAGCCCCCCGGATTTTTTGGGATCAAAAAGTACCGGGAATAGAACCATAGGCCTTGTTGCAAAAGTGGGACGGGTTCTATTACTCTTAGCTGGAGAAGAAGGGAAACCTCCTGGCTCCACGGTCGGTTACTCTCCATGCTTGTAGAGGTGGTGAGTCCGGTGGAAGAGCAAGAAAGTTTAGGTGGTAACTATGAGCAATGATTGCTAGCACCCATTGGTCGGTTGTGATTGACTGCCACATGCCGTGAAAGTGGCACAATCGACCTCCCACTGGTATGCTTGGCAGAGAAATCAGGCTGCTGCTCTCCAAGGGAAAGTCAAAAAACTGAAGCAGACCCCAGCTGGGGAGCTGCTTGTGGCTTTTGCTTCCGGGGCTGGCGAGGCTGAGGTTTTTGATAAGGCCTCGTAATTCGGGATCTTGGTGGTGGAGGATAGTACTTCCTTGGGCGGAAGAATGACTTCTTAGAGTCCTTCTTGAAGGGCTGTCTAGAGGGGAAGTCAGAAGGTATCGATGAGAGCTGTTTGAAGGCCTCATGATGGTCTTTAATTCAGCCACTATTTGCTGAATCTGTTCACCGAACAGATTGTCTCCTACACAGGGCAGGTCAGAGAGCCGGTCTTGTACTTCTGGGCAAAGGTCAGAAGATTTGAGCCAGGCCCATCTTCTTGCTGAAATGGCAGCTGCAGACACTCTAGTAGAGGTGTCGAAGATATCGTAAGCTGTTCATATGCTTTCCTGCCTCAAACCCCTTGTTGACAAGCATTTGAAGCTGTTCTTGGAATTGGTCAGGCAGGGTTTCAGAGAAGTCCTGTATTTGCTTGAAAATGACCCTGTTGCTTGAAAATGACCCTGTTGTATTGGGTCATGTACAGCTGGTAAGAAGCAATTCTGGAGATGAGCATGGCCCCTTGGAACACTCGTCGACCAATATGGTCTAGGAACTTGTGTTCCTTAACAGGAGGGGTAGAGGAGTGTGGCTTCGTCCTTTTTGCTTTCTTTTGAGCCGATTCTACCACAACTGAGTGGTGGTCGAGCTGAGATTTTTGAAAGCCAGGGGCTGAATGTACTAAATAGGTAGTGTCAGCCTTTCTGTGTACTGGAGCAATGGATCCAGGGTTTTCCCAGTTCTTTTTGAGGAGGTCAAGAAGAACCTGTTGAATGGGAATAGAAGTGATCACTTTAGGGGCATTCAGGAACTGGAGAAGCTCCATCATCTGGTGCCTATCATCCTGCTCCGTTTGAAGCTGAAAAGGGACCAAGTCAGACATTTCCTTCACAAAATTAATGAAAGAAAGGTCCTCTGGAGGAGAACGCTTTCTACTTTCAGTAGGAGAGGGAGGTGAAGGTAAATCATCAGTGTCTGTGGAAGTATCATCACCCCAGGTGTCATAAGGATCAGCAGGCTGACCTGTAGAACGAGAAGGGGGTTGGATACCCGAAGGACACGGCTGAGGCTCCGAGAAAATCGAAGGAATCACCGGGGGCACCGTGGACGCCCTGGAGGGTATCAGTGCCGGAATCGAAGGCATCGATGGCGCCGATGTGCGTATCGCCGATGAATGAATCGGTGGCGAGGGACGACATGGCATCGATGGCTGAGGCAATACCCCCGAAGGAGGAATGCGAAACGGTGTTTCTCCTCTCAATGAAGCTGTCAACGGGGAGCACACCGTAGCTATCGGAGACCTGGGAATCACCGGTGGAAGGGCGGTCATGAGCGCCTCCATCCGGGATAGCAGCGGTGCCAGTGCTGCTGGAATCGGGTCGGTGACCGGTTCCACTCTCTGTGCCGGTGTCTGTGCCAGAGGAACCTGGAGCCATTGCATCGCCTTGTCGATGGCCTCCTGGACCAGCCGGTCCAGTTCTTCCCGGAGACCTGGGGCAAGCAGCCCCGGCTCCGTGACAGAAGAGGGAGGCTGATGCACAGTCGGAGGGACCACCTTTACAGGCGGAATCGCGACTCCCAAACCCCGATCGGGTGAGGGTGGCCTCGATGTCCCGGTCGCAGGAATGGTCGGTGCCGTTCCTGGACGGGGCTTCTTCGATGGTGGCTCGGACGGTGGTGAGGTCGATGATTTCGCTCCCTCGATGGTCCGAGACTTACGATGCCAATGGCGATGTTTCTCCCTACGATCCCCTCGATCTTGAGGGGGAGAAACGGGAGTCAATGGCCGTGAAGACGTCGATGGCGGGCGGTCACAAAATGGTTGATGCTGGTGCGGCTTCCGAGGACGTCGATGCGATGGACGGCGTCGGGGTGTGAGCACGGAAGAGGAGTCCCATCTTCTCCATTCTGGCTTTGCGACCTTTTGGTGTCATGAGGGCACATTTGGTGCAAGTCAGGACATCATGTTCATGGCCTAAACACATTACACAGACTCCATGAGGGTCTGTGATAGACATGCTGCGAGTACAGTCCAGGCACCAACGAAACCCCGACGCCATGGCCATAGAAAAAATCGAGCCGCGGTACTGTCGATGGCCAGTAGGCCGCGAGGGCCAAACTCGACGAAAAACAGTCAAAACGTACTGGAGTACCGCGGCCTGTGAAAAGTTGAGGAGGGACCCCTGTGGGGCAATTTAAATTTAATTAACTCCGCGAGGAAAATTCCTGGCAGGAATCTCTTCAGAGCTCCTAAACTGCGAGGCTACTGTTGCGTGGAAAAAAGAAGACTGAAGGGGACCCCTGCTGGCTGCAGGGTTAGTGCCATGCTGGGCATGCCCAGTAGGGGCCAGTCAAAGTTCTGGAAACTTTAACAAAACTCCCAGCTGTTTCAAGGAAGATCAGTCTTCCTTGAAACAGCTGGGAGTGTGAATGGGGTCTCCCATGATTTTTCTAAGATGGTGTCAAATACTTTATGTGAGGGATGAGCCATGGGTTCTGCTGGGAGCTCAAATATTCTCAACAGGCCTAATGTTTCTGCCCTGGGATCAGGAACCTTTTGGCTTTCCAGATGGAGAATAGACCCCAGTTTTTCCAGAAATCTGGGATATGTCAAGTCCTCCGGCGGGGAGTTCGGTTCTGGAGGCTCATCCGGCGGGTACCTCGTAGAAGTATCCGGGGACGTCGACTGAGGGTGTGGGCTTAGTGGTTGTTGAAAAGTATCCAGAGGCTCGTTTAGCTGTCTTGATGGAGGAGAAGGAGCCCTTCGTAGAGGAGATAGTGGACTTTTGGGAGATGAGTGTACCGTAGGCTTAGGTGAAGGAGCAGAGCTACTCGGCGAAGATGAAGGGAGTATATAAGTTGACTGAATAGATTCAAAAAAGCCAGAAAGGGCCACGGAAAGCTAAGTAAAAGCTTGTTGGGTTTGTGGAGGCATGGCCGGCCGGCCGGACATGCTTCTTCAGACAGTGTGGTGACAATGCTGCTAATAAAATGTCTTAGTCCAGTGCCGCCTGTTTTTGTTTCTGGGAACGTAGGTCCCCTTTTGCCTTACATTTTTTTAGCCAGTGTTTCTTGCATGACGTCTTCGGTGGTACGGTGTCTCGAGCTGGATGATAGGCCTGAGAAAACCTGTACTGATGAAGAGGATGATGATGAAGAGTGGGGAGTCAATTTGACCCATTCTCACTCGGATCTAAATGGTGATCCCAGGGAATCTTGGCCCCATGAAGATGCAGACAATCTGGAGTCTTGGGGACTCCACTGTGGTCGAGGATCCGGTGTGACCTTGGATTTTGACGCATGAAAAATACCTTGCATCGAGGTATCATGTTTGGCTGCCGTGGTCTTTTTTCGTTTTGAGGGTTCTATGGCAGACTGCGCCAGTCGTTTTGTTGTCTGCTTCATATGCGTTGAAAGATGCATCGACAGCGCCGCACTATGCGTCGAAGAGAGCGTGGAATGCGCCATGGGTTTTTGTTCCTGCGAAGCGGCCGCTGTATGCAGTGATGGCGTTTCGTGCGCCAGAGTCAGTCTCTGCTTAGACACTGGACGTTGCATCGTAGATGACACATGAGGTGTCGACGCTGGCTTTGTGTGCTTCATAACGGCGCTTTGGCACGCTTGTGCGCCGTGAGTCGACGATTTGGCGGTGGCGTGGGACTTCCCGTGTGTTGCCGACCCGGGTTCGACATGGTGCAGCGACACAGCACTGTCTTACCGACTCCGATCCTTCACTTTTTCGGGCTCTCGACCTCATGATTGGTGCTTTTTTGTTTTATGTCTTTCTTCACCTCCAGGCCTGGAGGTGGAGGGCTCCACTGATGATGCTCTACGTACCTGTAGAGCTAGTGTGTTTGAAGAGCCTGGAGATGAGTGGGCCTCTGATGGAGGGGCTTACGAGCCTCCCCTCACCTGTTTTAAGGCCTGGATCTTATCGGCCCTTTGTCCATGGGCCCTTGGGGACATGCGACCGCAATGCTGACAAGACTCTTGTTGGTGATCTGGGTCCAGACAACGGTAGCATGTGTCATGTCCATCTGTGATAGACATGACTTTCCCACAAGAGCAGGTATTAAAGCTCGACGGTCTCGGCATGCCTTCCAGTTTTGTTTTGTTTTTTTAACCAAAAATCAAAGTAACTTGAAAAAATGCTGAGGAGACTGAAGCTCCGCGTGCGATCCTGCGTGCGGAAAAAACAGACTGAGGAGATTCTGGTTTCCTGCGCGGGAACTCACGCACAGCCTCAGAGAGCAAAGCTCTGATACCTACTACAGTCCGGAGAATTGATGGACCAGAGGCAACATGGATTCACCAGGGGAAGATCCTGTCAGACAAATCTGATTGACTTTTTTGACTGGGTAACAAAGGAATTGGATTGAGGAAGAGCGCTCGATATCATATACTTGGATTTCAGCAAAGCTTTTGATACGGTTCCGCACAGGAGGCTGGTGAATAAAACGAGAAGCTTAGGAGTGAGTGCCGAGGTGGTGACCTGGATTGCAAATTGGTTGACGGACAGAAGACAATGTGTGATGGTAAATGGAACCTTCTCTGAAGAGAGAGCGGTTTTAAGTGGTGTACCGCAAGGATCGGTGTTGGGACCGGTCCTGTTCAATATCTTTGTGAGCGACATTGCGGACAGGATAGAAGGTAAGGTTTGTCTTTTTGCGGATGACACTAAGATCTGCAACAGAGTGGACACGCCGGAAGGAGTGGAGAGAATGAGACGGGATCTAAGGAAACTGGAAGAGTGGTCGAAGATATGGCAGCTGAGATTCAATGCCAAGAAGTGAAAAGTCATGCATATGGGGAGTGGAAATCCGAATGAACTGTATTCGATGGGGGGGGAAAGGCTGATGTGCACGGAGCAGGAGAGGGACCTTGGGGTGATAGTGTCTAATGATATGAAGTCTGCGAAACAATGCGACAAGGCGATAGCAAAAGCCAGAAGAATGCTGGGCTGCATAGAGAGAGGAATATCGAGTAAGAAAAGGGAAGTGATTATTCCCTTGTACAGGTCCTTGGTGAGGCCTCACCTGGAGTACTGTGTTCAGTTCTGGAGACCGTATCTACAAAAGACAAAGACAAGATGGAAGCGGTACAGAGAAGGGCGACCAGGAAGGTGGAGGATCTTCATCGGATGACGTACGAGGAGAGATTGAAGAATCTAAATATGTACACCCTGGAGGAAAGGAGGAGCAGAGGTGATATGATACAGACTTTCAGATACTTGAAAGGCTTTAATGATCCAAAGACAATGACAAACCTTTTCCGTAGGAAAAAAATCAGCAGAACCAGGGGTCACGATTTGAAGCTCCAGGGAGGAAGATTCAGAACCAACGTCAGGAAGTATTTCTTCACGGAGAGGGTGGTGGATGCCTGGAATGCCCTTCCGGAGGAAGTGGTGAAGACCAGAACTGTGAAGGACTTCAAAGGGGCGTGGGATAAACACTGTGGATCCATAAATTCAAGAGGCCACCAATGAAGAGTGGGGGACTCGCCAGAATGATGGCTACTGCCTGGAAACAATATCCTTATTCAATAAACATATACATGGTTACTGTGACTCCAACATCACTCTAAGCTTCAACAGCAAGAGGAAATATGGAAAAAAGGATTTGCACTCACAAAGAGGGTAAGAGTAGCTGGCTTGTTACGGCGGTTACTACCCCAAACCAAATAAGCCTGATACTTCACTTTCAATGCATATCCAGCATAGTTCTCTGCTTCAACGGCAGGGCTGAAGAAAAACTGATACTTCACACATCCAGCAGAGCTCTCTACTTCAACGGCAGGGGAGAAGAAAAAAGGGTTCGCACTCACAAAGCGGGGACTAGCTGGCTTGTTACGGTGGTTACTACCCCAAACCAAATGTGCCTGATACTTCACTTTCGATGCATATCCAGCATGGCTCTCTGCTTCAACGGCATGGGAGAAAGACTGATACATCACGCATTTCCAGCATAGCTCTCTGCTTCAACGGCAGGGGAAAAGAAAAACAACCAATAAGGGCTGTATAACATAGTCTGGGTAAAACAAATAAGCATGGATGTAGCTTGCTTATTGCGGCGGTTACTACCCCTAACTAATCAAGCTAGACATTTCACTTGGATGCAGCTCCATCACTGCTCTCTACATTAATGGTGGGGGTGGAAGGGAAATAGAACCAACAGCTAAGAGAAACAGATAAGTATGAGAGAAAAAATGTGTGAGGCTTGCTGGGCAGACTGGATGGGTCGTTTGGTCTTCTTCTGCCGTCATTTCTATGTTTCTATGTTTCTACTTTGAAGCTCTGCCTCCCGGGCCTGATTGACAATTCCCATGACAGCATGGCTAATTCAGCCCTGCTATCAATGGGAAAACCAAAATAGGATTCTTCTTCAGCTCTTTCATAGAATCTGACTCGGACATTCCCAGTATTTTCAAGGGCTGTGAAATCGGGAGTGGAAGTTCATCTCTTTGAAAGAACCATAATATGATTTGATACAGCTCAAAGCCAGGAGTAATCTGCCCATCTTCCAAAGAATCAGGATCCGCCTCTTCATCCATGCCATCTAGATCCCCCACAGTGGATACCAGTGGCGAACTGAGGCATGTCAAGGCGTTTAACCATAGGACTGGAAGAGGGAAGGGCCAGCGGCTGAGAGACTGATCTCATAGGAGTGGGCGAAGCAGAGGACTGTGTGAAAAAACTCCACCAAAGAAAAAGCAGCATGGTCCAGATCAAACCCAGAAGGTACTGGAGCAGGCCCAACTTAACTGCCATCACCTGTGGAGGAGCCAGTCAAGAGAGTACCAAGATCTGGCACACTTCCTTCCAGGCTTAGTAAAATCCAAGAAAGCTAAATCTTCTTAAGCTTCTGAACAGTGCTAACACATGTTTGAAGACAGGTCAAACTGAGAAGCCCTAATATGACAGTCAACTTAAAGAAAAAGGTGCCTGGGCTTCTTGTTCACTGATGCCTAACTGTGCGTTCAAATGGCTCGTGCTTAAAAAAGTTCACAAAATCAAGGCACCCTAGAATGAAGTGCAGCAATGAGCACACACTACTAGTGTGCCTCGCTGAAGCATATCACAACATTCAAAAAACTTGTGACGCAGAAGTCATGCCCAGAGCCAACACACTGTGCACACCAAAGTCCTGTAGACTGCAGTAAGGTACACACAGGAGCACGCCAAAATGCTGCCGTGGTCTACCACGCAGTGCGCCGAGAAAAGCCTACCGTGGGGCCTAGCCTACTGGGGCTGCTCAACCCGCCAGGTTGCCCAGTTCCCCTAACCCCAATGGGAGTGGGAACATCGTTGGAACAGGACACCAAGCATGGAGACCAAAGGAAGGCCTAAAAAACCCCTATTTGTTGCTGTAATTTTTTTTTTTAACTTACCAGAGCTCAGCCCTTACCAGCTGAGTACAGAGACGGTTTTCCAAATGCGGAGGAAGAGGGCATGTGCTGTCACCACCGCACTCAGCCTCTTGCATCCGCTGCCTTTCAGCTGCACAAGCAGCGAAGTCCACGCTGGGAATCGGCTACCAGATCAAGGCACACCTTTGAAGGTCCACGGAAATCAGCTCAGGAATTTCTCAACTGGGGGACGGACCTTTATGTAGCACAGCTAGGAGAGTGGGGCTTTCGTTTCTCAATTTAAAATTCTCCTTACAAAATTCACAGTAATCCTCATAGGGAGATGCACTTCCACCATCTGCTGGAGACGGAGAATACTGACAGGCTGGGGGTCACTGCAGGAGTATATATACAGTGATGTCAGCTTGCTCCATCTCCATATGCTGGCAGGGGAGCATAACCCACTGGTCCTGAGTTCATCTGTCTACACGCTAGGAAAGAGTATTAAGTCAGTAGAAGGGGGATCTTTTGCTATTAGTTCAGCAAGCACAGCATTGTTTCTAAGAGTAGCCAGTTCAGGTGACTTAGATGTACCTAATAGATCCCTTTCCTGGTGCTTACTCCCACAATACCCATATCTATCTGGCTAGCTATTATTATGGACTGGCTCTCCAGAAACTTGCCCAAATCTTTTTTTCAGATCTCATTTTGACTACATCATCTGGCAACAGATTCCACAGAGGGAGACGGAGGCGCCGCGCGGGCGCAACAAAGGGGCATGCCCCTTTGTACGCCCCTTCGTACACCCCTGAGAAACCAAGAAACTGAGAAGAACCACACAACCCTCCTGCCAACCTACACCATGGACAAGAAAGATGAACTAACAAATAAACAACCAATCCCCATCTGCACAAAGGTAAATAAGGAAACAACTACTTAAAGAACGATCCTAGCTATAGAACAAAAATGACAAAGAAATCCCCAGACAATAATCTTATACAGATAAAGAAAACCCCTATTTCTAAAAGTCCTGCAATACACAACCTACTTATGCTAACGTTCATCTTAGTAAATGCACAATCAGTCACAAAAAAATTCCAATCATTACGGATTTACTATATGACAATAAACCAAACTGTGTTGCAATAACTGAATCGTGGTTAAAAAAAGCTGACCTAGTTCTAAAAAATCAAATAGCACACAAAAATTACGAGGTATTCTCAGTCCCAAGAATAAATAAGCGTGGAGGAGGGCTCTTACTAATTATTGAAAAAACTTTCAAATGTAAACCTATACAAATAAACCCCCCCCCCCCCAAATCATGAAATTGCCATGTTTGATACTAACAATATACAAATATGTCTTATCTACTGCCCACCAAGCCTCCTAGAACTAAATATCTCACCATTAATTGAATTCCTCACTACATACTTAAATACCTCTAAACTAACCATAATACTAGGAGATTTTAATCTTCACATGGACGCCCACCCTTTATCAAACGCATGCCAAACTCTAATAGACGCTATGACAGCATTGGATTTCTCACTAATAACAAACAAATCAGCACACAAAGCCGGACACTCTCTGGACCTCACATTCTCAACCACAACTACTTAGAACACTGTAAAACTGACTACACACAAATCCCCTGGTCAGGCCACTTCCTTATTCATTCCAACGTAAAATTCCTTAAACCGTAAATCAATCACAAACATAAACCCATAGAATTTAAATACCGACCACCTTTTAATATGGAAAAACTAAATGACAAACTAGAGGAGAAACTAATATTGACTACAGCAACTGCAGTTCTGCCACAGAAACATGGCTAGACACAACCAAAAAATAACTGACGAAATAAACCCGTTCAAATCAATACGGAAAAGAGAAGCAATACAAAACAACCCCTGGCATAATGAAAAAGTAAAAAATACAAAAAGGACTCTCAGATCAATGGAAAAAAGATGGAGAAAAAACAAAACAACAGAGACCCTAACCAAATACAGAAAACATCTAGCTTTTTACAAACAACTAATTCTCAATGTTAAGAAAGAATACTTTAGCAATAAAACAGAAAAGTTTGCTAACAATCCAAGAACCCTATTCTCAATAGTATCAAACCTAACTAACGACAAACAAGAATCACCTCAAAATCTGCCAGAATCAAAATGTAATGAAATCGCCAAATTTTTCAGCGAAAAAATTACTAACCTAAGAAACAAACTTCCAAACACTGCCAACCAAGAAATTAAAATGCCAAAAAGAGATGTAAAACAATGGTCTTTATTTACTGAGATTTCCGAGATGGAGGTGGAACACATGCTAAAAAACATTAACCCAGCCCCACACAAAATCGACCCAATACCAACATTTGAACTTAAGAAATCAGCTAGGAGATCACGTGATGCAGTAAGGGGATCAGACGCACGATTTCCCTTGTCGTCTCTACCGCCTCCATCCTAGCCCATCTGAGCCTCCCAAACTCAGATTGCACTGCATGATTTAACTCAACACAGTGTGATCCCTTCTCATTAAAAATCTGGCAGAATGTCCTCCCGGGCTGCAAAGAAGGACAAAGAAAGGGAGAAGGCCCGTCCACCCGACCAAGCCTTGGAGGAGGAGAGTATGGCCCTGGAGACTGCCCCACCAATTGCGCTTGCGGAGTTAAAATCGGTGGTTAAAGAGGCATTGGGACCCGAACTATTTACAATTTCTACCCAGCTACAAGAATTGACCACCTCCATAACGGGATTCGAATCCCGTTTTACTGCAATCGAGCAGCGCGTCTCCGACGTGCAGGATGATCAAGCAGCTGCCTGAAGAGAACTCGACGCTTTGAAAGTCGCAATGAGAAAACAGGCCGACAAATTAGAAGATCTGGAGAATTGGTCCAGGCGATCCAAGTTACGGTTTTGTTGGTCTATCAGAAAAAGTGGCGGATAAGGACTTAGCAGCCTTTTTGGAAGAATGGCTACCGCGCGCGCTGGAGCTCTTGCGGGTACATGGGCCCTTAAGAGTTGAAAGGGCACATCGGATAGGCCCAAAGTGGGCCAAAGATATGCGGCCCCGGGTCACCATTGCAAAAATTTTGAACTTTCAACATAAAACTGAAATTCTACGAGCTGCTCGCACTGGACCCGGCCTCCTCCATGAGAATACCAAAGTGCTCGTCTTCCAAGACTTTTCGATGAATCTTAGCCAGCAGCGTCGGGCCCTCACACCATTTTGTGCTTGTCTCTATGCTATGAAGATCAGAGCAACCATCGTATACCCGGCGCATCTCCGAGTCACCACAGCAAATGGCGTGATGTGGCTTAACACACCTGAGGAAGCCCGTCAATACCTGGCTACTTTAGATCGGTCGGCCCCGACAGGAGCGGACGCCTCTGGTGTGGCTTCGTGATCTCCCAGACAGCAGCTGGAGCCGGGCAGTTTGGTAAGCCTTGCTAGGACTTGCAGAAGGAGCCCGCCGTGTCTGCAGCGCTGCTGTGTGGGTTGGTTCAGAAACTTTTCCCTCTTTAAGTGAGACTGGTGCCTTGGGGGACTCTTGGGGGACCCTTGGGACTCTTCAATGCTACCGGAGCTACCAGGCCACGATTGAACCCCGAGCGCCGGGTGGACAACACCAGTTTATCTAATGTTTTTTCTTCTCCTTTGTTCCCTGATGCCCACGCCGGAGCCGCGGAGATCCTGCATGCGGAGCTTTCGCTCTCTTGGTTTACTGTTTTTTCTTTTTTTTTTTTTTCTACAGTTGGCTTGCTTCTGACAGGGGTCTCTTTTGTTATATTAGCGGCCTTATCCTGATTTCTTGTACATAGCCCGGGGACAGCATTCAGCTCTCTATGTGCGTGTGGGGGGAACAGTTACTTGTTATTCCTTGTTTTATGCTTGTGGTTTGGATGATTCACGGATAATACAGTTAGCGTACTGGGGGAACGGTATGCATCCGAGTGATCTCCTTTAGTCATGGGGATGTGTTTTTCTGTATGTTTGGGGGAATGGGGGGTGGGGGAGGGGAGGGGTTGGGGTTTTATTGTTTCAGTAGACAGATACATTTACTGTGATGTGGGTATTGACATTTATGCTGTTACTCCTTTTGCGACCTGGGAGACAGAGGTGGGATGTACAGGGGTCTCAGCTGGGAGGATCCCTGTCTCTCAAGACCATTTCATTTTTCTCTTTTTTCCTTTGCGGTACTAGATGTTGGCTAAGCAACATGTACGTCTGATCTCTTGGAATATCTGTGGTATTAATTCACTAATTAAATGCACAAAAATCCTCACGTTCTTAAAGAAAAAGTCTGCAGATGTGGTGTTTCCCCAAGAAACACATCTTACAGACACGGAACATCAGAAACTCTGCCGTGATTGGGTGGGGTCAGTACATTATGCATCAGCAACTACTAAATCTGCAGGAGTCGCTATCCTTATACATAAGCGAGTGCCCCTCTCTATTCAACTTGAACTTAAGGACCCTCAGGGCCGCTATATTATACTGATCACCGAGCTCTTTCAACGCCCGTTAATATTGTGTAATTTATATGCCCCCAATAACCCGCCCTTGCCCTTTTTCCAGACCATTCATGACCATTTAGTACCCTATATGAACTTGGGTCTTCTTGTCGGGGGTGATTTCAATTCTATCAGGGATCCTCAATTGGACAAGGGGAGTGACGTTAGTCAAGGGAGAGGTCACTGCTTGAACAGGAATTGGACTTAATGGATGCCTGGCGTACTTTGAATCCTACAGCTATTGATTTTACGCATTTGTCTAGAGCACATGCCACGCATTCACGCCTGGACTACATTTTGCTTAGCAGGAATCTCTTCTCTCACCTCACTAGTGCGGGCATTGATGATATTATTCTATCTGACCACGTCCCTGTTTGGGTGGAGCTTACTTGGTCCGTGGGTAGCCCTACGGCGTGCCATTGGCGGTATCCATATTATTTGCATGGGGATCCTGAGTTTAAGACACACCTTCAAGCTCGCTGGAAGGAATACGCTGCTCATAATTTGCAGCACCTGGGGGACCCAGTGTTATATTGGTACACCTCTAAGGCAGTGATGAGAGGGGAGATTATATCTTATGTGGCACACAGAAAGAAAATGTTAGACAAAAGGGTTCTGGCGTTAAGCGCACAGCTTTAAGGGGCTAAACAATCTCTGCTTGCGGACAATACCACGGCTCATAGAACCCGCTATCTAACAGTGCAAACCGCGCTCAACTCTCTCTTACACCACAGGGCGAAGAAAAGTGTTTTATATTACCAGCACAAGCTTTTCCAAATGGGGAATAAGTCAGGCAAACTAATGGCTAACTTAATTCGCGCCCGCCGTGCCTCGGCTTTTGTGGCTGCATTGAAATCCCCTACGGGTCAATTGGTTACTGACACTCCCAAGGTGTTACAGGTTTTCAAGGACTATTATGCCGCTTTGTACTCTGCTGGCCCCAGAGACACAGATAAGTGTCGGCAATTTTGTGATAAGATAGAGATACCTCAAATTACTCAAGAACAACAAAATCAGCTCAACCAACCTATCTCGGAGGCCGAAACTAGGAGGGTTATTTGGCAGGCTGAGAGCTTCAAGGCCCCAGGGCCTGATGGGTTCACAGCCGATTATTACAAGGCTTCAATGGATGTTCTGATAAGCCCCCTTACTAGTACTTTTAATGCCCTGATTACAAATGGTACATATCCAGCCCAGGGTAATGAAGCGCTCATCACTTTGATACCTAAGCTGGGGAAGGACCCACAATCACCTTCAGCATACCTACCCATATCGCTCTTAAACGTGGACCAGAAGCTTTTAGCAAAAATTTTATCTGACAGATTGGCCTTGCTCCTGCCCGCTTTAATCCGCCCAGACCAAGTGGGCTTCGTACGGAAGAGGTACGCGTTGATGAATATTCGGCGGGTTCTGACTGCTATGGCATTATGCACACAGTTTCAAGAACCCTACTTGGTCATAAGTTTTGATGCGGAAAAAGCTTTCGATGGAGTAGAGTGGGAATATTTATTTTACATATTGAACGAAATTATTGGTTGGTTTCAGGATGCGATTCACCTCCTGTACCGGGACCCGGTGGCACGGATAGTGGTGAACCAATCTCGTTCTGAATTGTTTCCCATTTACCGAGGAACCCGAAAGGGGTGCCCCATGTCCCCCCTATTGTTTTTATTACAGTTTGATCCGCTTCTCCTGGCTATACAGGATGCTTGGGAGGTGAAAGGGGTTCGCTTTCAAACTCAGACTTTCAAATATGCGGCTTTCGCTGATGATCTCCTAGTCTTTCTAACCAACCTTGTCGCCTCCCTCCCACCACTGCTGTCCCTTCTCAGTGAGTTTGGCTCCTTCTCCGGCTTTCGCTTAAATCGCGATAAGTCTGAAGCCTTGGCATTTCCGACTGCTTTGCGGAATACTTGGGAAGGTCCCTTTCCTTTGCTATGGGCAACGGAACGTATGCGGTACCTGGGCATTTACTTATCTACCAATCTTCCTCAGCTGTATGCCTTGAATATACACCCCTTGGTTACCTTTACTCTGGAACGAATGCAGCGGTGGAGGTCTCTACCGCTGTCGCTCGGAGGCCGAATTCAGTTGTTTAGAATGATCATCTTGCCTAAATGGCTTTATGTCTTCCAGAATTTGGTACTTCGCCTCAAGGTCCAGGACGTTCATAAGCTAGAGAGCGGTATGAGGGGGTTTTTTAGGAGGGGGAAAAAATCCAGAATTGCCTTAAAACGGCTGCAACATAGGTGGGGATCAGGAGGTCTAAGTGTGCCTGACCTCCACTTGTATAATTGGGCTAGTAATTTAAGGGTGGTACAGGAGTGGTTGATTGGGGTAGGTTTCTACATCCATTTAGCAGCAGACCAGGAAATATGTGGGGCTCATGATTTACACTATGTTTTACAAACCACCTGGGATAAACTGACCATACCCGAGCCGCTGGCGGGTTTGATACGCCCGATACGACATGCCTGGTTTCGGTTATTGCAATTACTGCGGCTCCCTCGGGGGTGTGCTTTCCTCCTCCCTTTGCAGGGAAATCCTGATTTTTCTTCTGGGTCGACTTCCATAGTGTTTAGGCAATGGGCAGCCCGAGGGATTACGCAGTTGGGACATGTCCTGGATGATACAGGCCACTTAATTCCGCCCCCAACATTGTCTACACTTTATGGTTTGGGGAACCTGTTTTCCTATTTGCAACTTTCACACTATATCTGTTCCTTACCGGAAGATGGTTTTTTGCCAAGTGGCTTTAAAGCTATTGCTGCTTGCTTTTTACTGGAGCGGGCCGCCGTGCTCTCACTTTCCCATTATTATAACCAACTGAGGAATCTCACTTTTCAGAATCCTTGCTCTGACCTGGCTGGCCGTTGGAATAGGTAGGGGGAATTTCAAGTTTTGGCCACTCAATTGGGAGCCTGCTTTAAACGCATTGCGAAAGTGTCTTCAAACTCATATTACCGTGAAATGCAATTTAAATTTCTCTGGAGAGCATATGTGTCCACACAAGTAGCATTTCACTCAACACTCACCCAGACTGCCACCTGTGGGAAGTGTAATCGGGAGACGGGCACTCTTTCACACATGTTTTGGAGGTGTTCTGTTATTCAACAATTTTGGAGGTGTATCATTTCTTATTTGGCTGGGCTGTTGGACATCCCTTTACATGCATCTCCCCTTATGATTCTCTTTGAATGTATTCCCCTGGTACGCATTAGGGAGGTGGGGCATCGTATGTTCTTCATGAAAGCTTGATTTGTAGGTAAACGGCAGGTACTCCTCCAGTGGAAAGAAGCAGAGGCACCCTCCTTCTGGGCTTGGAGGAACCACTTCCACCGACTCATGCAGCTGGAACAGTTGACGGCTCGCACATCTCCCCGGCAGCATCGCACGTTTTTGACAATCTGGGATCCATACATTCAGGCGCTACCATACAGAACGCGCAGCCTGATTCTAAATAATTGACTTATGAAGACTCTGACTATTGGTAGATGGATTGATGGAGTTTTTTTTTTTGTTTCCACATCACAGAATGACTGTTAGATTTTTGTTTCATTTGGGTGGGGGAAGGGAGGGTTAGTTTATTGGCTTCTTTGACATGTACTTACACTATAAATGTCTCACCAGATGTCGGACACTGAAGTGTACCTGTGTTCGACTGTCTTGCTTTTGTTATTATGTGAAAATGCAATAAAAAGTGTTAAACAAGAATGTATACTGGCAAAAAAAAAAAAAAAAGAAATCAGCTAATACAGTATACATTAGCTAAGATCATAAACCTATCCCTAGATGAAGGATCTATGCCAGATATTCTGAAAGGAGCAATTATACCCTTCGCAATATGGTTTCCGTAAATCACGCAACACGGAAACCCTCCTCATCTCACTAACAGACCATATTATTATGGGGTTAGATAAAGGTCATTCCTTTTTACTAGTCTTGTTAGACATTTCGGCGGCTTTCGACACCGTCAATCACACCATCCTATTGGATCGCCTAGCAGATATCGGCATCTCGGGATCTGCGTACAACTGGTTCAAGTCCTTCCTCAGTAATAGGACTTACAAAGTCAAAATCAATAATAAAGAGTCTCCCCTAACAAAATTGAATCTTGGCGTACCACAAGGATCTTCTTTATCCCCTACCCTCTTCAACATATACCTCCTCCCCCTCTGCCAAATGTTAACAGATCTCAATCTAATTCATTATCTGTACGCAGACGACGTACAGATTCTAATCCCCATAACAGAATCAATATCAAAAGCGCTCACCCATTGGAATAACTGCCTACTTTCCAACACCAGTCTACTCAACAGCCTAAACTTGGTCCTTAACGCTTCTAAGACAGAGCTTCTCCTCATCTCCTCAAATGATAACAATATCCACCAACCAACACCATTCAACGCTCACATCACATGTAAGCAGGTTAGAGATCTTGGGGTGATTCTAGACAACCGACTAAACCTCAGGAAAATGGTCAATACAACAACGAAAGATTGCTTTTACAGATTACAGGTCCTAAAACGACTTAAACCTCTCTTATTCTTCCACGACTTCAGGACAGTCCTCCAAGCGTTACTGTTCGCCAAAATAGACTACTGCAGTGCCCTTCTACTAGGACTTCCCAAATCTTCTACTAAACCGCTGCAGATGATTCAAAATGCAGCAGCAAGATTGTTAACCAGTACCAGCCGCCACGATCACATATCACCAATTCTCAGGAACCTACATTGGTTACCAGTAAATTACAGAATTCTATACAAATCAATCACCTTAATCCATAAAACTATCCATCATCAACTTCAACTTGACCTGGAAATACCTCTCAAACTCTACTCTTCTATCAGACCAACTAGAGACATTTACAAAGGCACTCTGAATGTTCCCCCCACTAAAGCCTCACGCCTCGCTACGACCAAAGACAGAGCCTTTTCGATAGCTGGCCCATCGATCTGGAACAGTATCCCATCAAACCTCAGACTGGAGCCATGCCTTTTAACTTTCACAAAAGGTCTTAAGACCTGGCTCTTTCAACAAGCCTTCCCTGAACCAGACATTCAATAGTTGGCCTTCATTCCTACTCGGTCTGGCACTCCATTTCTCAAAGAAAAAATAAATGGACTCAGAGACATTAAGGTTAAAACACCGTCCTTAAGTTTTAACTTGTACACTCTATGGTAATATTATTTTACCGGCCTATCTTCCTTCCAGCTTGTTGCAAGCTTCCAAGTTCTCTCCCCTTGTTGATTGTAACTTTTTGACTTATTCCTACTTATTGTTATCTTTCGTTTACGTGAATTTGTTACTCTTGTTTTTCCCTTTGTTAAATTGTAAACCGATCTGATATGGTAAATTTACTATGAAGGTCGGTATAAAAAACTGTTAAATAAATAAATAAATAAATGAAGGATCTATGCCAGATATTCTGAAAGGAGCAATTATAAAACCAATCTTAAAGAAAAAAAACAGTGACCACCTTATCCTGAACAACTACCGCCCAGTATCAAATCTTCCATTAATAGCTAAACTAATTGAAAAAACAGTTCAGAAACAGCTCGCTGAACACCTAGAGGACAACAACATACTGTACCCATCTCAACACTGATTCCACAAGCACTACAGCACTGAGACACTACTTCTCTCGCTAACAAATAACATTTCTAAGAGGTTTTGACAGCGGTAAACACTACATTCTAATAATGCTAGACTTAGCAGCAGCCTTCGACACAGTAAACCATAAAATACTACTAAATAGACTGAAGAAATCGGATTACATGACAAAACATTAAACTGGTTCAGTTCATATCTAAAAAATAGGTTCTTCCAAGTCCAGGTCAACAACATATCAGAAAAAGTCAACCTCAAAACAGGAGTACCACAGGGATCAGCCCTGTCTGCAACTCTAACATATACATGCTACCCTTATGCCATCTGCTTGCAGGACTAGGAATCATACATTACATCTATGCAGACGACATTCAACTAATCCTACCCATAGAAGACCCATTAGAAAAAACACTAAACCTAGCTAACATTTACCTAAACATTATAAGATAACTACTAAACCAAATGGAACTTGTGATTAATATTGATAAAACAGAATTTCTACACTTAGAATGAAAAAATACTGAAATCAGCCAAACTCCAATAATCCTCAAGGACAACCAGAAAATTGAACTAGCTGAAAAAGTACGAAACCTTGGAATAATAATGGACCCTGAAATCAACCTAAAACAACACATTTCACTGAAAGTAAAGGATGGCTATTGTAGAGATTACTTACCTGATAATCTCGTTTTCCTTAGTGTATGCAGATGGACTCAAAACAAGTGGGTATAGTGTGCTCATGCTAGCAGTTGGAGACGGATCTGACGTCAGCACGGGTACACATACCCTCACAGGAAGTGCAGCAACTCAGTAATCTTCCTTGCAAAAGCTTTATGGATATATGTGTGACTGACCGATCAATGAAATGAACAGGATTACCCTGACTGAATGATAGTAGCTGGAGACCACCAGTGTTCATGCCCTATATAAGAAAACATGGCTTACCGTGAGTCGGTGAATCCCCATGTATACCGGCAGCCGGGCAGGATGCTGAGTCCATCTGCATACACTAAGGAAAACGAGATTATCAGGTAAGTAATCTCTACATTTCCTAGCGTGTAGCAGATGGACTCAAAACAAGTGGGATGTACAAAAGCTACTCCCGGACTGGGTGGGAGGCTGCCCGAGGTCCATTTAGGACTGCCCTCGCAAATGCTGTGTCCTCCCTGGCCTGGATGTCCAGACGATAGAATCTGGAGAAGGTATGGAGGGAGGACCACGTTGCCGCTTTACATATCTCTGCCGGCGACAGCATCCTAGCTTCTGCCCAGGAGGCTGCCTGTGCTCTGGTAGAGTGAGCCTTGAACCGTAGAGGTGGTGGTTTTCCTGCTTCTACGTAGGCCGCCTTGATAACTTCTTTGATCCAGCGGGCAATGGTTGCCCGTGAGGCCGCTTCCCCTTGCTTCTTCCCGCTGTGAAGGACGAACAGGTGGTCCGTCTTTCGTACCGCTTCTGACATTTCCAGGTATCTGGACAGCAGCCTGCCGATGTCGAGATGGCGCAGTATTCGACCTTCCAACTTCTTCAAACCTTCCGTAGTTGGCAAGGATATGGTTTGGTTGAGGTGGAAGTGTGAGACTACTTTGGGTAAGAAGGAAGGAACAGTGCGAAGATGGATAGCCTTTGGAGTGATTCTGAGAAACGGATCACGGCAGGACAGCGCCTGTAGCTCCGAGATGCGGCGTGCTGAGCATTCGGCCATCAGGAACACCATCTTCAGGGTTAACAAATGGAGGGACAGGCCTCGAAGGGGTTTGAAGGCGGGTCCCGCTAGAAATTCCAAAACGAGGTTGAGGTTCCACAGGGGCACTGGCCACTTCAGTGGCGGGCGAATGTGTTTGACTCCTTTCAGGAAATGTGAAACGTCTGGGTGTGTGGCAATGCTGTTGCCGTCACTCCTGGGACCGTAGCAGGATAGCGCTGCCACCTGAACCTTGTTGGAACTGAGGGACAGACCCTTCTGAAGTCCATCTTGCAGGAAATCCAAAATGACAGGGATTGTAGCGGCATGTGGATTGGTGCTGTGAGTGTCGCACCAGGCGTCAAATACTCTCCAGATCCTTATATACGTTAGTGATGTGGAGAACTTGCGTGCTCGGAGGAGTGTATCTATTACCGGCCCCGAGTATCCCCTTTTCTTCAGTCTAGTCCTCTCAATGGCCAGACCGTAAGAGAGAATTGAGCTGGATCCTCGTGGAGGATGGGACCTTGCCGCAGCAGGTCCCTGTGTGGAGGCAGGGGTAGTGGATTCCCTGCCAGCAGTCTTCTCATGTCTGCGTACCAGGGTCTTCTTGGCCAGTCCGGGGCCACTAGAAGAACTAGGCCTCTGTGCCGCTGAATCTTGTGTATAATGGCGCCCAGCAGGGGCCAAGGAGGAAAGGTGTATAGCAGGATCCCCTGAGGCCATGGCTGTACCAGAGCGTCGATCCCGTGGGAGAGAGGATCTCGTCTGCGACTGAAGTATCTGGGTACTTGCGTGTTGGACCTGTCCGCTAGTAGGTCCATGCCCGGAGTCCCCCACTGATCCACAATCATCTGGAAAGTTGTGGGTGACAGCTGCCATTCCCACGGGTTTAGGCTTTCTCTGCTGAGGAAGTCTGCCGAGGTGTTGTCCTTCCCGGCGATGTGGACGGTGGAGATGTCCTGGAGATTCGCCTCCGCCCAAGCCATCAGGGGGGTTATTTCTAAGGATACTTGTCAGCTTCTGGTTCCACCCTTTTGGTTGATGTATACCACCATGGTGGCGTTGTCTGACATCACTCTGATCGCCCTGTTTCGAAGTCTGTGGGCAAATCGCAGGCAGGCTAGCCTGACTGCCCGTGCTTCTAGTCGGTTGATGTTCCACCCCGACTCTTCTTTGTTCCACCACCCTTGAGTGGTTAGTTCTTCGCAGTGTGCTCCCCATCCGTTCAGGCTGGCATCTGTCGTGAGCAGGGTCCAGGTTGGGGAGGACATTTTTGACCCCCGGCTCATGTGGCCGGGCTACAACCACCACCGTAGCTGATTCCGCACTCTGGCTGGTAGAGGCAGGTGTATGGTGTAGTTCTGTGATCGTGGGCTCCACCGGGATAGGAGGGCGCGTTGTAATGGTCTCATATGAGCCTGTGCCCATGGTATTACCTCCAGAGTGGATACCATAATGCCGAGGACCTGTAGATAATCCCAAGCTGTGGGCCTGGAGGTGCTCAGCAGGGCCTGCAAACGATTCTGGAGTTTTAATCTCCTTTTGGAGGTTATGCTGACTTTGTCTTCCTGGGTGTCAAATCGGACTCCTAGGTATTCCAGCGACTGTGAAGGCTGTAGGGAACTCTTGTTCATGTTGACTACCCATCTACCCATCTACCCAGAAGAGATATGACTCTGTTGGTTGCCCGGTGGCTCTCCTCCGGTGACCTTGCCCTGATCAGCCAATCGTCTAGGTAGGGATGGACGAGAATTCCTTCCTTCCTGAGGGACGCCGCCATCACCACTATTACCTTGGTAAAGGTTCGCGGTGCGGTGGCTAACCCGAAGGGTAACGCCCGGAACTGAAAGTGTTGGTTCAGGACTTTGAAGCGCAAGTAGCGCTGGTGATCCTGATGCATTGGGATATGCAGGTAGGCCTCTGATAGGTCCAGGGATGTGAGGTACTCCCCTGGCTGTATTGCGCTTCGGATTGATCGCAGAGTTTCCATGCGAAATCTTGGGACCCTTAAGTGCCGGTTGACTGACTTGAGGTCCAGGACAGGTCTGAAGGTGCCCCCCTTCTTGGGGAAGATAAATTCTGGACATTATTCCATTTATTTTATCTCCCATGCAGGCACTGGGATTATGGCTTTTAAGGACAGGAGCCTCTGCAAGTTAACTTCCAGTGCCATCCTCTTGAGGGGTGAACAAGGAGACTCCACAAACTTGTCCGGAGGGAGACGAAGGAAGTTCAGGTAGTACCCCTCTCGAATGATGGCGAGTACCCACTGGTCCGAAGTGATCTCGACCCATCTGTGGAAGAATAGGGTAAGCCTGCCCCCCTATGGCTTCGTCCCCCAGATGGGTCGGCTGATTCTCATTGTGGGGTGCGGCCGGGACCCGAACCCGAGCCGGTTCCCTTCTTGTTGTGTCTGGTCCGAAAGGACTGGTTTCTGGTCTGAGAACAAGGAGCTTGGTAGCAAGTCCTGTAGGGGTTGAAGCGTTGAGAGCCTCTACCTCTGGATGGCCTAGGAAGAGGGCGCTGGGTCCTCCTTGACCTGTCTTCTGGCAGACGGGGGTAGTGGAGAGGCACCCCACTTGTTAGCCAAGTTCTCGAGGTCGCTGCCGAACAGGAGAGATCCCTTAAAAGGCATTCTTGTAAGGCGTGCCTTGGAGGTGGAGTCGGCCGACCAATTTCGTAGCCAGAGCTGTCTCCTGGCTGCCACTGATGAGGACATTCCCTTGGCTGCCGTACGAACTAAGTCGGAGGCAGCATCAGTGAGGAACGAGAGAGCTGATTCAATTTCTTCTCCCGGGGTGTTGTTCCTGGCTTGTGACAAACAGGAACGCGTCACTACGGTGCAGCAGGTCGCGATTCGTAGGGACATAGCTGCCACCTCAAAGGCTTGTCTCAGGATGGCGTCCAGGCGCCGGTCGTGCGCATCCTTGAGGGCCGCCCCTCCCTCCACTGGAATGGTAGTGCGCTTCACAATTGCGCAGACTATGGCGTCTACCGTGGGGCACGCCAGCAGCTCCTTGGTTGCCGGGTCCAGAGGGTACATGCTGGATAGGGCCCGACCCCCTTTGAATGAGGCCTCTGGCGCATTCCACTCCAGATCGATTAACTGCTGTGCTGCTTGGAGGAGGGGGAAATGGTGGGCCGTTTGACGAAGGCCCTCTAGCAGGGGGTTCATTCTAGGTTCCCCTGGGGTGCCCTGGCCCAGGATAGCCAACTCCGACAGGCATTGAGAGACTAGGTCTGGGAGATCCTTCTTAAGGAAGAAGCGTCTCATGGTTCGATACGGCTCTGTCACCGAGGGAGGTTCACCGTGCTCGGGAAGTGCACCTTCTTCCTCAGAGCAATCTGAATCCCTGTAAATAGGGCTCCTGGGTGGAGAGTGGCCGTGCTTAGGCCTAGAGGGTCCAGGGGCAGAGTCATCTGGTACGTATGGGTCCGTTCGAGGAGCAGACTGCATTTGGACAAAGGCATGAATCCCCTTGAATAATTCCACCCAGGAGAGGGAAGCAGAGTCTAGCCTCAGGGGCACCAGGTCTCTAGGATTCCCTGGCTGCTCACTTCGGCATGCTAGTTCCGGGGTGTTCCCTGAGGAACTGGCACTTAATATGGGCTGGGATCGGCCCTGACCTGGAACTCCCAGGGCCTCCTCACATTGGGCACATAGGGAGTCTGCTTCCTCGCTGTGTGTGGCTCTGAGATGGCATGCTGAGCAGAGGCCTAGAGCTCTGATGCCCGATTCTGGAGGCGCCAACTCCGTGGACGTCTGGGCTCTCATACACTCCATTGCGTATCTTATTGCTATGCGCGAAAGCTGTGCACCTATCAATATGCGTCTATCAATGGGCGCCTATGAATGTGCGCCTGTCAGCGTGCGCCTATCAGCGAGTGCCCCTGAATGTGTAATGTGCGCTTAGCAGCGTGCGCCTATCGGCGAGCGCGTAGCAACACTATTAACGTGCGCCCAACTACGTGCGCCTAAGAACGTGCGCCTAACAACGTGCGCGTAACAACATGCGCGTAACAACGTGCACGTAACAACGTGCGCTTTACAGCATGCGCCTAACAACGGGTGCGGAACAACTTGCGCGTAACAACGTGCGCGTAACAATGTGCGCGTAACAATGTGCGCGTAACCATGTGCGCCTAGCACGGTGAGCAGGCAGGCAAAATGGCGGGCTGCCACGGAGGCTGACCCCGCTAATCCTCGTTCTCCGGAGACCAAACAAAGATGTACGCCTTACCTGATCTTCGGCGCTTCCCGGTTGTGACCCGGGCGGTTTCTGGCTGCGGGGGGAGAGGGTGATTACCTTCACCGCTGCGCTCAAGGAAGTGCACCCGCTGCCTCTAAGCCGCGCCCAAGCCCTTCTCACTCGGGGGCTAAGTCCTCACCGCGCACGGATCGGGACCGAGGCTGCCTCTACGCCGCGCCCGAGCCCTTCTCACTCGGGGGCTAAG
The DNA here is from genome assembly GCF_901001135.1 of Rhinatrema bivittatum. NCBI lineage: Eukaryota > Metazoa > Chordata > Amphibia > Gymnophiona > Rhinatrematidae > Rhinatrema > Rhinatrema bivittatum. The sequence continues at coordinate 369,889,204 of NC_042619.1, forward strand.
TCCCTGCCGCAATTCGGCCACCGGACCGAGGCACTTACCTCCGAGGGTAGTGCCTCCGAAGGATCACGGAAATCGCCTCGGGAAACTCAACTGGGGGAGGGACCCGAGGGTATCACCGCAGGAGTGCGGGGCTCGATCTTCAGGTAGGATTCTTCTAAGAATTTAGTCGTTAGAATTTGGAGGATCGCTCAGCGAGCGTTAGGTAGCTCCAAACTGCTTTGAAGATGGAAATTACTGAGTTGCTGCACTTCCTGTGGGGGTATTTATTTATTTATTTATTTATTATTTTTGTTATACCGAGTTTCATGACAGATATCACATCAACCCGGTTTACAATTAACAATGTGTGTAAAGCATAGCGTAACGTATATTCCCAATAAACTGTGAAACTTTAAATATAGTGTATCAATACCGTGTGTGAGAAAGTTACAATAAAACAGGGAAAATTAACTTGGAGCTGGAATAGGGGGAAAATTGAACAATGCAATATATACATTTCTTCCGATTAATGAAATAGTATGGTAGAGTAAATAAATAAGCCTATGTGGATACATGTGATGGTACATAAATAAGAGACGGTAAAATAAGTGATCAAGGGAATAAATAAGACACAGTAGTGCCTGGAAAGATATGATAATAAAATGAAACGGTAGTGAGTAACCAAGAGAATAAATAAATAAGACACAGTAGTGCAAGGTAATGATATGATAATACTCAGCAGGTAAAGACGATAGTCCTCAGCAGGTAAAGATGAGTATAAGTTTATGGTAGGTGGATTCTTGATTAGATCCAGTTATTGTAAACAAGTTTATGAAGATGAGTAAGGGTTTTATTCAAGGCTCAGAATATGTACCCGTGCTGACATCAGATTCGTCTCCAACTGCTAGCACGAGCACACTATACCCACTTGTTTTGAGTCCATCTGCTACACGCTAGGAAAGCAAAATTAATGATCCTCAGAAGGCTAAAACCACTACTAACACAAGATCATTTCAGTACAGTACTTCAGGTACTGAAAACTGACTATTGCAATGCACTTTTACTAGGTCTCCCAAATACAACATTAAGACCACTTCAAATATTACAAAACACTGCAGCCAGAAAAGGAAGGAAGGACCATATAACGGAAACCCTAGCGGAATTACATTGGCTACCCATACAACATAGAATAAAATACAAAGCCTTATGTACCATACATAAGCTAATACATGATGAAAAATCGGACTGGCTAAACACAGCATTACACGTCCCACACAGAAACCTTCGATCAGCAAATAAAGCACTATTGACCATTCCTTCAGTATAAACAGCAAGACTAACCCAAGTGAGAGAAAGGGCCTTATCATTAGCTGGCCCCACACTTTGGAACACAAAGCCAACAGAGATCAGATTACAAAGAGATCTCAAAACATTCAAGAAAAGTTTAAAAACATGGCTTTTTAAACAAGCATTCTATAAAGAGACGGAAAATTAGAAAACATTCAGGAAGAGGCAGAAGAGCACCGATACACAACAATTAGTAACATGCAGTAGAGGGATCCATGAACTCTACATTTATTTATTTATTTATTTATTTATTTATTTCTTTTATATACCGACGTTCGATCGAGATATCACATCGGTTTCCAGATAACTCAAAGAATAGGGTAGTAACAGCCCTATTTTACATTATAACATTGTAATAAAAATAATAAATTGTAACATTGTAATAAATATAACAAATTATACAAATTATAACAGGAATAACAGGATTACGTTGAACATTTGATGTAGTATATAACATATGTACATAAATGACTTGTTGATGAGGATATATTAAGGTTAGGTTGGGAGGGAGGGTTGAAGGGGGGAATGGGGGGGATAGGAGGGGGGAAGGTGGTGCAAGGGAGGGAAGATGGTGATGCGAGATGCTTGTGTAGGGGGGGCGTGGTGTGTTGCAGTTGAATTTGGGTAGGTTACGTGTCAGGTGGGAATGCTTTTAGGAACAGCCATGTTTTGAGGTGTTTTTTGAAGACTTGCAATGAAGGTTCATTTCTGAGACAGGTGGGGAGGGAGTTCCATAAGGAGGGGCCCGCAATTGTTATGGCTCGTTTGCGGGTGACGTTGAGGTGTGCAGATTTGAGATTGGGTACGGCTAGGAGGCCAGTGTTGGTGGATCTGAGAGTTCTTTGAGTAGGGTAAGGTTGTATTCCGTTGTTTAGCCAGTTCATGTTGTTGTTGTTTATTTTTTTGTGCATGAGGGTGAGGGTTTTATACTGGATTCTTTGGGTAATGGGTAGCCAGTGGAGTTCTTTGAGAGTGGGTGTGATGTGTGAGGATTTTTTGTTGTTAGTGATGATTCTGGCGGCAGCGTTCTGTAGCACTTGGAGGGGTTTGATGTGAATTTCTGGTAGGCCAAGGAGGAGGGAGTTGCAGTAATCAAGTTTTGCGAAGATAATTGATTGAAGGACTGTTCGGAAATCGTGCTCTTGGAGAAGGGGTTTGAGTTTTTTTAGAGTCTGGAGTTTGAAGAATCCATCCTTGATTGTATTGGAGATGTGTCGTTTAAAGTTGAGATGGCTGTCGATTGTTACGCCTAGGTTTCTTGTGGACGGCGTGGGTGAGATTTGGGGCACTCCCGGGTTGGTTGTGCTTCCTGGGTGGTCGGAGGGGGTGCACTTGAGTGGAAGAGAGGGTCGGTCATCGTGGATGTGAATGATTTCTGTTTTGGCTTGGTTGAGGCATAGAGATAATTGAGATAGCAAGTGGGATAGATTTGAGCTGAGTTTGTTCCATTTTTCCATGGTTAGTTGAATGGACTTGTTTATGGGGAGTAATATTTGTATGTCGTCTGCATAGATGAAGTAGGTGAGGTTTGCCTCTGAAAGGTATTTGCATAGTGGGATGAGGTAAATGTTAAATAGGGTTGAGGATAGGGAAGAACCTTGAGGGACTCCATGAGTGAGGGGCACTTGAGAGGATTCAGATGAGTTTGTCTTGACGATGTAGGATCTGTTTGAGAGGTAGGAGTTGAACCATTTGATTGTGGTGTCTTGGAGACCAATTTCTTTAAGTCTAGTGAGGAGAGTTCTGTGATTGATGGTGTCAAAGGCGGCGGATATATCAAGAAGTATCAGGAGGAAAGATTTGCCTTTGTCGCGTCCTCTAAGGATGGTATCAGTGAGAGAGAGGAGGAGGGTTTCAGTGCTGAAGAATTTTCTGAAACCATGTTGTGCGGGCTGTAGAACATTATAGGTTTCAAGGTGTTCTGTGAGTTGATTGTTGACTGTTTTTTCGATGATTTTTGCTAGGAATGGGAGGTTGGAGACTGGTCTGTAATTTGCTGGGTCGGATTTGTCGAGTTGAGGTTTTTTGATGATTGGTTTGATGATGGCGTTTTTGAGTTTTTCTGGGAAGATTCCTTGTTCTAGGGATAAGTTGATGATGTAGGTTATTGGTTTGACAATAATCTCTCTGATGAGTTTTAGGGTTTTGATGGGGATGGGGTCTAGAGGGTGTGATGCAGGGTTGGTTTTTCTGATGATAGGTTCGATTTCTGTGGAAGCAACGGGTGTGAATTGTGACCATGTGTGGATGGGAGGGGGGATGTCAACTGGGTCGTTGTAGTTTTGGGGAATTTTGGCGATGATGTTGTTAACTTTGTCCTTGAAGAATTGTGCTAGTTTTTCACTTGAGATGTTGCTGGAGTTTGGCTTATTGTCATTTTGGATGGGGTTGGTTAGGTCTTTGACATAGGCGAAGAGGGTCCTCGGGTTATATTGGTAATCATGAATTCTTGATGTGTAGAAATTGCGCTTTGCTGTGTTGAGGTCTGTTGTATAGTTATGTAGTAGTGTTCTGAATTTGTCTTTCAGGTTTGAGGTGGGGGTTCGTCTCCATTGTTTTTCAGTTTGTCTCAGTGTTCGCTTTGAGGTTTTCAGTTCTGGGGTGTACCATGGAGCTCTTTGCTTTGTAGATTGTTTGATTTCCTTCCTTATCGTGGGACATAATGTATTGGCTATGTCTGTGTTGATGGTTATCCAGGAGTTTGTGGCTGAGTTGGCATCATTTAAGTTGATTGTTTTTAGTGCCTCAGGTAGCACTTCGGCGATGTCTTCACTGGAGCATGGTTTGGTGAATTCGATGATTCGGTTGTTTGTTTGTATTGGGTTGGATTGGATTTGAAGCTTGGCTTGGATGAGGCTGTGGTCGGACCATGGGGTGGGGGTTGTAGAGGGTGGTCCAGTTGCAGATATTTTGCTGTTTATGAATATTAAGTCCAGGGTATGGCCCGATTTTTGAGTGGGCGTGTTGATGATTTGGGTGAATCCAATGGCAGACATGGTGGAAAGGAGTAGTTCGCTTGTGGGGGAGGGAGGGTGGGTGTCGATATGGAGATTGAAGTCTCCTAGTATGATGGCTGGCTCTTGTAAGTTTATGTGGGTTGTGATGGATTCAATCAGGGGGGAAAGGTTATGTTGTAGGCAACCAGGTGGGGCATATAGGAGGAGTATTTGGAGATGTTTTGATTTGAATAGGTTGGTCTCGATAGGAGGTGGTAAGTTAAGGGAGTGGGAAGAGAATTTAAGTTTTTTGTGTGCTAGGAATAGTAGGCCACCTCCCTTTCTTTTGCTTCTGGGAATGGAGAAAATATTGTATGTGTTTCTGGGCAGTTGATTGAGTAGGACTGTATCAGAATGTTTCAGCCAGGATTCGGTTATACAGAATATGTCTGGTTGGTCATCTGTGAGTATGTCATGGATGACTGGGATTTTTTTGGTGATCGACTGTGCATTAATGAGGAGGAGGGTGATGAGAGTAATTGTGGTATAGGGTATGTTAGGGTTGGTGTGAATTTTGGTGAGGCGTCTAGTGGTGGGTGTGGCTTTAGGAGTGTGGTGGTGGTTGTGGCGATGGATTAGTTTGGGGATGTATTGGTCTGAGGCCATTGTGTGGGTTTTGAGTGGTGGCAGGGGTTGTCAGGTTGTTGAGTGTTGGATGGTTTTTTTTGTTTTTTTTTTTTTTGTTTTAGAGATTCATGTGTTGAGTGTTGGAAGGAATATATGGGGGCTGGCAGTTGCTGGGGGCTGTGGAGGGATTGGAGGGGAGAGCAGTGAAGACAGAGGAGTATACGGGGTACACAAAGGGAGTGCACTAAGGAGCGCACAAAGGAGCAGGCTCCTTTGGTGTGCTCCTTAGGCGCGCGACGCTAGGTGCGCGGCGCCTGGGAGTCTGTTACATTTGAAATTAAAGGGCTAAACAAGGTTGTCCCCTGATTGGCTGTGCGCCGGCAGCGTTTCCCTCGGAGGCGGAGGAAGGTCGGCCCGATGACGTCAGCGTTTCTCGGCGGAAGGCAGGGGCTGCCTCGTGGTCGGGGTCGGAGGCGGTCGTGGGTAAGTGAAATCAAGTAGGCCTTACCCCAGCGGGCCTCCGGCGCCGATCGCGCAGGCCCTGCACTGCTCCCACTCGCCCTCTCCGTTCGGCGGCGTCCGCTTGAAAGGGGCTCAGTCCGGGAGCCTCTCGGGTTTAAAGGCCAATCAGGGCTGTCCCCTGATTGGCTGTGCGCCGGCAGCGTGTCCCTCGGAGGCGGAGGAAGGTCGGCCCGATGACGTCAGCGTTTCTCGGCGGAAGGCAGGGGCTGCCTCGTGGTCGGGGTCGGAGGCGGTCGTGGGTAAGTGAAATCAAGTAGGCCTTACCCCGGCGGGCCTCCGGCGCCGATCGCGCAGGCCCTGCACTGCTCCCACTCGCCCTCTCCGTTCGGCGGCGTCCGCTTGAAAGGGGCTCAGTCCGGGAGCCTCTCGGGTTTAAAGGCCAATCAGGGCTGTCCCCTGATTGGCTGTGCGCCGGCAGCGTGTCCCTCGGAGGCGGAGGAAGGTCGGCCCGATGACGTCAGCGTTTCTCGGCGGAAGGCAGGGGCTGCCTCGTGGTCGGGGTCGGAGGCGGTCGTGGGTAAGTGAAATCAAGTAGGCCTTACCCCGGCGGGCCTCCGGCGCCGATCGCGCAGGCCCTGCACTGCTCCCACTCGCCCTCTCCGTTCGGCGGCGTCCGCTTGAAACATAACTGTAACACTATGAATAGTGAATTTTACCCGTAAACAGTACCTTCCTGGTACACCGAGTCATGACTTACTTCACTAAACAATTATTTGTCTTTAATGATTTATTGTAACTGAACCTTTGACGGCACCTGTTAGAATGTACGATAGTACAATTTCCCCACATTAATTTATGTGCCAACTTGGTAGATAACTTAGCGACGGTATAGAAAAGATTTTAAATAAATAAAATAAAATTGTACATTGACTGAAAAATACTCTCACATTTGTTTTAAATCTGTTACCAGTTAGTTTCTTGGAATATCCCCTAGTCCTTGTACCATTTGAAAAGGTAAATAATTGTTCCCTATTAACTTGTTCCACACTACTCATTTTATAAACTTCTATCATCTCTTCTCAGGTGTCTTTTCTTCAAACAGCCCTAACCTGTTTAGCCTTTCTTCATATGGGAGCTATTATATTCCCTTTATCATTTTAGTTGCCTCTCTCAGTACCTTTTCAATTTCTGCAATAATTTCATACTGCATACAATATACCAGATGTGGTCAAAACATAGATCTTTATAAAAGCATTACGTTAATAACAATTACATTCTCTATGATTCCTAACATTTTATTTGCTTTTTGATCACTTCAGCACTCTGAGCTGAGGATTTCAATATACTGTACATAATGACTCCAGGGTCCTTTACCTCAGTGAAACCCATCATTGCATACATATAGTTAGGATTATTTTTTCCCTTATATGCATCACATTACATTTCACTTGCTGTTTAGATGCTTAGTTACCCAGTCTCTTAAGGCCCTCCCTATAATTTCCTCAGTCTACCTGTGACTACTTTGAAAACTGATATAACTGCAAATTTGATCACCTTGCTCTTTACTCCATTTTCCAGATCATTAATTAATTTAATACACATTGGTCCCTGTACAGATCCCTGGGGCACTCCACTATTCATCTCTCTCCATTGGGAAAACTGACCATAGAGTCCTCCTCCAATTCCTTTCCTTTAACCAGTTACCAATTAACAAAAGAACATTGTTTTCTATCCTATTACTTTTTAATTTCCTGAGGAATCTGTCATAAGGGTCTTAAAATATATTGGGATTTTCAGAAGATGATTTATCAACAGTTTCGCTCTTATCCACAATCTTTCTTACACTTTCAAAGAATTCTGATAGAAAATTAAGGAAAAACTTCCCAATAAATCCATGCTGGCTCTTCCCTACTAAACTATAAATGATGGGGGTTGCATCTTAGTATTATTTATAGTATTAGAAAGACTAGGCATATAAAAATATTACTACTACTATAAAATTTCTTCCCCAATACCTGGTATTTGTTGGATTTGCTTGGCCCGTAGCAAAGTTGTTGAATCTCTCTTCATTCTTTTCGGAGGGTAGATGCCAAGGCTTTTGGAAGGTGACTCAGAAGCCACAGCTGGTAATTGGCCTGATAAAGAAGGTAGGGTAAAACAGTTCTTCCTGGATTCAGTCAAATAAGTTTTCAGCTCAACAATTATCAATTTAAAGGCCAGAGAACTAAAACACACTTTAAAATGACATGTAGAAGAGTACCTCCACAAATTAAAATCCTTGTTTGGCAATAAAATTAGAAATGTGCCAATTTCTAGATTTCAAGGATCACTATCCAAGAAGTATGGCACAAATCAGGGATTTCCAAATGCATGTTGTTATCTAGGATGCAAATTTCTAGTACAGAAAAAGGCTCATTATCCAGCATTCCACCAACCAGAAAGCTCAAACCACCATCTCGTCATGGGGCTACTTTCTATTTTACACCGTTGCTAAGGTTTAAACAAAACGTTGAAAACAAAGTGTTTAATCATATCAGGAAGCACTGTAGCTTTTCCCTGCTCTGCTCTGTCCACTCCTGCACCACCACTTCCTTCTTACTCCTTGCAAGGATAAGAAGGGAGCATTTAGATTAGAAAACAAAATAGCTTTCCTCCACTGTGTATTCACCCTAGCATCATCATACCCACCTCTCCAGTTCATTGCAGGATGCTGTCTGGAGCTGGAAGCTCTCAGATAAGAATGGACTATTCCCCATGCATGCTGGATAACAAGGCTTTTGCTATAGATGCATTGGTCCTATAGAAACCTGGATTTTTTGCAGATTTTGATACTTTTTATTGGACCAAAATAAAGATTATATATTTCAAGACTAATTCTTAACAAGAGAAAAAGAAAACGCTGCTAACTTGTAACAGGTATTTTCCGAGGACAGCAAGTTGTAAGTACTCACAGGTGGGTGATGTCATTCAACATAGTCTGGATACTGAAAATCATTTCAAAGCATCTAGAAGCTTTTGGCATGCTCTACTGAGCATGTGCATGCTAACCCATGCTACAGACTTTAAGTGGGGCCATTTCAGTTCTTAATATAGCTAGAAACATATAGGAGTCAACTCCAAAGGGAGATAAGAGGATTCTGAGAAGACTTGCATCCTCCTGTTTTCAGACAGCACCTGTTACAGGTAAACAATTTTTGCTATATCTTTTAAGTCAAGCAGGATGTGAAGTCCTCACAGGCAGGAATCTCTAGCTACAGGCAGCCTCCAGTGAAAAAAGGGGGAATGAAAAATTAGTGTCAATGAACAAAACTATTTTTGGTAGCAGATTTTTTTCTTTCCCATTTTTATTTTTAAGAGAGCAGCCTGGAAACAATAATAGCAAGCCTTAAGGAGGATGAAGTTCAATTCCAAACCTCAATTTGACCTTACAGGACAGATTGATCAAACTTGTCACCTCAGAAATCTTTATCTCAACAATAATGAGAAGTGAATGTGTAGATTGAACTCCAAGTCACAGCACTGTAAATCTCTTCATGGAGGATAATCTCAGTTGGGCTGTCAACACATCCATAACTCTAACACTATGAACTTTTAACATGTCCATCCAGAGCCAGACCTGCTTGAACATAAAAGAAAGAGATGCAATCTAGTATCCAGTTAGAAAGGGTGCAGGTTCAGGTATGCTGGGCTCAAAAGAAACAAAAAGCTGGATAAAAAATGTTTCAGTCTGATCCAGATGGAAGGCCAAGACTCTTTTCCAATTCCAATTGTGCAAGGTTTGTTGACCCTCATGCACATGTGGCATGGAGAAAAATGTTGGAAAGATGATTTGACTGTTGAAGGTCAAAGCTTACAGCCAGTGTCCCAGCTAAAACCTGGTACTGGGTTGTGACTGCATCCAGGAGAGTATAGTGGGGATCCTATCTATGCCAGAGAGCCTTTGTTGGGGAAGGTTGAGGTTTTACAAAACTGTTAACTCTGAATAAACTATTGCAATTGGGTTCTCAGCATAATCAGAACATTATACAGATTATATATATTGAAAACTCTACCAAATTACCCTCAGAGAAGCTCCTGTTTAACTCTTCAACATCAGCAACTGTTGCAAAAGAAACTCTCCTCCTCCTTAGAGGCCAGTGCAGTCGAATTTGTTCCAAAAGATGAAAGAAGGCGGAGCTTTTATTCCAAGTTCTTCCTGATTCCAAATAAAGCAGAGGGACTCTATTCCATCCAAGGTGTAAGGGCTTTGAACAAATTCATGGTAAGGGAAATGCTCAAGATGGTGTCTTCAGCAGCAGCAGGCATGAACTGTGGGTGATGTCATACGATGGCACTGACACAGACTCACCTCTCAAATTTCATTAAAGTTTTTCTGAGCATGCACAAGAGTTCCTGAGCACACATACTGCATCATTATCTCCCCAGCTTTTGTTCTTCCGAGTTACCACATGGACATGAACCACTCCCTCTCAAAATCTTTTCCAATTTTTTGAGGCCTAGTGCCTCTTTACTGCCTTGTTTCCTGAAAAATATTTTTATCGCTGCCTCAGCAGCATCTCCAACAGAACTAAACCAAAAAGTTAAATAAAATAAAGGTGCCAAAATTATAAAAGCTAAAGGCTAATAAACTGGCAGTAAGCAAATTTAAGTCCTGCATTTGTGGATGCTTTTTATCCATGGATACCCACTCTCTGCTATCAATGCTTGGGCTGGATCACAACTCCTCAGTCTGCTACATTTGTGGTTGTATGTCCTTCAATGCAGCAATACTATATCTGGAAGATGGAAGCCTAAGGAACGCACCGGTGTGTAAGAGCACAAGGCTGAGTTGTGGAGCCGCTCTTCGTCTAGGAGCAAAATATCTTTGGCCTCCCAGCATAGAGTCAAAGTTGGAGTTTCCATTTCTCATCCTGCAAGATTATGAAGGCTGTCCCCCATGGCAGTGATTTCCATATTTAATTTAGTTCAGGGTTTGAGCATGGTGCAGATGGTATTTACACCATGCCTAGTGGTGATGGTGTAGCTTCATTGGCAGGAGATTGTGTGTTCTCATATCTGGATGATTGGCTGTTGTCTGGCCCATCTCTGCTAGGAAGTTTGAGTCTTCATGAAAGCTGAATGGCTCTTCTAGTTGCTGAGTTTCTTGATCAACTCTGCCAAGTTGAACCTGGTTCTGGTTCAACAAATCCAGTTTATAGTTGTCTGGATAGATTTTCTGTCAGCTGAAAGGGTTGCATTGCTGAGAAGCCTCTGTAAAATCTATTCTTCAGCAGGAATGAGCTTCAGCAAGACCAGTCTTTTCCTCATTGGCCACAAGGCTGCGTGGTGCATATGGTTCCTCGTGCTAGCATCAAGGAGTGGTGGGTGCACACCGATGTGGCATGTCATTCTATATATTAAGCACTTGGGACTGTGAGCTATTAGTTTCGGAGAGCTGTCTCTCACTTAGGTATATGGTTAGACTCTAAGGGGCGGATTTTCAGAGCCCTGCGCGCCGGGAAGCCTATTTTACATAGGCCTACCGGCGCGCGCAGAGCCCCGGGACTCGCGTAAGTCCCGGGGTTTTCGGAGGGGGCGTGTCGGGGGGCGTGTCGGGGGCGGGCCCGAACCGCGCGGCGTTTTCGGGGCGTGTCGGGAGCGTTCCGGGGGCGGGCCCGGGGGCGTGGCTACGGCCCGGGGCGGCCCGGGGGCGTGGCCGCGCCCTCCGGACCCGCCCCCAGGTCGCGTCCCGGCGCGCAGGAGGCCCGCTGACGCGCGGGGATTTACGCCTCCCTCTGGGAGGCGTAAATCCCCCGACAAAGGTAAGGGGGGGGGTTTAGACAGGGCCGGGCGGGTGGGTTAGGTAGGGGAAGGGAGGGGAAGGTGAGGGGAGGGCAAAGGAAAGTTCCCTCCGAGGCCGCTCCGATTTCGGAGCGGCCTTGGAGGGAACGGGGGTAGGCTGCGCGGCTCGGCGCGCACCAGCTATACGAAATCGATAGCCTTGCGCACGCCGATCCAGGATTTTAGCGGATACGCGCGGCTCCGCGCGTATCTACTAAAATCCAGCGTACTTTTGTTTGCGCCTGGAGCGCAAACAAAAGTAGGCTATTCGCGCTCGTTTTAAAATCCGCCCCACAGCTTTCATTTAAATATCATATCAAAAACACTATCAGATCAAGTTGAGTTTTGCGTGGCCTTCAGCAACTTCTCAATTCTGGCGATTTTTTGTTCAGTGGTCCAGGCTTTGATTTTGCGCCTTCTGTGGTCCATATGCGCCTCCTGTGGTCCATATGGGCCTCCTGCCTATTCCTTAAAGATCCTTCAGCTCCTTCAAAATTCCACAGCACACATAACCACTGGTAAAAAATCCATGAGCATATCTCCCCTGTTCTTGTTAAGTTTCAATGGCTCCCAATTCAATGGGGCATAAAATACAGAATTGCAGTCATAATACACAATCTCTTTCAGCTTCATTCTTTCCCCTGGATTTATGCTGTCCTAAAAATTTGCACTCCAACTCAAACTCTGCACTCTCTCAATCATGATATGTTTGAAATACCTTCACACAAAGTGGCTTGTTTGCAAGAGACGCAAGAGGTGTCATTCTCAGTAGCAGCTTCTGAATTTTAGAACTCACTCTCTACAACACATTTGAAGGTAAAGACTGACACCAAGAAATTCAAGGCTGAGTTAAAAACATCTTTTCCGATTAGCATTTCTGTAAACTGGCTGATTCTTATACGGATTTATTGATTCTAATAAGGATTTATTAACAAGCCAACAGTTGTCTTGTTTTATCTTTTGCCCATTAATTTTGTTTTAAGAACCTAATGTTTTAATCCATTTTTGGCATGTTATTTTATTATATGTATTTATGTATTTTATTATGTATGTATATGTGTAAATGGCTCAGAGCCTTGTGCACTGAATAATCCATACATTTTAATAAACTAAGCTTTTATGGGAAAGGTAATCTTAATCTAGACCAGCGATTCTCAACTGGTGTGTCGTGACACACCATTGTGTCACCAAGCGCCGGAAGGTGTATCGCGGCTTCTGGTGTCCCACTGCCCCGGTTGTACTTCCCCATTCCCGGCCCCCGTGGGCCAATGACAAGCCTCCTCCATTCTTCCTGCCCCCACGCAGGCCAATCGGAAGTCTACTTCCTTCTACCTGCCAGTGGGAGTAGGAAGAAGGGAGGAAGCTTCTGATTGACCGGAGAGGCATAGGCTGGAGGTGGGGGGCTGGGAGGAATGGCAGTGTCGAATCAAGGCCACCATGGGAGCTCGTCCCCATGGTGGCAAAGAGGAATCCCAAACCCAGCCAAGCAAGGCCACCATAGGAGCTCATCCCTGTGGCGGCGAAGAGAAAACCCAAACTCGGCCAAGCAAGGCCGCCACGGGAGCCCATCCCCGTGGCAGCGAAAAAGAAGTCCCGCTGGAGTAATCCCACAGCGGAACTGGAGGCCATCCCTGCAGCGAAAGAAGAAGTTTGGCGGTGAGGCCCAGTGCATGCATGTGAGAATGGGAGCCTGGCTGAGAGCTGGCGGGTGTGGGTGTGAATGGGTGCAAGAGCATTTGTGTGTGATTTTGAGCTTGTATATAAGAGAAAGCATGTGTGTGATTGAGAGAGAGACTGGTCAGGAAGATGACTGGTGGGTGCGTGAGAGACAAAGACTGGTCAAGGGTCTAATTTGGGTGTATGTGTGTGTGTGAGTGACTGGTTGGGGGCCCTAAGAAGAGGTTCGTGAGGATAGAGCTTCTGCAGCCACTGCTGCTTCTGGTGTGTACTTTTGGCCTGCAAGGGAAAGGAATAGGAGAGTTGCTGGAAAGGGTAAGTAAAGGTGTCTTTTTAAGTTTTTTTTTCTTCATTGACTGCCATTTTATTATTGGGTATTATGTAATGTGTTTGTGTTGAAATGTTTAATTGGTATTTGGACAATTTTTAAATAATTTTTATGAGTTTTTAATTATTGGATGTTATTCTGTTCATCAGCTGTTTATTAGTATAGTTTTGCAATTATTTATGTATAGCAACTTGGCTATTTTCTTTTCCTAAGAGAAAGTATATTGGTGTTTAGGACCTAGTTTACATAGATAGGTTTGTTACTGTTTGAGTGCATGCCATAATGCATGTATAACTTTGTGTGGATTAGTTTGTGTGCACTATTGCAGATCCTGGGACTGTCAGGTGCTATATTTTTCCATTTCTCCAGGTTTGCACTGCAGGCAGAGTGGCTTTTTTGGTTTTCCATTCCAGTTTCTGTCTCCATATTTATAATTTGTGGTCTTTTCTGTCCTTGGTGAAGGTCGGCTTTATGTGTGTGACTGAGGTGAGGTATTTTACTAGCATGTAGGCATTTGTATCAATCTTATTTGTTGTATGTTCTCAATAGGATATGCATTACTGGTAAATTACTGTCTTTTCATAAGGAAGGCTATTGTACCTAGTAGTAAAGGGAGTTTGTTTTGCTTTTATTGAGATGTCATCAGAACCAGAATATCTTTTTTGTATGGTGAGTTGTATGGGTAATACCCTAGTTCTGCTCTGACCCATTGTTGGGGGTTGAGGGGGTTCCCGTGGATGGAGAGTGTATGTTTACATATAGCTCCGTAACGGTCACATGTTCACTGTGTCACACATGTGAGAACCAACTGTCAAGTGTGTCCCGGCCGAAAAAAGGTTGAGAACCACTGAACTAGACAGCTAGGCAGTAGCTATGTTTTTCATATACAGTGATATATACTCTTCTCACAGGACAAGCAGGATGGTAGTCCTCACATATGGGTGACATCACAGGATGGAGCCCAATCACGGAACACTTTTGTCAAAGTTTCTAGAACTTTGACTGGCACCTACTGGGCATGCCCAGCACAGCACCAACCCTGCATCCAGCAGGGGTCCCCCTTCAGTCTCGTTTGTAGTTAAGTACGAGCGAAAAATAAAATAAGAAAACGGAAACGGACCCAATTCCGCGGGTTAGCGGGCAGGTTTTGTGAGTACTAACATCCTGCTGTCCTGTCAGAACACCTGTTACAGGTAAGCAACTCTGCTTTCTCACAGGACAAGCAGGATGGTAGTCCTCACATGTGGGTTATTAGCAAGCTACAAGATGCCCGAATGTCATATAGCCAAAATACCTAACGACATGCAACAGGCACAACAACTGACGTAGTTTTGGTGAGTTGGGCAGCCTGATCATCTCCCTGGGTCGCAGGAAGGAGTTGGGTTATTATATGGGAAACAGGTTACGTAGGACTAATTGACCGAAGATGGAATCCTGTCTGCCAGCTTTGTCAAGACAATAATGAGCTGTAAAAGTATGGAGGAAGCTCCATGTAGCAGCTCTACAGATGTCAGCAAGAGGAACGGAGCGGAGGTGTGCCACTGATGCTGCCATTGTTCTTACGGAGTGTGCTTTAACATGATCCTGCATAGGAAGACCTGCTTGGTGATAGCAAAAAGAAATGCAATCTGTTAGACAGATTGAAATGGTCTGTTTGCCTACTGGAGTTCCCAATTTGGTTTTATTGAAAGAAACAAATAGTTGGGTGGACAACCTGTGGGCTGCAGTACGATCTAAGTAAAAGGCAAGAGCGCGTTTGCAGTCCAAGGAGTGGAGAGCTCACTCACCTGGTTGTGAGTGAGGTCTGGGAAAAAAGGTTGGAATAGTTATACACTGATTTAAATGAAACAGACTACTTTTGGTAGGAATTTAGGGTGAGTACGGGGTACTACACAGTCGTGAAGGAACCAAGTATAAGGTGGATATGTAACTAGTGCAAGTAACTCACTGTCCCTGCGAGTGGATGTTATGGCTACTAGAAAGATCACCTTTCAAGTGAGATGGCGAAGCTCGCAGGAATGCAGTGGCTCGAAGGGAGGCTTCATAAGTTGTGCTAGAACAACATTAAGGTCCCAGGTAGGAACTAGAGGACGTAGGGGAGGTTTAAGGTGCAGTAAACCTTTCATGAAGCGAGCCACGAGTGGTTGTGCTGATATCATGGTGATGTCGATACCTTTGTGATAAGCCGCAATAGCACTAATGTGTACACGAATAGAGGAAGTCTGTAATCCAGATTCCGAAAGATGCCATAGGTAGTCTAGGAAATTTACTACGGAGCAAGAAAAAGGGTCTATTTGTATCACACCACGAGGAAAATCTCTTCCATTTTGCACAATACTATCTTCTGGTAGAAGGTTTTCATGAAGCTAAGAGGACTTGTGAAACACTGTCTGAAAGATTTAAAGATTGCAGAGTCAACCTTTCAACATCCAAGCTGTCAGGGACAGTGAATGGAAGTTGGGATGACATAATAGACCATTGTTCTGCGTTATTAGCATCGGGTCCATGCCCAGGCGAATGGGTGGTTGGACTGCTAGGTCGCAAAGGATGGGAAACCAGACCTGACACGGCCAGTGAGAGGCTAAGAGAATCCGTGTTCCCCTGTCCTGCCGTAACTTCATGAGAGTCTTGCTGATGTGGGGGTGGGTAAGCATAGAGGAAACCTACTGACCACGAGTGGGCGAAGGCATCCCATGGAGAAGCTTTGTGGCTGCGGTGTAGAGAATAGAAGTTTGCTACTTTGTGGTTGGGTATTGACGCAAAAAGGTCTATGTGCGGATGGTCCCACTGGCGAAATATGCAATCTGCTACTGTGGGATTCAGGGACCTTTCGTGGGGATGAAAGGTCCGACTCAGATTGTCTGCTATCACATTGTTCACACCTGCTAGATAAGTCACTTTCAGTAGTATGGAATGGGAGAGAGCCCAGGCCCAAATCTGTGCTGTCTCTTGACATAGTAGATTAGAGCCTGTGCCCCCTTGTTTGTTTAGATACCATATTGCTACCTGATTGTCCGTTTACATGAGGACCACTTTGCTCGAGAGGCAATCCTGAAAGGCGAAGAGGGCATATCGAATTGCCTGGAGTTCCAGAAAGTTGATTTGATGCTTGGATTCCGCCTTGGTCCAAAAATCTTGGGGTTTTAGGTTGTTGACATGAGCTCCCCAACCCAGGGGAGATGCATCTGTGGTTAGTATAATTTGGGACTAGGAAGGTTGGAAAGGTAGTCCTGCAAGGAGATTGGACTCCAATATCCACCAATCTAGGGAGAGACGTAGCTGACTGGTGATATGGACATTGTGAGACATCTTTTGACTCGACTGGGACCATTGGGATATTAAAGCCCATTGTGACACTCTCATGGCTAAGCGAGCCATGGGAGTTACGTGAACTGGGGACGCCATGTGGCCCAGTAAAGTCAAGAGAAGTTGAGCCGTAATGGTCTGGCGAGACAGTAATGATCTTGCTAGGATGGTTAAAGAGCATTCTCTGGTCCGTGGGAGGAACACTTTTGCCTGGATAGTATCAAGATCTGCTCCTATGAATGAGATTTTTTGAGATAGAGTCAGATTTGACTTGGGCTAGTTGATAAGGAACCCCAGAGATTGGAGCAGATTGATTGTGTAACGTAGGAACTGAGAAGCTCCTGTTTGAGTCGGAGCCCTTATAAGCAAATTTTCCAGATATGGATAGACGTGGACATTGTTTTTCCATAAATGGGCTACTACAACTGCCAGGCATTTTGTGAAAACCCTTGGGGCTGATGCAAGCCCGAATGATAGTATTGAAAATGGAATTGACCTACTGTGAATCGGAGGTATTTGCGATGAGGAGGATATACCGCGATGTGTGCATAAACCTTCTGCAGATCCAGAGAGCAAAGCCAATATGTTCTTTGAATCAGTGGGAGCATGGTACCCAAGGCTATCATTCTGAACTTTTCTTTTTTGAGATATTTGTTTAGGGCACGTAAGTCCAAAATGGGATGAATGCCTCCTGATTTTTTTTGGAATCAGGAAGTAACGAGAGTAGAACCCTTGTCCCCAGTGCTGTCAAGGTACTGGTTCTACAGCATTGGATTGTAGAAGGGTCAAGAGCTCTGCTTCGAGGAGCAGGGAATGAATGCTGGGGTTTGTGAGTGACGGGATAACCCATTCGGCGGTAAGGTGAGAAAGTTTAGATTATATCCTTGGCTTATTACAGTTAGTACCAACTGATCTGTTGTAATTGTGTGCCAGAGATGGAAGAAGAGGCACAAGCGGCCTCCCACTGGAAAGGCAAGAGAAGAAGAGATTGGCTATTGCTCTCTAGAAGAGAGTCAAAAACCCGAAGCTGGGCCTGTCTGCAGCGCTGGTTGGGTTTTTGGTGTCCTAGTTTGATGAGTCTGGCCTCTTTGTGGAGGTTTAGATTGTCAAGGACGAGACTGAGGTGGATAATACCTTCTCGGTTTGTATGTAAACCATCTAGGATCTCGTCTGAAAGATATCTTTGACGTAGATGGATAATCTGGAGGAGGAGCAGACAGCTGACGTAGGGTGTCATGGTCATCTTTTAATTGTGCAACTGTTTCTTGGACTTTAGTTCCAAATAAGTTGTCACCAGTACATGGGAGGTCTCAAGACGATCCTGGACCTCTTGTCGTAAGTTGGAGGACTTAAGCCATGCCAACGCCGTGCACTGATACCTGCTGCAGAAACCCTGGAGGCAATGTCGAAGATATCATAAACTGCTCTTATCTCATGCTTGCCAGCATCTAGACCTTTTAGGAGAATGTTGTTAAGTCCTTCCTGGTATTCATCAGGTAGAGATTCGGAATAATCCTGTACTCTCTTCCAGAGATTTCTGAAGTACTGAGTCATATATAACTGGTATGCTGCAATGCGTGCAATAAGCATTGGGCCATGGAAGACCCTTCATCCATAAGAAATTGGCCATGCTGGGACAGACCAAGGGTCCATCAAGCCCAGCATCCTGTTTCCAACAGAGGCCAAAAACCAGGCCACAAGAACCTGGCAATTACCCAAACACTAAGAAGAACCCATGCTACTGATGCAATTAATAGCAGTGGCTATTCCCTAAGTATAATTGATTAATAGCCATTAATGGACTTCTCCTCCAAGAACTTATCCAAACCTTTTTAAACCCAGCTACACTAACTGCACTAACCACATCCTCTGGCAACAAATTCCAGAGCTTTATTGTGCGTTGAGTGAAAAAAGAATTTTCTCCGATTAGTCTTAAATGTGTTACTTGCTAACTTCATGGCATGCCCCCTAGTCCTTCTATTATTCGAAAGTGTAAATAACCAAGTCACATCTACTCGTTCAAGACCTCTCATGATCTTAAAGACCTCTATCATATCCCCCCTCAGCCGTCTCTTCTCCAAGCTGAACAGCCCTAACCTCTTCAACCTTTCCTCATAGGGGAGCTGTTCCATTCCCTTTATCATTTTGGTTGCCCTTCTCTGTACCTTCTCCATCGCTATATCTTTTTTAAGATGCGGTGACCAGAACTGTACACAGTATTCAAGGTGCGGTCTCACCATGGAGCGATACAGAGGCATTATGACATTTTCCGTTCTATTAACCATTCCCTTCCTAATAATTCCTAACATCTATTTGCTTTTTTTGACTGCTGCAGCACACTGAGCCGACGATTTTAAAGTATTATCCACTATGATGCCTAGATCTTTTTCCTGGGTGGTAGCTCCTAATATGGAACCTAACATCGTGTAACTACAGCAAGGGTTATTTTTCCCTATGTGCAACACCTTGCACTTGTCCACATTAAATTTCATCTGCCATTTGGATGCCCAATCTTCCAGTCTTGCAAGGTCCTCCTGTAATGTATCACAGTCTGCCTGTGATTTAACTACTCTGAATAATTTTGTATCATCCGCAAATTTGATAACCTCACTAGTCGTATTCCTTTCCAGATCATTTATATACATATTGAAAAGCACCGGTCCCAATACAGATCCCTGAGGTACTCCACTGTTTACCCTTTTCCACTTAGAATATTGACCATTTAATCCTACTCTCTGTTTCCTGTCTTTTAACCAGTTTGTAATCCACGAAAGGACATCGCCTCCTATCCCATGACTTTTTAGTTTTCGTAGAAGCCTCTCATGAGGGACTTTGTCAAACGCCTTCTGAAAATCCAAATACACTACATCTACCGGTTCACCTTTATCCACATGTTTATTAACCCCCTTCAAAAAAATGAAGCAGATTTGTTAGGCAAGACTTCCCTTGGGTAAATCCATGTTGACTGTGTCCCATTAAATCATGTCTTTCTATATGCTCTACAATTTTGATCTTGAGAATAGTTTCCACTATTTTTCCCAGCACTGAAGTCAGGCTCACTGGTCTATAATTACCCGGATCGCCCCTGGAGCCTTATTTAAATATTGGGGTTACATTGGCCACCCTCCAGTCTTCAGGTACAATGGATGATTTTAATGATAGGTTACAAATTTTAACTAATAGATCAGAAATTTCATTTTTTAGTTCCTTCAGAACCCTAGGATGCATACCATCCGGTCCAGGTGATTTGCTACTCTTTAGTTTGTCAATCTGGCCTACTACATCTTCCAGGTTCACAGTGATTTCATTCAGTTCGTCTGAGTCATCACCCCTGAAAACCATCTCCGGAACTGGTATCTCCCCAACATCCTCATTAGTAAACACGGAGGCAAAGAATTCATTTAGTCTTCTGCAATGGCCTTATCTTCCCTAAGAGCCCCTTTAACCCTCTGTCATCTAATGGTCCAACCGACTCCCTCACAGGTTTCTTGCTTTGGATATATTTAAAAAAAGTTTTTATTATGAGTTTTTGCCTCTATGGCTAACTTCATTTCAAATTCTCTCTTCGCCTGTCTTATCAATGTTTTACACTTACCTTGACAATGCTTATATTTTATCCTATTTTCTTCAGATGGATCCTTCTTCCAATTTTGAAGGATGTTTTTTTTGGCTAAAATAGCCTTTCACCTCACCTTTTAACCACACGGTAATTGTTTTGCTTTCCTTCCACCTTTCTTAATGCGCGGAATACATATGGACTGCGCCTCTAGGATTGTATTTTTAAACAATGTCCAAGCCTGTTGAACACTTTTAACCTTTGCAGCTGCACCTTTCAGTTTTTTTTCTAACTATTTTCCTCATTTTATCAAAGTTTCCCTTTTTAAAATTTAGTGTTAGAGCTGCAGATTTACTTATTGTCCCCCTTCCAGTTATTAGTTTAAATTTGATCATGTTATGATCACTGTTGCCCAGTTGCCCCACCACCGTTACTTCTTTCACCAAATCTTGCATTCCACTAAGAATTAAATCTAAAATAGTTCCCTCTCTTGTAGGTTCCTGAAGCAGTCATTTATTACAACCAGGAACTTTATGTCTCTAGCAAGTCCTGATTTTACATTTACCCAGTCAATATTGGGGTAATTGAAATCTGCCAAATAAGACAACAGAAGCAAAGCCTTGCACTAAGCAAACATCAAGACAAAACGTGCAAGGAAAAGATTTAAAGTTCCACCAAACTATCAAATGTATAAATTCTCGGTTTTATTCTCACAATCAAGTATCTCTCCTTTAGCCAATGGCTAAAGGGGGCGGGACTATCTTTGAAGTTCTCGTGATGGCATCTGTTTTGGTGCCAACGCTTCTTCTTTAAATTGGTTGACAGGGTGAGGGCGCTCGCGCTCCATGGTCCCTTTAAAAGGTATGTGCATACATTTTGATTATGAGATCTTAGTAGCCCAATATGTTATGTTTCACCAAGATTGTATGTATTTATATTACAGATTCTATAGTTACTGTGGTCCCTCCCGATGCAGCCACCAGAGAAACACGGGACCGTGTCGGGGGACTGATACTTGTTTATTCAGACATATGTGGAGTTGCCTTATCTTACTGATTGTGAGAATAAAACCGAGCATTTATACATTTGATAGTTTGGTGGAACTTTAAATCTTTTCCTTGCACGTTTTGTCTTGATGGTAATTGAAATCTCCCATTATTATTGCACTGCCAAATTGGTTTGCTTCCCTGATTTCTCTTAGCATTTCATCATCTGTCTGACCATTTTGTCCATGTGGACGGTAGTATACTCCTATCACTATACTCTTACCCAACACACATGGGATTTCTACCCATATAGATTCTACTGAGCATTTACTCTCTTGTATGATCTTTATCCTGTTGGACTCTATACCCTCCTGGACATAAAGTGCCACACCCCCACCAAGTTGATCCTCCCTATGATTGCGATATAATTTGTACCCTGATATAGCACTGTCCCATTGTTTATCCTCCTTCCACCAAGTCTCTGTGATGGCAATTATGTCAATCTCATCATTTGCTGCTAAACACTCTAACTCTCCCATCTTACTTCTTAGACTTCTGGCATTGGCATACAGACATTTCAAAGTGTGGTTTTTGCTTGTTTTAACAACCTGCTTTTCAGTTGTTTGGGATAATTCGGTAATCATTAGCTTTGGTGATTTTTTACATATAGGCATATGAAATATGTTTGCTTTTGATGGAACCTGTCTGTTGGGATGCCCTAACTCTCCTGTTTCATCAGTATCCTTCAAGGATACATTTCTCCGAACCATGCACTGCTGAGTGACTGTCGGCTTTCCCCCTTGTTCTAGTTTAAAAGCTGCTCTATCTCCTTTTTGAAAGTTAGTGCCAGCAGCTTGGTTCCACTCTGGTTAAGGTGGAGCCCGTCCTTTCGGAAAAGTCTCCCCTTTCCCCAAAAGTTTCCCCAGTTCCTTACAAAGCTGAATCCCTCTTCCCTGCACCATCGTCTCATCCACGCATTGAAACTCTGGAGCTCTGCCTGCCTTTGGGGACCTGCACGTGGAACAGGAAGCATTTCAGAGAATGCCACCCTGGAGGTTCTGGATTTCAGCTTCCTACCTAAAATCCTAAATTTGGCTTCCAGAACCTCTCTCCCAC